>NC_142881.1:93916382-94221119 GCF_051225735.1 Oryctolagus cuniculus
TCATTTTGTTAGCATTCAATAGAATCTGGCTCAGGTTCCTCAAATGCAAGGGTTTTGTAATTGAAGTATATGCAATCTGTAAGTGTTCTGCTCAATTTACTTCTCATAAGTGAATGTATAATTTTATACAAAATGTTTTCTGCATCTAGTTTATTATACTGATGTTTATTTTTGATTGATGTGAATTATTGGAATTATGAATTACATTCATATTTTCCCTGTTCCTGTATTACATCTGACTTGATTATGATATCTGACTATTTTATTTTATTTTATTTTATTTTATTTTATTTTATTTTTTGGATTCCAAACTGGATTCAATCACTATCAAATTTTGCACCTATATTCTAATATAAATTCTATTAGGATGACAGTGTTGCATTATATTCAGCAGGGACTCTGCTGTGTAAGTTTTTATTTGAAAAAAGAGAATCAGAGATAAACAGAGATCTTGCATCTATCAGGTCACTTTAGGAAAAACTGGCCTTATATAATGAGTTTGGAAATGTTACCTCCCTAACAATTTGTATAATACTTTTCAAAAAAATTGGTGTTTTTTTTAATTTTGTAGATTTTAGCAATGATGACATTTGTTGTTGATCTTTTGTTTGAACACATTATTCCTCATTTAATGTTCTCAGTATTGCTCTATTCAGAGATGTTATTATTATTATAGAAAACTTTTTATAATTCCCTTAATTAAACTTAGGTTTATTTATTTATTTTTTAACTTTGATTTCATAAATATAAATGTCCAAAGTACATCTTTTGGATTATGCTGGCTTCCCCCCCAAAACCTCCCTCCCACCCGCAACCATCCCATCTCCCACTCCCTCTCCCATACCATTCACACCAAGATTCATTTTTTCAATTATTTTTATATACAGGAGATCAATTTAGTATATGCTAAGGAAAGATTTGAACAGTTTGCACATACACAGAAACACAAAGTATAGAGTACTGTTTTAGTAGTAGTTTTACCGTTAATTCACATAGTACAACACATTAAGGACAGAGAGCCTACATGGGGAGTAAGTGCACAGTGACTCCTGTTGTTGACTTAACAATTGACAATCTAATTTATGACGTCAGTAATCACCAGAGGCTCTTGTCATGAGCTGTCAAGGCTGTGGAAGCCTCTTGAGTTCACCACCTCTGATCTTATTTAGACAAGGCCATAGTCAAAGTGGAAGTTCTCTCCTCCCTTCAGAGAAAGGTACCTCCTTCTTTGATGGCCCCATTCTTTCCACCGGGATCTCACTCACAGAGATCTTTCAGTTAGGTCTTTTTTGCCAGACTGTCTTGGCTTTCCATGCCTGAAATACTCTCATGGGATTTTAGCCATATCTAAAACCTTAAGGGCTGATTCTGAGGCCAGAGTGCTGTTTAGGACATCTGCCATTCTATGAGTCACTTCCCATCTTAGGTTGTTCTCTCCTTTTTAATTCTATCAGTCAGTATTATCAGATACTAGTCTTGTTTAGGTGATCCCTTTGATTCTCAATCCTGTCGTTATGATCAATTATGAATTGAAACTGATCACTTTGCCTAGTGAGCTGGCATTGCTACATGCCACCTTAATGGGATTGAATTGGAATCCCCTGGCATGTTTCTAACTCTACCACTAGGGGTATGTCTGATGAGCATGGGCCATACTGTACATCTCCCCCCTCTCTTATTTCCACTCTTATATTTAACAGAGATCACTTTTCAGTTAAATTTAAACACCTAAGAATAATTGCATGTTAATTAACGAGTTCAACCAATGGCATTAAGTAGAACAAAAAATACTAAAAGGAACAAAATAGTAAGTTGTTCTTCAACAGTCAGGACAAGGGCTGATCAAGTCATTTTTTCTCATAGTGTACATTTCACTTCAACAGGTTTCCTCTTAGGTGCTCAGTCAGTTGTCACCGTTCAAGAACATATGATATTTGTCCCTTTGGGACTGGCTTATTTCACTCAGCATGATGTATTCCAGATTCCTCCATTTTGTTGCAAATGAACAGATTTCATTTCTTTACTGCTGTATAGTATTCTATAGAGTGCATAGCCCATAATTTCTTTATCCAGTCTTTTGTTGATGGGCATTTAGGTTGATTCCAGGTCTTAGCTATTGTGAATTGAGCTGCAATACACATTAAGATATAGACAGCTCTTTTATTTGCCAATTTAATTTCCTTTGGGTAAATTCCAAGGAATGGGATGGCTGGGTTGTATGGTAGGGTTATATTCAGGTTTCTGAGGAATCTCCAGGCAGACTTCCATAATGGCTTTACCAGCTGGCCTCATATGATGAGTCTGGAAAAGTTACCTCTCTAACTTTTCAAAAGATTGGTGTTATTTTTTTTAATTTTGTAGATTTTATTAATGAAGATATTTGTTGCTGATCTTTCATTTGAACACATTATTCCTGATTTAATGTTCTTACTCAGTATTGCTCTATTCAGATATGTTATAATTATAGAAAACTTTTATTTAATAAATATAAATTTCAAAAGTACAACCTTTGGATTATAGTGATTCTTTGCTCTATAACCACCCTTCTACCCACAAACCATCCCATCTCCTACTCCCTCTCCTATCCCATTCTTCATTAAGATTCATTTTAAATATCTTTATATACAGAAGATCAACTCTATACTAAGTAAAGATTTCAACAGGTTGCACCCACACAGAAAGACAAAGTATAAAGCATGGTTTGAGAACTAGTGATAGTGTTAATTCTCATAGTAAAAAAACATTAAGTACACAGGTCCCAATATAGGGAGCAAGTGCACAGTGACTCCTGTTGATGATTTAACAGTTCAGACTTTCATTTATGATGTCAGTAATCATCTGAGGCTCTTTTCATGAGCTGCCAAGGCTATGGAAGCCTCTTGAGTTCACAAAGTCCAACATTATTTATACAAGGTCATAATCAAACTGGAAGTTCTCTCCTCCCTTCAGAGAAAGGTACCTCATTCCTTAATGTCTGCTTCTTTCTGCTGGAATCTCACTCACAGAGGTCTTTCTTTAAGGTCATTTTTGCCACATTTTGTCCTGTGTTTCCATGCCTGAACTACTCTCATGTGCTTTGTAGCCAGATCCAAATGCCTTAAGGTGTGATTCTGAGGCCAGAGTTCTGTTTACGGCATTTGTCATTCTAAGAGTCTGCTCTGTGACCTGCTTCCCATCTTGGATTGTTCTCTCCTTTTTAATTCTGCAATTATTAGCAGACACTGGTCTTATTTGTGTGCTCCCTTGACACTTAATCCTCTTTATGATCAGTTATGGACTTAAACTGATCACTTTAATTAGTAAGGTGGCATTGGCACATGCCAATTTTTAGTATTTCAAGTCCCATGGCAAGTTTTATGCTTTACCCTTAGGGGTAAATACCTGGGAGCATGTGCCAAACTGTATATCCCCTCCATCTCTTATTCCAACTCTTATTTTTTATTTAAATTTGATTTAAACACCTAAGAATAATTCTGTGTTAAGTAAAAAGTTCAACCAATGGTATTAAGTAGAAAAATAAAATACTAAAATGAATAAAATAGTAAGCTGTTCCTTGACAGTCATCACAAGGGCTGATCAAGTCACTGCTTCTCATAGTGTCAGTTTCACTTCTACAGTTTTCCTTTTAGATGCTCAGTTGTCACATATCAGGGAGAACATATGATTTTTGTCCCTTTGGAACTGGCTTATTTCACTCAGTATGATGTTTTCCAGATTCCTCCATTTTGTTGCAAATGACCAGATATCATTTATTTTACCACTGTGTAGTATTCTGTAGAATACATATCACTTAACTTCTTTATCCAGTCTTCTGTTGATGGGCATTTAGGTTGATTCCATGTCTTAGCCATTCTGAATTGCACTGCAATAAACATTGAGGTGTAGACAGCTCTTTTATTTGCCAATTTAATACTCCTTGGGTAAATTCCAAAGTATGGAATTGCTGGGTCATGTGGTAGGGATACATTCAGATTTATGAGGTATCTCCAAACTGTATCCATAGTGGCTTTACCAGTCTGCATTCCCACCAACAGTGGGTTATTGTGCCTTTGCCCCCACCACCTCACCATCATCTGTTCTTAGTTGATTTCTGTATGAAAGCCATTCTAACTGGAGTGAGGTGAAACCTCATTGTGGTTTTGCTTTGCATTTCCCTGATGGCTAGTGATCCTGAACATTTTTTCATGTGTCTGCTGGCCATTTGGATTTCCTCTTGAAAAATGTCTATTTAGGCTCCTGGCCCATCTCTTAAGTGGGTTGTTTTGCTGTTGTGAAGTTTCTTGATCTCTTTGTAGATTCTGGTTATTTTTTTTTTTTACAGGTAGAGTTAGACAGTGAAAGAGAGAGAGACAGAGAGAAAAGTCTTCATTTTCCGTCGGTTCACCCCCCAAATGGCTGCTACACTGGCGCACTGCGCCGATCCAAAGCAAGCAGCCAGATGCTCCCTCTGGTCCCCCATGTGGGTGCAGGGCCTAACCACTTGGGACATCCTTCACTGCCTTCCCAGGCCACAGCAGGGAGCTGGACTGGAAGAGGAGCAACTGTGATGGTACCTGGCACCCCAACCAGGACTATAACCCAGGGTGCCAGCTCCACAGGCAGAAGATTAGCCAAGTGAGCTGTGGTGCCTGCCAGATTTTGGTTATTAATCCTTTATCAGTTGCATAATTTGCAAAGATTTTCTCCCATTTTTGTCAGTTACCTCTTCACTTTGATGACTTTTTTTTGGAAACAAGAAACTTTTCAATTTGATGTAATCCCTGTTGTTAATTTTGGCTTTGACTGCCTATGCCACTGGAGATTTTTCCAAGAAGTCTTCCCTGTGCCTATATCTTGCAGACTTTCTCCAATGTTCTGTAATAATTTTATGGTGTTGGGTCATAGATTTAGATCTTTAATCCATGTTGAGTGGATTTTTGTATAAAGTGTAACATAGGTGTCTTGCTTCATACTTCTGCATGTGGAAATCCTGTTTTCCCAACAATATTTGTTTAAAAGACTCTCCTTGCTCCAGAAATTGGTTTTAGCTCCTTGATCAAATATAAATTGGTTGTAGATGTTTGGATTGATTTCTGGTGTTCCTATTCTGTTCTATTGCCTATCCATCTGTTTCTGTACAGTACCATGCTGTTTTGATTATAATGGCCCTGTAGTATGTCTTGAAATCTGGTATTCTGATGCCTCCAGCTCTGCTTTCGTTGTATAAGACTCGTTTATCTATTTGAGGTCTCCTGTGCCTCAATATATGTTTCTATATGAATATCAGCATCATTTTTTCTAGATCTGATAAGAATATGTTTGATACTTTCATTGGTATCACATTGAATCTGTAAATTGCTATTGGAGGAATGGACATTTTGATGATATTAATTCTTCCAATCAGTGAGCATGGAATATTTTTCCATTTTTTGGTATCCTCTTCTAGTTCTTTAAGATTTTGTAATTCTCATTATAGAAATATTTGACATCCTTGGTTAAGTTTTTTCCAAGTTATTTGGTTTTTTTCTGGTAGCTGTTGTGAATGGGATTGACCTTAGAAGTTATTTCTCAGTTCTGGCAGTGTCTGTATACAAAGGCTGTTAATTTTTATGTATTGATTTTATATCCTGCAACTTTGCCAAATTCGTCTATTAGTTCCAATAGTCTCTTAGTGGAGTTCTTTGGATACCTTAAATAGAGTCACGTTGTCTGCAAAGATGTATAGTTTGACATTTTCCTTCCCTTTTTGTACCCCTTGTAATTTCTTTTTCTTGACTAATGGCTTGGCTAGAACTTCTAGTGCTATATTGAATAGCAATGGTGAGATTTGGCATCCCTGTCTGGAACTGGGTCTCAGTGGAAACGCTTCCAACTATTCCGCATTCAATAGGTTGCTGGCTGCGGGTTTTTTCATAAATTGCCTTAATTATGTTGAGGAATGTTCCTTCTATACACAATTTGGTTAGAGTTTTCATCACGAAATGGTTTTGTAATTTATCAAATGCTTTCTCTGCATCTATGGAGATAATATATGATTTTTCTTCTGCAGTTTGTTAATGTGGTGTATCACATTGATTGATTTGTGAATGTTGAACCATCCCTGCATACAAGAATAAATCCCACTTGGTCAGGTTCGATGATCCTTCTAATATGTTGTTGGATTATTTTGGCTTGAATTTTGTTGTGTATTTGTTGTATGTTCTTTAGAGAAATTGGTGTGTAATTCTCTTTCTCTGCTACATCTTTTTCAGGTTTAGGAATTAAGTGATACTGGCTTTGTAGAAAGAATTTGTGAGGATTCCCTCTCTTTCAATTGTTTTTGAATAGCTTGAGAAGAATCGGAGTTATTTCTTCAGTAAATGTCTGATAGAATTCAGAAGCGAATCTCTCTTGTCCTGGACTTTTCTCTGTTGGGAGGGCCTTTATTACTGATTCAGTTTCTGACTTTTTTATGGGTCTTTTTTTGGTTTTCTATGTTTCTTGCTTCAATTTTTGTAGGTTGCCTATGCCCAGGAATCTATCCATTCTTGACAGTTTTCCCTGATTCCTGGCATACAACTCTTGTAGTAATTCATAATGACTCTTGGTATTTCTGTGGTGTCTGTTGTTACATTTCCTTTTCATGTCTAATTTTATTGATTTGTGTCTTCTCTCTCCTTTATTTGGTTAGTTGTGCCAATGGTGAGTCAATTTTGTTTATTTTTTTTCAAAAAATCCTTTCAACATTTTGCTTCTCTTTTGTATTTCTTTTGGATTCAATTTTGTTGATTTTCTTCTCTGATATTAATTATTTCTCTTCTCCTACTAGATTTGGGTCTGGTTTGCTGTAGTTTTTCTAGATCTTTGAGATGCATTGATAGTTCATTTATTTGGTGCCTTTCAAATTTCTTGATGTAGGCACCTATTGCTATAAACTTTCCTCTTAACACTGCTTTTGCTGTATCCCATACGTTTTGATATGTTGTGTTGTTATCTTCATTTGCTTCCTGAGAGTTTTTGATTTCTCTTTTGATTTCTTCTATGACCCAGTGTTCATTCAGGAGCATGCTGACATTCTCCATGTGTTTACTTATGCTCTAGAGAATCCTGAGTTGCTGATTTCCAGCTTCATTCCATTGTGGTCTGAGATGTATGGTATGATTTTGATTTGTTTTAAATTTGCTGAGACTTGCTTTATGGCCTAATATGTGGTCTATCCTAGAGAAAGTCCCATGCACTAGTGAGAAGAATGTGTATTCTGTAACATTAGGATGAATATTTCTGTACATATCTCTTAGATCTGTTTGTTCTCTAGTGTCAAGTAAATCTACTGTTTCCTTGTTGATTTCTGTCTGGTTGATCTGTCCATTGCTAAAAGTGGAGCATTGAAGCCCACCAATATTATTGTATTGGAGTCTAAGTCTCCCTTTAAGTTCCTTAACATATCTTTTAAATAAACTGGTGCCCTGTAATTAGGTGCATACATTTATAATAGTTACATCTTCCTGTTGAATTGATACCTTAATCATTATATAGTGCCTTTCTTTGTATCTCTTAACATTTTTTGTGTTAAAGTCAATTTTTTCTGATATTAAGGTGGCTACATCAGCTCTTTTTTTGGTTTCTTTTGGCATGGAATATCTTTTTCCAACCTTTCACTTTCAGTCTGCATGCATCTTTGTTGGAAAGATGTGTTTCTTGAAAGCAGCAAATAAATGGGTTTTGTTTTTTAATCCATTCAGCCAGTCTGTGTCTTTTATTTTAAACTTTTATTTAATGAATATAAATTTCTGAAGTGCAGCTTATGGATTACAATGGTTCCCCCCCATAACTTTCCTCCCACCTGCAACCCTCCTCTCTCCCACTCCCTCTCCCCTTCCATTCACATCATGATTCATTTTCAATTATCTTTATATGCAGATCAATTTAGCGTATATTAAGTAAAGATTTCAACACTTTACACCCACACAGAAATACAATGTGTAAAATACCGTTTGAGCACTAGTTATAGCATTAAGTCAAAATGTACAGCACATTTAGGACAGAGATCCTACATGACGAGTAAGTGCACAGTGACTTCTGTTGTTGACTTAACAAATTGCAATTGTTGTTCATGGCATTAGTAATCACCCTAGGCTCTTGTCATGAGTTGGCAAGGCTATGGAGGCCTTTTCAGTTTTCCGACTCTGATCATATTTAGACAAGGCCATGGTCAAAGAGGAAGTTCCCTCCTCCCTTCAGAGAAAGGTACCTGATGACCTGTTCTTTCCACTGGGATCTCTAGAGAGTTGAGGCCATTTACTTTCAGTGCAGCTACTGATAAGAAGTGACTTTGCCCTGCCGTGTTCCCAAAGATATTTCTAATATATAGTTTGAACTTCCTGTGAGCCCTTACTGCAAGGTTTTCTTCCTTTACCATCTTTCTGTTGATGACTGTGTTTCTGTGTTTCTGTTTGTAAAACATCTTCAGCATCCTTTGCAGGGATGGATGAGTGGTGACAAATTCATTCTGTTTGTTATGAAAGGCTTTTATTTCATCTTTATTCCCAAATGAGACCTTTGCAGGGTATAATATAATAGGATGACTGTATTTTCTCTAAGTCTTGGGCTATATCTCACCATTCTCTCCCAGCTTGCAGGGTTTCTGATTAGAAGTCTGATGTGAATCTAATTGGAGATCCTTGAAAGTAATCAGGCATTTATCTTTTGCACATTTTAGAATCTTTTTCCTATGCTTTGCTATGGTGAGTTTGATTACAATGTGTTGTGTTGATCTTTTCTGGTCATGTCTGTTGGAAGTTCGCTAGTATTTTGCTTAAAAAAGGCATTCTAACACTTTCTCTTTCTCCATAACTTCAGAACCTACAAGAACCCAAAATCTTGTTTTTTATATATTGTATCCTATAGATTCTCAGCAATATGTTTTAGATTTCTAATTTTCTCTTGCAGACTTTAGCTAGACTGTATACTTTTCTGTGCTCTGTCTTCTAAGTCTGATATTCTCTCTTCTGCATGATTTGGATTTTAAGGTTCTCAAATGCATTTTTTATTTGTTCTGTTGAATTCTTCATTTTCATTTTGTTTTCTCTTCAATATCTCGATTTCATGTTCTATTGAGTTTTTTAATTTCATTTTTATTCCTCCTTATAAATTAAATAGGCAAACAAAAAATCTGTCTGCACATTAATGTTTATTGCAGCTCAATTCACAATAGCTAAGACCTGGAACCAACCCAAATGCCCATCAACAGTAGACTGGATAAAGAAATTATGGGACATGTACTCCATAGAATACTATCCAGCAGTCAAAAATAATGAAATCCGGTCATTTGCAACAAAATGGAGGAATCTGGAAAATATGCTGAGTGAATTAAGCCAGGCCCAAAGGGACAAATATCATATGTTCTCCCTGATAGGCGACAACTAACTGAGCCCAAAGGGGAAACCTGTTGAAGTGAAGTGGACACTATGAGAAACAGTGACTTGATCAGCTCTTGACCTGACTGTTGATGTACAATGTAATACTTTATGCATTTTAGTATTTTTTTTGTTCTAGTACTACTGGATGAACTCTTTAATTAACACACAACTATTCTTAGGTGTTTAAATTTTAACTGAAAAGTGATCTCTCTTAAATATAAGAATCGGAATAAGAGAGGGAGGAGATGTGCAATTTGGGACATGCTCAATCGGACTTGCCCCAAATGGTGGAGTTAGAAACGTGCCATGGGATTCCAATTCAATTCCATCAAGGTGGCAAGTACCAATGCCATCTCACTAGTCCAAGTGATGAACTTCAGTTCACAATTGATCACACTGATAGGTCTAAGAGTCAAAGGGATCACAAAACAAGAGTAGTGTCTGCAAATACTAGCTGACAGAATCAAAAAGGGAGAGAACGATCCAACGTGGGAAGCAGGATACACAGCAGACTCATAGAATGGCAGATGTCCTAAATAGCACTCTGGCCTCAAAATCAGCCCTTAAGGCATTCGGACCTGGCTGAAGAGCCCATGAGAGTATTTTAGGCATGGAAAGCCAAGACACTTTGGGAAAAAAAGAAAACCTAAATGAAAGATCTGCTCGAGTGAGATCCCAGTGGAAAGATTGGGGCCATCAAAGAAGGAGGTACCTTTCTCTGAAGGGAGGAGAGAACTTCCACTTTGACTATGGCTCTGTCAGAATAAGATCGAAGCCGGGGAACCCAAAATGCTTCTATAGCCTTGGCAACTCATGACTAGAGCCTAGGGAGATTACTGACGCCATAAACAAGAGTGTCAAATTGTTAAGTCAACAACAGGAATCACTGTGTACTTACTTCTCATGTGGGCTCTGTCCTTAGTGTGTTGTCCAATGTGAAGTAATGCTATAACTAGTACTGAAACTGTATTTTTACACTTTGTGTTTCTGTGTGGGTGTAAATTGATGAAATCTTTACTTAATATATACTGAATCGATCTTCTGTATATAAAGAGAATTGAAAATGAATTTTCATGTGAATGGAATAGGAGAGGGAGCAGGAGATGGGGGGAGTGCGAGTGGGAGGGAAGTTATTGGGGGGAGCCTATGTAATCCATAATCTGTACTTTGGTAATTTATATCTACTAAATAAAAAAAATTAAAAAAAGAATTTTAATTTCATGAGAGATTTTCTTTCATGTTCTCCATGGATTTTAGTAGTCCATGCTTTTGCTTTTGATTACTTCTGTATAATCTTATCATCAATTTTTGGAATTCTATTTCTTGCATTTCTTCTATCTCATCATCTTCATAATCTTGTATTGAAGTGTTCTGTTCTTTTGGGAGCATGATGTTGTCTTCCTTATTCTTGTCTCTTGGGTTGTTGCATTTGTTGTTCAGCATTTGTGGAGGTACTCGTTGGTTTCTTCTTTTTTTCCCCCACTTTGGCAGCTTTTATCATTGTACTATGACTCTATAGATGAGTGGAATGTCTGCTTTTAGTGAATGTCTAGAGGCTTGTAGTGGATGTAGCCAGAGAGCTCTGTTCAGTTCTCTAGAGTTAAGGGCATGCCTAAGTTGATACTCTCCGGTTTGACATGGTAAATCTTCACTCTCTTTTTTTAATCAGAAAGAATTATTTCTGCTCAGCTGAGCTCTTCTCCTTGATGGAGTCCAGTGCCTGAGCACTAGCCAAAGTGGATATAATATTCCTCTGCTCTGTCCCAAGGACCGCACAAAGGATCTGTGTAATTCTCAGTATAAGTTAAGATTTTCCAGCAATGTCTCTCACCAGGTGTCCAGGACTTCTGGAGCTTGTGGTATCCCACTGAGACTGCTCAAAGTCTCATCCACACCATGAGTTCTTCCACACACACTCATTTTTTTCCCACAGTCCTGGTTCTGAAGCTTCACACATTCACAAGCTCCTAACCTTCTGTTATTTCTCCCCACTGGAGTCAGAAATCTCCATTCAGCTGATTGCCGAGCACAGAAATGAGCTGGTGCAGCTGTTATGTATGTCCAAATTGGTGCCTGCTCTATTGGCTTGTATGGCTTTGTAAGGTGATCAGAGAGAAATGTGTTCATACCCTCTTTTTTTCTCTCCTCTAGTTAGGCTGGTGCACTTTCCCTCACATAGCTTCAAACCTCACTTCCTGTAGGGTCTTCCTTCTGCTTTTTCACCAGAGTCTCAGGCTCCTGCTATCTTCTCTCACCTCACTTTGCAGCAATGGTGCATAGGCTCTTGGATATTGGAGTCATGAGCCATGGGTGCCCATGCCCTCCATGTAGTAGAGTTTCCTTTGCCTTTTTTTCATAACTCTTCCCCAAGACTACCACTTATTTAAAACTAGTTTCCCCTGGGCTAGAGAAATAAGCTCCCTCCCTATTCTGCTATCTTGTAACCACCACTGGCTTGCCAATAGGCTTCTTCTAAAGGGCATTTGTAGATTGGCAGTGACAGCAAGCAGAAAGTAAGGTCACTGTGTACTTCCTACCTCCTGCTAGCAGGTGGCTTCCTCTATGACCAACCAACATCCTGCATGGAGAGCATGTTGGCTGCAGCTAAAGAACAACATTCACAATGATCATCACCCAAAGCCGCAACCCCGTGGGAGACCTGGATTCTCAGATATGTTATATCTACTGGGCTCAGTTTTGGTAGGTTATATGTATCCACAAATAAACAATTTTTTAAATTTTTTCATTTATCCTTGTTAATATAAATTAGTGATGCCTATTATATCTGTGATATGCATTGTAGTTTCCCCTTCTTTGATTTTATTTACTTGAACCTAGTTTTTATAACCTAGTGAAAGGATTGTTTCTTCTATTAAAAATAAAATCTTTATTTTGCTTATCTTTAATGTTAACATTCAATTTATGACCTATGCTATTAATTTCATCTTGTATTTGGTTTATTCTTGTTTTCTAGGACTCTCAAGATGGATACTTAGGTTGTTGATTGGAAATCTTTCTGTTTAGATGTTTGGCCATGGCAATGTCTGTGTATAGAAAGGCTATTAACTTTGGTGTGTTAATATTGTATTCTGCTACTTTAACAAAGTTTTTTATGAATTCTAATCATCTACTAGTGGACTCTTTTGGCTTCCCTATATTGAGAACCATGTCATTTTCAAATAGGAATAATCTGAATTCCCACTTTTTAATTTGTATCCCTTTGATTTCCTCTTCTTATCAAATGGTTATGTCTAAAACTTCAAGGTGTATATTGTTTGTCTTTTTAAACAATAAAATTATGAACTGAATTAATAGAAAAATACATGATGAGGCAACAGAGGTATATGACTAAGTGTTTTTAATGATGGATCTGAAATGACTGGTGTTTGTGGCACACATTATTTTGCAATGGGATTGGCCACTGCTTGCAATGCTGGCCTCCTATATTGTAGTGTTACTTTGTGTATATTCTATTAAGGAACCTGGGAAGGCAATGGAACATGACCCAAATGCTTTGGAATGTGCCCATATAGCAGATGTAAATAAAAATACTTGCCCCTGGCTCTGTCCTCACCAAAACCTGTTTATTTTAGCACCTTGGGAAGTGAGCCAAGAAAAAGATGCTTCATGTGTCTGTGTCTCTGTTTTTGTCTTTCATTTCTCTGCCTTTCAAATAATTAAATATTTAAAAAGAAAAGGCTAAATTCAGTTAATAATCCTTGAGGTTATTTTAATTAGCTAGACTCACTCTTTGTTCATCACTCCCTTTATTTATGCCACTTGGACTATATAATCTTCTGTATTCAGGACAAATTAATCACTATAGCTTCCTTATTGACTCAGAAGAGTCAAAGGAGTGGCTTATGATTAGCCAATATTTGGTGAGTATGAGGTTCACAATTTTTCTCATATTGGAGTTTCCCTTGGAAGCTATATCTCCATTCCCAGAAGGAACAACTCCTGTTGGCAGAGGTGTGTGATGAACAAAGAGAGCAAATTCCAGGAAAGGACATATAAACTCACAAAGTCCATGGTGCTGAGCTAGCTCATTAATCCCTGAAATTTCATTTTTATCTCAAGCAATATGAAATTGAGACCTATTTTTTCATCATGTACTAGTTTCTGAGCTCTGAGATGAGGGAACCTAGGCTTGGAAGCTCAAGTTTAAGGTTCTCACATTTGTAGAATATCACTTAGGACAATGGCAGTATAGAGAAAACACAGGAATTTGAACAGGGAAAATCATATCTGTGCAATAAAGGAAACCAGGGAGATGTTGTGGGACTAAAACCAGTACACTGTCTTCCTCCCACTGAAGTTCACATTAACCATGACCATTCCCTGTTAGACAAGAACAACAGTGGCAGTAGAGGCTCTATGTAATTCTTGTGTTGATATCTTGCATGAGTTATAGAAGAAACTAGCGAACAGAGAAAGTTAAGATCTGACTCTCAATGCTATAAATAAAGATTTGATAGATCATCAGATGAATGTATAGAGAAATGGATTTCAAGAGTTTTAAATTAATTCCCAGAGACTGGAACTTTTGTTTTGTGCAATGAATTTAAATGCACCCACAGTAAGACTCATTATTTTATTCTAGTAAATGTACTGTAGTAGTTTTCTGAATTCTGGAATATTACCCATGACTAACACACTAATTATTTGATTAGGGCACAGCAAATAACTTTTGATGGATTAGATAAGAGTTGCCATAGGAATATTAGCTTCTTGTTTAAGTATCTTAAAGTAGAATAGCATGATGTTTTCCATATTTTATACATGTATCTGTGACAAGCAGATGTGTGTTTAGAAATACAGTATGATTATCAGAATTGAAAACAAAGGGAAAGCAAATAATAATCATCATAAAACCTGTTCCCACATTTGAATTTATCCTTTTTTAACTTTTATTTACTAAATATAAATTTCTAAAGTACAGTTTATGGATTACAATGGCTTCCCCCACCCCCATAAATTCCCTCCCACCCACAACCCTCCCATCTCCTGCTGCCTCTCCCATTCCATTCACATCAAGATTCATTTTCAATTATCTTTATGTACAGATCAATTTAGTCTATGTTAAGTAAAATTTCAACAGTTTGCACCCACACAAACCAATTAAGTGTAAAATACTGTTTGAGTACTAATTATAGCATTAATTCACATTGAACAACACATAAAGGACAGAGATCTAAATGAGGAGTAAGTACACAGTGACTCCTGTTGTTAACTTAACAAATTGACACTCTTGTTCAAGGCATCAGTAATCACCCTAGGCTCTAGTCATGAGTTGCCAAGGCTATGGAAGCATTTTGAGTTCACTGACTTTGATCTTATGTCAACAATACATAGTCAAAGTGGAAGTTCTCTCCTCCCTTCAGAGAAAGGTACCTCCTTCTTTGATGGCCCCGTTCTTTCCACTGGGTTCTCACTCACAGAGATCTTTCCTTTAGGGTTTTTTTTTTTGCCAGAGTGTCTTGGCTTCCCATGCCTTAAATCCTCGCATGGGCTCTTCAGCCAGGCCCGAATGCCTTAAGGGCTGATTGTGAGGCCAGGGTGCTGTTTAGGACATCTGCCATTCTATGAGTCTGCTGTGTATCCTGCTTCCCACGTTGGATTGTTCTCTCCCTTTTTAATTCTATCAGTTAGTATTAGCAGACACTAGTCTTGTTTCTGTGATCCCTTTGACTCGTAGGCCTATCAGCATGATCAATTGTAAACTGAAGTTGATCACTTGGACTAGTGAGATGGCATTGGTACATGTCACCTTGATGGGATGGAATTGCAATCCCGTGGCTCGTTTCTAATTCCACCATTTGGGACAAGTCCGATTGAGCATGTCCCAAATTGTACATCTCCTCCCTCTCTTATTCCCACTCTTACATTTAACAGAGATCACTTTTCAGTTGAATTTAAATACCTAAGAATAATTGTGTGTTAATTAAAGAGTTCAACCAATAGTTCTAAGTAGAATGAAAAAATACTAAAATGGATAAAGTATTACATTGTACATCAACAGTAAGACAAGGGCTGATCAAGTCACTGTTTCTTATAGTATCCATTTCACTTCACCATGTTTCCCTTTTGGTGCTCAGTTAGTTGTCACCAATCAGGGAGAACATATGAAATTTGTCCCTTTGGGACTTGCTTAATTCACTGAGCATGATGTTTTCCAGATTCCTCCATTTTGTTGCAAATGACAAGATTTAGTTGTTTTTTTACTGCTGTATAGTATTCTATGGAGTACATGCCCCATAATTTCTTTATCCAGTCTACTGTTGATGGGCATTTGGGTTGATTCCAGGTTCTAGCTATTGTGAATTGAGCTGAAATAAGAATTCATCTATTTTTAACACATGCCTTTCAAATATGAGTTTGAAACCCTAAAATTTAACCACTAGAGTTCCACTTCGTTAGTGTGTGGTTGAAGATGAATTCTTTTGCATCATGCATTTTGTCTTGTGAGTGAAGCAATTACTCAGGAAACATACAAATCATTCCTCTTGTTTCTTTTTATATCTCAAAGAAACATTTTATTTAATGAGTACCAATCTCATCAGTACAACTTTAGGAATATAGTGATTCTTCTCACTATGCTGCCCTCCCTCCTCCACTCTCACCCCACTCCTCTTCCCTTGCTCATTCCAAGTTCCATTATCCTTTAAGATATATTTTTATTTAACTTTATACATAGAAGACCAACTTTTACAAAGTAGATTTCAACAATTTACACACACGAACAAACACACACAGACAAACACACACACAAACCGAGAACCAGTTTTAGTTAATTCTCATAATACAATTCATTGCGGACAGAAGTCCTTTATGGAGAGTATGTGCACAGTGACTCCTGTTGTTAATTTAACAAATAACACTCTTATGTATGATATCAGTGATCACCCAAAACTCTTGTCATGAGCTGCCGAGATTATAGAAGCTACAAAGGCTAGAGTAGCCTTTGTATCCAAAATCTGTATCAGTATCTAGACAAGTCCACAAGCAAAGTTGAAGTACTCTCCACCTGTCAGACAAAAGTACATCCTTCTTTTATGGCTACTTCTTTCCACTGGGGTCTCTCTCACAAAGACCCTTTATGTAGAACATTTTTTACCACATTGTCTTGGCTTTTGATGCTTGAATTGCTCTCATGCAACTTTAACCTGACCAGAATGCCTTATGGGCTGATTCTGAGGACAGAGTGTTTTTTAATGTGATTCTCATTCTATGTTTCTGCTCTGTGTACTGCTTCCCATGTTGGAATATTCTCTCCTTTTTAATTCTGTTTATTTTGACCAGACATTTCATATTATTTATATGATCCATTTAACATGTAATCCTATCTATATTATCAATTTACCACTTAATATGTTCACTTTAAAAATTAAGATGACATTTTTTACTATCCAGTTTGATGGGATTTGAGGTCCCATACCAAGATTTTAAACTGTACCTTTAGATGTAGTCTGTAGGAAAGTATGCAGGACAATAGAACTTCACAGTTACAAAATTCCTCCTTCCTGTGTTATTCCAAACATTATGCTTAATGAGATTTATTTTCAATTGACTTTATAACCCTCCACTGTGATACAGCATTGACTAAACAAGTTCAGAGTTGGTGAATTCAAGGGGCTCCCATAGCCTAGACAGCTCATGACAAGAGCCTCGGGTGATTTCTGATATCATAAATAAGAGTGCCAATTGTTAAATCAACAACGGGAGTCACTGGGTACATACTCCCCATGTAGGGTCTCTGTCCTTAATGTGCTTTACTATGAAACTTAAAGACAACATTACTAGTTGAACAATACCCTATACCTTGTGCGGTTGTGTAAAGGCAGCCTGTTGAAATCCTGGCTTAGTATATACTAAGTTGATTTCTGTATATGAAGGTAATTGAAAATGAAACTCGATGAAGAGCAGGATGGGAGAGGGAGTGGGAGAGGGAAGGGTCACAGGAGGGAGGGAGGATGGGGGGAGCCAAAACAATACAAAAGTTGCACTTTGTAAATTCACATTTATTAAATAAAAAAAACACATGATTAACTCAATGTTAAGAAAGAGTTCAACAAATACTATGACGTATAGAAAAAAAACCTGTTTCTCAACAGTCAAGAACAAAGCTGTTCAAGTCATTGCTTCTCAAATTGTCAATCTGTTTTACGGATTTTCTTTTAGGTGCTCTGTTAGTTATCACAGATCAAGGAAAACATGTGGTATTAGTATATTGGGACTTTCTTATTTCACTCAGTATGTTTTCCAGATTCATTCATTTTGTTGCAAATGAATGGATTTCATTGTTTTTATCCATTGTGTAGTATGCAATAGAGTATATATCCCATAATTTCCTTGTCCAGTTTTTAGAAAAGGGCATTTAGGTCAATTCCATGTCTTAGCTATTGTGAATGCAGCTTTAATAAACATCGAGGTGCAGATAACATTTTTCATTTGCTGATTTTATTTCCATTGGGTAAATTCCCAGGAGTGAAATGACTGGGTCCTATGGTAGGTCTATATTCAGATTTCTGAGGTATCTCCAAACGGTCTTTCATAGTGGCTTTACAAGTTTACATTCCCACCAGCAATGGGTTGGGGTACCTTTTGCCTCACATTCTCATCAGCATTTGCTGCTTGTTGATTTCTGTATGAAAGCAATTCTAACTGGAATGAGGTGAGACCTCACTGTGTTATTTTTAAAGATTTATTGAATTTATTTGAAAGACAGAGTTACAGAGAGAGGTAAGGACAGAGATAGAGGTCTTCCACCTGATGGTTCACTCCCCAGATGGCTGCAATGCCTAGAGCTGTGCTGATCCGAAGCCAGGAACTTCTTCAGGGTCTCCCACATGGGTGCAGGTTCCCAAGGACTTAGGCCATATTCTATTTTTTCCCAGGCCATAGCAGAGAGCTGTATAGGAAGAGGAGCAGCTGGGAGTAGAACCGGCACCCATATGGGATGCCTGCACTTCAGGCCAGGGATTTAACTCACTGCACCACAGTGCCAGCCACATCACTGTGGTTTTAATTTGCATTTCCTGATGGCTAGTGATTCTAGACATTTTTATTTGTCTCTTTGCCATCTGGATTTCCTATTTTGAAAAATATCCATTTAAATGCTTGGCCCATTTCTTCACTCGGTTGTTTCATTGTTGTGGAGTTTCTTGATCTCTTTATATATCCTGGTTATAAATCTTTCATCAGCTGCATAGTTTACAAACAATTTCTACCATTCTATCAGTTGCCTCTTCACTTTCTGAGTGTAATCCCATTTGTTAATTATGACTTTGATTGCCAGTGCCTCTGGTTTCTTTTCTAAGAACTCTTTGCCTGAGCCAATTATCTTGCTGGCTTTCCACAATGTTCTTTAATAATATGGTGTTATCAGCTCATAGATTCATGTCTTTGATCATTTTGAATGGATTTTTGTGTATGGTGTAAAGTAGGGGTTTGCTTCATATTTTTGCATGTGGAAATCCAGTTTTCCCAGCACCACTTGCTGAAGAGACTGTCCTTACTCCAGGGATGTGTTTTTGCTCTTTGGTTGAATATAAGTTGGTTGAAGATGCTTGGATTGACTTCCGGTGGTTTTGTTTATTTGTTTGTTTGTTCATTTTGTCTATCCATCTTTTATTTTCACCATTACTAGGCTGCTTTTATTATAACTGCCTTGAAGCATGTCTTGAGACCTTGTATTGTGATGCCTCTGGCTTTGTTTTTGTTCTATAATATTGCTTTAGCTATGCAAGGTCTCCTGTGTTTCTTCATCATTTTTCTAGATCTTAGAAGAATTTCTTTGCTATTTTGATTGGTATCACATTGAATTTGTAAATTGCTTTTAGAATATGGACATTTTGATGATATTGCTTCTTATAATTCATGAACATGGATTTTTTTCCATTTTTATCTTCTATTTCTTTTTTAATGTTTTATAATTCACATCATAAAGATCTTTGGCATTGTTGGATAAATTTACTCTATGCTAGTGTGAATGGGAATGATCTGAGAAGTTCTTCCTTAAACATGCCATTGTGTATACAATCTGTGTATACAAAGGCTGTTTTAATGTCTGTGTATTGGTTGTATATCCTCCTACATTACCAAACTCTTCCATGAGTTCACATAATCTCTTGGAGGAGTCTTTTGGATCCATCTGCAAATAGAGATGTCATCCTCAAATAGAGATAGTTTGACTTTCTCTTTACCAATTTGTGTCCCTTGATTTCTTTTTGTGGCTAATGGCTCTGGTTAAATCTTCCAGGATTATACTGAATAGCAATTTTGAGCGTGGGCATCCTTGTCTAGTTCCAGATCTCAGTGAGAATGCTTCTAACGTTTCCTCATTCAATGGGATGCTGACTATATTTTGTCATAAATTTCCTTGATTTTGTCAAGAGATTTTCCTCTATACTCAATTTGCTCAGTTTTCATCATGAAAGGGTGTTGTATTTTATCAAATGCTTTCTCTGCATATAGAGATAATCATTTGGTTTTTGTTCTTAAATTGTTAATGTGATGTATCACATTGATTGATTTGCAAATATTGAACCATCCATGCACACCAAGGATAAATTCCACTTGGTCTGGGTGAATGATCTTTAGATGTGTTGTTGGATTCCATTGACTAGAATTTTATTAAGGATTTTTGCATCTATTTGATTTAGGGAAATTGGTGTGTAGTTCTCTTTCTCTATTGTGTCTTTTTCTGTGTTTAGAAATTAAGGTGATGCTGGCTTCATAGAAATATTTTGTGAAAATTCCCTCTCTTTCAATTGTTTGGAATAACTTGAGAAGAATTGATATTAGTTCTCTTTTAAATTTCTGTTAAAATTCAGCAGTGAAGCCATTAGGACCTTGGCTTTTCTTTATTGAGAGGGTCTTTATTACTGATTCAGTTTTCATCTTGGAAATTTGTCTGTTTAAGTTTTGTATGTATTCATTGCTCAATGCAGCTAGGTTGTTTGTTTCCAGGAACCTGTCCATTTCATTTATGTTTCCAGCTTGTTGACATGCAGCTCTTTGTATTAATTTCCTGTTATTCACTTTATGGTGTCTGTTGTTATGTTTCCTTTTTCATCTCTAACTTTATTAATTTGCATCTTTTTTTGGTTAGTTGCCCAATTATGTGTCAATTTTATTTTTTTAAAAAACAGCTCTTTTTTTTTTTCCAGGCAGAATGGACAGTGAGAGAGAGAGAGGCAGAGAGAAAGGTCTTCCTTTGCCATTGGTTCGCCCTCCAATGGCCACCGTGGCCAGCGCACTGCAGCTTGCGCACCGCGCTGATCTGAAGGCAGGAGCCAGGTGCTTATCCTGGTCTCTCATGCAGGTGCAGGACCCAAGCACTTGGGCCATCCTCCACTGCACTCCCTGGCCACAGCAGAGAGCTGGCCTGGAAGAGGGGTAACTAGGACAGAATCTGTCACCCTGGACGGGACTAGAACCTGGTGTGCTTGTGCTGCCAAGTGGAGGATTAGCCTATTGAGCCACGGCCCAGCCACAGCTCTTTATTTTGCTGATCTTTTATATTGTTTTTTGGATTCATTTTTTAAATTTCCTCTCTAATTTTGATATTTCTTTTCTCTTATTAGTTTTGGGTTTGGTTTGCTCATTTTCTAGATCCTTGAGAAGTGTTGATAGCTCATTTATTTGGTGTATTTCCAGTTTCTTGATATAGGCACCAATTGTTACAGACTTTCCTCTTAACATTGCTTTTGCTGTACACCATGAGTTTTGATATTTTGTTGTTGCTTCATTTATTTCCAGAAATTTTTTATTTCAATTTTAATTTCTTCTATGACCCACTCTTTATTCTGGAGCATATTGTTCAGTCTCCATATGTTTGCATATGTTTCAGAGATTGTTAAGTTGCTAGTTGCTGATTTCCAGCATCATTCCATTGTGGTGTGAGAAGAAGCATAGTATGATTTTGATTTTATTTATTTATGTTTTTTGGAATTTGCTGATGTTTGCTTTATGGCCTAGTATGTGGTCAATCCTAGAAAAAGTTCCATACACTCCTGAAAATAATACATATTCTGGAACTGTAAGATGAAATTTCTGTAGATATCTATTAGATGCATTTGGTCTATAGTGTTGATTACCTCTGCTGTTTCCTTGCTGAATTTCTGTCTGGTGGATCTGTCCATTCCTGAATGTGGGGTATTGAAGTCACCCATTACTATCATGTTTGAATCTATGTCTCCCTTTTCTTCATTTAATGTTTGTTGTAAATAGTCAGGTGCCCTGTAATTAGGTGCATATGCATTTATAATAGTGATATACCCTCCTAGTGTGTAGGATTTCTGATGAGAAGTCCACTCTGAATCTAACTGGAGATCCCTGAAATAAATCTAGTGTTTCTCTTGTGAAGATTTTAGAATCTTTTCTTCATGTTTTACTGTGGAAAGTTTGATTATAATCTATCATGGTGAATGTAGTTTCTGGTCATATCTTTCAGGAGTTCTATGTGCTCCTCGTACTTAAATGTCCTTTTATTTCTCCAAATTAGGGAAGTTTTCTGTTATTATTTCACTAAAAAGGACTTCTAATCCATCCCATCTTTCCAAAACTTCAGAAATACCTAGAACTTTTATGTTGGGTCATTTGATGGTATCTATAATTTACCAACAGTGTATTTTAACTTTCTAATTTCTTCTTATGTTTGATCTCTCTGAATGATTTCCTTTTTTTTGTTTTCTAAGTCAGATATTCTTTCTTTTGATTCACAGATTCTTTTGTTAAGGCTTTCCACTGCATTTTCTAATTTTCTGTATTGACTTCTTCATTTCCAAGATTTCATTTTGATTTCTCCTTAAGTTCTCCATTTCATGGGAAAAAATTTCTTTCATGTCATGTATAGATTTTATTAGTTCATGCATTTTCTTCTGATTACTTTTAAGCAATCCTGTGATCAATATTTTGAATTCTATTTCTGGATATTTTTAATCTCATCATCTTCACAATCTATTATTGTAGTGTTGTGTTCTTTGGGGGGCATCATTTTGTCTTCCATATTCTTGTTTGGTGCATTTTTTATTTAGTATTTGAGGAGATACTCATTTTTTTTTTGCTGTGGCAGCTTTTATCTGTGGACTATGTCTGTGTTCATTATCAGATTGTCTGCTTTCAGGAAATACCTAAAGGCATGTGGTGATTGTAGCAAGTGGGCTCTGTTCATTGCTTCAGAGTGAAGGGTGTGTCTGAAGTGACACACCACTTTTGGCATCTTAGATCTCCTTTTTTATTAGAGGGGAGGTTTCTTCTTATCTGTTGGTGTAGATTCATCTGAGCTCCTCTCCTCAAATGAGACCAGTGCCTGGGTGCTAGCCCCAGAGGGTATATTATTTGTTGGCACTGCCACAAGGACCACACAAAGGATCTGTGCAGTTTTCAGTATAAGTTTGGATTCTCCAGCAATGACCCTTGCCTGGTAACCAGGGAATGCTGATTGTGTGGAGCCTCCCACAGTGACTGGTCAAAGTCCCGGTGACACCCTGAGTGCTCCCACACAACCTCAGTATTTACACAGTCCTAGCACAGATGCCTCACACAGTCTCAAGCAGCATACCCCCTGCCAGATCTCCCCACCAGATCAGGATTCTCTGCTTGGCTGCTTTCAAGATGCTGACACAAGCTAGCACAACTGTCATATGTGTCAAAATGGCACTTGTTCTATATCACTTTCTTACATGTTGCAGTTGCAGGGTGCTATGGACAGAGAAAATGTGCCCCCACTTTTTTTCTCCTCTAGTTTGGCAGGTACATTATCCCCCAATTGGCTCCAAGTCAGATTCTCTCTAGGCTCTTCCTGCAGCTTTTTCACCCATGGATTTGGCTTATGCAGTCTGGTCTCACTACACTTTCCTCTCTTGGCTCTTGGCTGCTGGAGTTCTGAGTTATGAATCCCTCCATGTAGGTCCACTTTGTCCCTCCAATGTGTAGAGCTTCCTCTTCTTTTAAACTCCAAACTCTTGCCTGAATCTGCACTCTTTCCATTTTTTAAAAACTATCTTCCCCAAGAATAGAGCAGCAAGCTCCCTCCCTACTCTGCAATCTTGCCCCTGATCCCTATTATTGTTTTCTAATGGAGGAGAGCTTACACGTATCTGTGGATTTGTTCAACATCAAATGTTAATAACCTTGATGAGAAGGGAAGAATTTAATTCCATGCAAAGTTAAATCAGAAGAAATTAACATATATGTTCAGGTACAGGACTCCATCCTTTATTAATGTGTGGGTGGTAGGAATCCAAGTGCTTATGCGCCAACTACTGCCTCATAGACATCTTAGCAGGATGCTGCCTTGGATATGCAGAATATCAATCACGCAACTGGGCATGTTGGTATTAGATATGGTATTTTCCAAGCAGCAGGCTAACTTGCATCACAACATTTAACATTCCCAAGTCTGAAGGTTTGCTATGAAATTTTGCCTGGGTCCTGTATCTCCAACAGGAAGTTCTGAGGCTTCTTCATAATATAACTTTTCAAATCATGTTGGTGTTATATTCACTGAATGCCAAGAAGCATTTTAGGGAAGAACTACATGAATATTTGGAAACCGGGAGGTGTCTTTTGCAATAATTACTATAAAGATATAGTATAATAAATGTGTATTATATTCATTTTTCTACACAGCTGTGGACAAAAATACCCTGGTTACAAGAAGAATATATTCTATAGAATTTTCAGTGTATAACATCAAAATATGTTCTAGTGAAACTAACAATATGAAGTACCATGAAGTATATTTGTAGCAACAGAACAATAGTTAACATCACCCAAGTATTTTTCTATAGGGTAGATGTTAGTGATAGCGTTTGTTTCTTTCTGTGGTATTTTGCAACTTGATTCACAAGCATTCTTAAAATAACAAACTGCTTCTTGGCAAAAACATTTTGAACAAATTAAGTAGCAAGTACATGTTTCTTTTAACATAAGGATTACTTGTGCCTTATCACTGCCAATCAGTATAATTGTTGGTGCTCTTTCTTTTTAATTTTTATTTAATGAATATAAATTTCCAAAGTACAGCTTATGGATTACAATGGCTTCCCCCCATAACTTCCTCCCACCCACAACCCTCCCCTTTCCTGCTCCCTCTCCCCTTCCATTCACATCATGATTCATTTTCAATTCTCTTTATATACAGAAGGTCAGTTTAGCATACATTAAGTAAAGATTTCAACAATTTGCACCCACACAGAAACAGAAAGTGAAAAATACTGTTTGAGTACTAGTTATATTATTAAGTTACAATGTACAGCACATTAAGGACAGAGATCCTACATGAGGAGTAAGTGTACAGTGACTCCTGTTGTTGACTTAACAAATTGACACTCTTGTTTATGGCATCAGTAATCACCCTAGGCTCTTGTCATGAGCTGCCAAGGCTATGGAAGTCCTTTGAGTTCACTGGCTCTGATCATATTTAGACAAGGTCATATTCAAAGTGGAAGTTCTCTTCTCCCTTCAGAGAAAGGTACATCTTTCTTTGATGAACTGTTCTTTCCACTGGGATCTCACTCGCAGAGATCTTTCATTTAGGTCTTCTTTTTTTGCCAGAGTTTCTTGGCTTTCCATGCCTGAAATACTCTCATGGGCTTTTCAGCCAGATCCGTGTGCTTTAAGTGCTGATTCTGAGGCCAGAGTGCTGTTTAGGACATCTACCATTCTATGAGTCTGCTGTGTATCTCGCTTCCCATGTTGGATCGTTCTCTCCCTTTTTGATTCTATCAGCTAGTATTTGCAGACACTAGTCTTGTTTATGTGCTCCCTTTGGTTCTTAGTCCTATCATTATGAACAATTGTGAACAGAAATTGATCACTGGGACTAGTGAGATGGCATTGGTACATGCCACCTTGATGGGATTGAATTGGAATAACCTGGTATGTTTCTAACTCTACCGTTTGGGGCAATTCAGCTTGAGCATGTCCCGAATTGCACATCTCTTCCCTCTCTTATTCCCACTCTTATATTTAACAGTGATCAGTTTTCAGTTAAGTTGCAGCACTTAAGAAGAATTGTGTATTGATTACAGTATTCAACCAAAAGTATTAAGTAGAACAAACACAAAAAATGCTAAGAGGGATAACATATTAAGTTGTTCATCAACAGTCAGGGTAAGTGCTGATCAAGTCACCATTTCTCATAGTGTTCATTTCTCTTTAACAGGTTTCCTTTTTGGTGCTCAGTTAGTTGTCACCTTTCAAGGAGAACAAGTGGTATTTGTCCCTTTGGGACTGGCTTATTTCACTCAGCATAATGTTTTCAAAATTCCTAACAGGGATCACTTTTTAGTTAAAATTTAAACACCTAAGAATAATTGTGTGTTAATTACAGAGTTCAACCAATAGTAGTACAACAAAAAATACTAAAATGGATAAAGTATTGCATTGTACATCAACAGTCAGGACAAGAGCTGATCAAGTCACTGTTGGTGCTCTTTCAATGAGGTCTTCCTTGGCCCTTGTCATGTGTAAAGCACTGTTACTACTGAGGGAAGCTGATTGGTCTCTTTTTCTACAGCTAATGAATTTGGTATTTTGTATTCACTTCTATGATGATATTGCTCTGAATCTAGGAGCAAATCATACCAGTTCTCCCACATTTCCATTTTTCTTCTCATCCAGGTATAGTCCTAATTCCCACTACATGTTTCCCAGGCCAAAGAAAATGAACACACCACCAGTAAGTTGTTTATTTTTGTTTGCATTATATTGTGATATAGCAGATTTATGAGTGTATTTTATTAAAATTGTGAAATAAATATTTGACAACATAAAATTATGATTATAAAGCATTAGAAATATCAAACCTGATATCAAATTTGTTTCTAGTCTCTGTGATGCTATAACAGTAACATGTTTATCATGTTATTCAAATTGGAACATAGAATCTCCTAAATTTTTGTAAAATATAAAGTCTGAATTTGTATTTATTGGTCTTATCGATGATATAGTAGAGGTGGTTTAGTACCAACATGGTAATATACACTGAACTAGTAAAAAGTTGGGGCCAGCACTGTGGCACAGTGGGTTAATGCCCTGGCCTGAAGTGCTGGCATCTCAAATGGGTGCCGGTTTGAGACCTGGCTGTTCCACTTCTTTTTTTTTTGTTTGTTTGTTTGTTTGTTTAAACTTTTATTTAGTAAAAAAGTACAGCTTATGGATTACAATGGCTTCCCCCCCAACTTCCCTCCCACATGCAACTCTCCCATCTCCCGCTCCCTCTCCCATTACATTCACATCAAGATTCATTTTCAATTCTCTTTATATAGGAGATCAATTTAGCATATCTTAAGTAAAGATTTCAACAGTTTGCACCCACATAGAAACACAAAGTAAAAAATACTGTTTGAGTACTAGTTATAGTATTAAATCACAATGTACAGCACATTAGGGACAGAGATCCTACAGGGGGAGTAAGTGCACAGTGATTCCTGTTGTTGACTTAACAAATTGACACTCTTGTTTATGGCGTCAGTAATCTCCTTAGGCTCTTGTCATGAGCTGCCAAGGCTATGGAAGCGTTTTGAGTTCTTCAACTCCGATCTTATTTAGACAAGGTCATAGTCAAAGTGGAAGTTCACTCCTACCTTAAGAGAAAGGTACCTCTTCTTTGATGGCCTGTTCTTTCTACTGGGATCTCACCAGAGGAGATCTTTCATTTAGGTCCTTTTTTTTTTTGCTAGAGTGTCTTGGCTTTCCAGGCCTAAAATACTCTCATGGGCTCTTCAGCCAGATCCACATGCCTTATGGGCTGATTCTGAGGCCAGAGTGCTGTTTAGGACACCTGCCATTCTATGAGTCTGCTGTGTATCCCGCTTCCCATATTGCATCATTCTCTCCCTTTTTTATTCTATCAGTTAGTATTAGCAGACATTAGTCTTTTTTACCTTTTATTAAATATATATAAAATCCAAAATTCAGCTTATGGAGTACAATGACTTCCCCCTCAATGAGTTCCCTCCCACACGCAATCCTCCCCTTTCCTGCTCCCTCTCCCCTTCCATTCACATTAAGATTCATTTTCAATTCTCTTTATATACAGAAGGTCAGTTTAGCATATATTAAGTAAAGGTTTCAACAGTTTGCACCCACATAGATACACAAAGTGAAAAATACTATTTCAGTACTAGTTATAGCATTAAATCACACTGTACATCACTGTACACACTGTGTGTCTCACTCCCGTGTTGGATTGTTCTCTCCCTTTTTGATTCTATCAGCTAGTATTTGCAGACACTAGTCTTGTTTCTGTGATCCCTTGGGATCTTAGTCCTATCATTATGATCAATTGTGAACTGAAGTTGATCACTTGGACTAGTGAGATGGCATTGGTACATGCCACCTTGATGGGATTGAATTGGAATAACCTGGTATGTTTCTAACTCTACCGTTTGGGGCAATTCAGCTTGAGCATGTCCCGAATTGCACATCTCTTCCCTCTCTTATTCCCACTCTTATATTTAACAGCAATCACTTTTCAGTTAAGTTTCAACACTTAAGAATAACTGTGTATTGATTACAGTATTCAACCAAAAGTATTAAGTAGAAAAACAAAAAATGCTAAGAGGGATAACATATTAAGTTGTTCATCAACAGTCAGGGTAAGTGCTGATCAAGTCACCATTTCTCATAGTGTTCACTTCACTTTAACAGGTTTCCTTTTTGGTGCTCAGTTAGTTGTCACCGATCAGGGAGAACATATGATATTTGTCCCTTTGGGACTGGCTTATTTCACTCAGCATAATATTTTCAAAATTCCTAACAGGGATCACTATTCAGTTGAAATTCAAACACCTAAGAATAATTGTGTGTTAATTACAGAGTTCAACCAATTTTACTAGAAAAGAAAAATACTAACATGGATAAAGTATTACATTGTACATCAAAATACAGGACAACAGCTGATCAAGTCACTGTTTCTCATCGTGTCCATTTTACTTCAACAGGTTTCCCTTTTGGTGTTCAGTTAGTTGTCGCCAATCAGGGAGACCATATAATATTTGTCCCTTTGGGCCTGGCTTAGTTCACTCAGCATAATGTTTTCCAGACTCCTCCATCTTGTTGCAAATGACCGGATTTCATTGTTTTTGACTGCTGGATAGTATTCTATAGAGTATATGTCCCGTAATTTCTTTATCCATTCTACTTTTGATGAGCATTTGGGTTGGTTCCAGGTCTTAGCTATTGTGAATTGATTGAGCTGCAGTAAACATTAATGTGCAGACAGCTTGTTTGTTTGCCAATCTCATTTCCTTTGGCTAAATTCCAAGGAGTGGGATGGCTGGGTTGAACGGTAGGGTTATCTTCAGGTTTCTGAGGAATCTCCAGACTGACTTCCATAGTGGCTTCACCAGTTTGCATTGCCACCAACAGTGGGTTAGTGTCCCTTTTTACTCACATCCTCTCCAGAATCTTTTGTTGGTAGATTTCTGAATGTGAACCATTCTAACCGGTGTAAGGTGAAACCTCATTGTGCTTTTGATTTGCATTTCCCTGATTGCTAGTGATCTTAACATTTTTTCATGTGTCTGTTGACCATTTGGATTTCTCTTTGAAAAATGTCTATTGAGGTCCTTGGCCCATCTCTTAAGTGGGTTTTTTGTTTTGATGTTGTGGAGTTTCTTGATCTCATTGTAGATTCTGGTTATCAACCCTTCATGTGTTGCATAGTTTGCAAATATTTTTCCCATTCTGTCAGTTGCCTCTTCACTCTCCTGAATGTTTCTTTTGAAGTACAAAAACTTCTCAATTTGATGCAATCCCAAATGTTAATTTTGGCTTTGACTACCTGTGCTTCTGGGGTATTTTCCAAGAAGTCTTTGCCAGTTCCTATATCTTGCAGGGTTTCTCCAATGCTCTCTAATAACTTGATGGTGTCGGGTTGTATATTTAAGTCTTTAATCCATGTTGAGTGGATTTTTGTGTAAGGTGAAAGGTAGGCGTCTTGCTTCATGCTTCTACCTGTGGAAGTCCAATTTTCACAGCACCATTTACTGAATAGACTGTCCTTGCTCCAGGGATTGGTTTTGGATCCTTGATCAAATATAAGTTGGCTGTAGATATTGATTGATTTCTGGTGTTTCTATTCTGTTCCATTGGTCTATCCATCTGTTTCTGTACCAGTACCGTGCTGTTTTGATAACAACTGCCCTGTGGTATGTCCTGACATCTGGTATTGTGATGCTTCCAGCTTTGTTTTTGTTGTACAAGATTGCTTTAGCTATTCGAGGTCTCCTGTGTCTCCATATGAATTTCAGCATCATTTTTTCTAGATCTGAGAAGAATGTCTTTGGTATCTTGGTTGGGATTGCATTGAATCTATAAATTGCTTTTGGGAGAATAGACATTTTGATGATGTTGATTCTTCTAATCCATGAGCATGGAAGATTTTTCCATTTTTTGGTATCTTCTTCTATATCTTTCTTTAAGGTTTTGTAATTTTCATCATAGAGATCCTTAACATCCTTGGTTAAGTTTATTCCAAGGTATTTTATTGTTTTTGTAGCTATTGTGAATGGGATTGATGTTAGAAGTTCTTTCTCAGCCGTGTCATTGCCTGTGTATATATAGGCTATTGATTTTTGTGCATTGATTTTATATCCTGCTACTTTGCCAAACTCTTCTATGAGTTCCAATAGTCTCTTAGTAGAGTTCCTTGGGTCCCCTATATAAAGAATCACATTATCTGCAAAGAGGGATAGTTTGAGTTCTTCCTTCCCAACTTGTATCCCTTTAATTTCTTTTTCTTGCCTAATAGCTCTGGCTAGAACTTCCAGAACTATATTGAATAGCAGTGGTGAGAGTGGGGATCCCTGTCTGGTGCCAGATCTCAGAGGAAATGCTTCCAACTTTTCCCCATTCAATAGGATGTTGGCTGTGGGTTTTTTTTATAAATTGCTTTGATTATATTGAGGAATATTCCTTCCATACCCAGTTTGCTTAGAGTTTTCATCATGAACGGGTGTTGTATTTTATCAAATGCCTTCTTGGCATCTATTGAAATAATCACATTGTTTTTCTTCTGTAGTCTGTTAATGTGGTGTATCACATTGATTGTTTTGCTCACATTGAACCATCCCTGCATACCAGGGATGAATCCCACTTGGTCTGGGTGGATGATCTTTCTGATGTGTTGTTGCATTCTATTGACCAGAATTTTATTGAGGATTTTTGCATCTATGTTCATCAGGGATATTGGTCTGTAATTCTCTTTCAATGTTGCATCTTTTCCCAGCTTAGGAATTAAGGTGTTGCTGGCTTCATAGAAACAATTTGGGAGGATTCCCTCTTTTTCAATTGTTCTGAATAGTTTGAGAAGAAATGGGATTAGTTCTTCTTTAAATGTCTGGTAGAATTCAGCAGTGAGTGAATCCATCTGGTCCTGGGCTTTCCTTTGTTGGGAGGGCCTTTATTACTGTTTCAATTTCTGTCTCAGTTATGGGTCTGTTTAGGTTTTCTATGTCTTCCTGGTTCAATTTAGGTAGGTTGCATGAGTCCAGGAATCTATCCATTTCTGATAGGTTTCCCTGTTGCTGGCATACAAGTCCTTGTAGTAATTTCTGATGATTCTTTTTTATTTCTGTGGTGTCTGTTGTTACATTTCCTTTTTCATCTCTGATTTCATTGATTTGGGTTTTTTCTCTTCTTTTTTTTAGTTAGTTGGGCCAATGGGGTGTCAATTTTGTTTATTTTTTCAAAAAACCAGCTCCTCGTTTGGCTGATTTTTTGTAATGTTTTTGATTCAATACTATTGATTTCTTCTCTGAATTTAATTATTTCTCTTCTCCTACTAGATTTGGGTCTGGTTTGCTGCAGATTTTCTAGATCCATGAGATGCATTGAAAGCTCATCTATTTGGTGCCTTTCCAATTTCTTGATGTAGGCACCTATTGATATAAAATTTCCTCTTAACCCTGCTTTTGCTGCATCCCATAAGTTTGGTATGTTGTGCTGTTATCCTCATTTACTTCAAGAAAATTTTTGATTTCTCTTTTAATTTCTTCTATGACCCATTGTTCATTCAGGAGCATGTTGTTCAATCTCCCTGCATTTGCATACACTCTAGGGATTCCTGAGTTGCTAATTTCCAAACTTCATTCCTTTATGGTCTGAGAAACTGCATGGTATGATTCTAATTCTTTTGAATTTGCTGAGACTTGCTTTATGGCCTAGTATGTGGTCAATCCTAGAGAAGGTTCCATGTACTGCTGAGAAGAATGTAAATGCTTTCTGTGTAGGATGAAAAGTTCTGTAGATATCTGTTAGATCCATTTGGGCTATAGTGTCATTTAAACCTACTGTCTCCTTGTTGATCTTCTGTCCTGTTGATCTGTCTATATCTGAGAGTGGAGTATTGAAGTCCCCCAGTACTATTGTAATGGGGTCTAAATCTCCCTTTAAGTCCCTTAACAAATCTTTTAATTAAACCTGTGCCCAGTAATTAGGTGCATATATGTTGATAATCATTGTATCTTCCTGTTGAATTGATCCCTTGATCATTATATAGTGCCCCTCTTTGTCTCTCTTAACAGTTTTTGTGGTAAAATTTAAGTTCTCTGATATTAAGATGGCTACATCCACTCTTTTTTCATTTCTGTTGGCATGGTATATCTTTTTCCAGCCTTTCACTTTCAGTCTGTATGCATCTTTGCTGGAAAGGTGTGTTTCTTGTAAGCAGCAAATAGATGGGTTTTGTTCCTCAACCCAATCAGCCAATCGGTGTCTTTTAACTGGAGAGTTCAGGCCATTAACATTCAATGTGACTATTGCTAAGTAGTAGCTTTGCCCTGCCATTTGTCAAAGATATTTTCTAATATATGTTTTGAACTTCCTGTGATCTTTTGCTGTGAGGTTTCCTTCCTTTACCTTCTTTCATATTGATGACCGTGTTTGTGTTTTTCTGTGTGTAACACATCTTTAAGCATCTTTTGCAGGGCTGGATGAGTGGCAACAAATTCTTTCAATTTCTGTTTGCTATGAAAGGTCTTTATTTCACCTTCATTCAAAAATGATAGCTTTGCAGGATATAATATTCTGGGCTGGCAGTTTTTCTCTCTTAGTACCTGGGCTATATCTCGCCATTCCCTCCTAGCTTGTAGGGTTTCTGATGAGAAGTCAGCTGTGAATCTGGAGATCCTCAGAGAGTAATCTGACATTTCTCTCTTGCACATTTTAGGATCTTTTCTTTATGTTTCACTGTGGTGAGTTCTATTAGCTTCCTGTACTAGGATGTCTCTGTCCTTCTCCAAACCTGGGAAATTTTCTGCTAGTATCTCACTAAAAAGGCCTTCTAATCCTTTCTCCCTCTCCATGTCTTTAGGAACTCCTAGAACTCAAATTTTTGTTTTTTTAATAGTATCTTGAAGGTTCCCAACAATATTTTTTAGATTTCTAATTTCCTCTTCTTTTCTTTGGTTTGACTGTATATTTTCCTGTGCTCTGTCTTCTAAGTCCAATATTCTCTCTTCGCTTCACCCATTTTGTTTTTAAGGCTCTCTAATGTGTTTGTCATTTGATCAATTGAATTCTTCATTTCATTATGATTTCTCATCACTTTCTCAGTTTCATGTTCTACTAGTTGTTTCATTTCATTTTGATTCCTCCTTAATATTTCATTTTCGCAAGAGAGATTTTCTATCTTGTCCATTAAGGATTTCTGTAGCTCAAGAATTTGTTTTTGAGAACTTCTTAATGTTGTTATCAATTTTTTGAGATCCACTTCTTGCATTTCTTCTATCTCATCATCTTCATAATCTTGAATTGGGGTGTCTATTTCATTTGGGGGTGTCATAGTGTCTTCCTTGTTCTTGTTACCTCAGTTTCTGCGTTTGTTGTTTGGCATATTGGAGATATTTGGTTTCTTCTCGTTATACTGTGACTCTAGATTAAGTGGACTGTCTGCTTTTGATGGATCCTTAGAGGCTGTTATGGGTATGACCAGAGAGTTCTGTTTGGTTCTTTGGGGATAAAGGTGTGCCAAAGGTGACTCACCCAGATTGTTCTCTCACTTGCTCACTCTCTCTCTCTCTTTTTTTTCTGACTCAGTTGGGAAGTAATTCCACACAGCTGAGTGGAATTGGGGGTAGTTGATGTATGAAATCTGGCACCTGTGGGTATTTGTCTGGTTACTCCTGGGACCACACAAAGAGTTTATGTAGCCCTCAGTGTGGTCTCAAATTTCTCAATAGTCTCTCCCCAGTTTGCCCAAGTTACCGAGTTTGTGTACTTGGTGAGTTCTCTCGCCCTCCCCTCAGATTTTCAGTCTCAGTTCGTTAGCTCCTCACTTTCACTAACTAGGTCTTAACCTCCTGTTATTTCTCCCCACCAGAGTCAGGTTTTTCTGCTTGGCTAATGGCCAGCACCTCTTTCCATACGTAAAATGGTGCCAGCTCTTCATCTTGCTCGGCTTTGTAAGGTGAGTGGAGATAGAAGTTAATGTCCGTGCCGGTTCCCCTTATTTGCTTGTTTTTTTCTCTCCTCCAGTTTGCCTGGTGAGCTTTCCCCAGTGGGGCTTTCATTCCCTGTAGGCTTTTTCTGCCTTTCCCCGAAATGTCTTGGGTTACTGAGGTTTTTATCTCACCGCCCCTTCCAGCGCTAGCGTGCAGACTCTGCGGTGTGGCTTCTGCAGTGGCGCGGCTTCTTGGTCTCGGTTTCAGCTTCTGCTTCTGTGGCGGCGCAGCTCCCGTGGCTCAGCTTCCATGTGGTGGGTGACCTTGCTCTCCTCGTAGGTCCTCCGTGTCACCTCCACTAGATGTGGGAGAGTTTCCTCTGCAATTTTTCCCTGAGCCTTTTCCTGTGGCTACAGTAACTCCACTTTTATTAAACTGTCTTTTCCCGGACTATCAGTGCGTGCCCTCACTATTCCGCCATCTTGGCTCTGCCTGTTTGTTTGTTTTTTGACAGGCAGAGTTAGATAGTGAGAATGGCTGATCCAAAGCCAGGAGCCAAGTGCCCGTATGGGATGCTGGCACTGCAAGCTCGAACTTTAACCCGCTGTGCCACAGCGCTGGTCCTGGATCTTTTTAAAATATTTATTTTTCAGCATTTTTTCTCCTTACTTGCTAGTATAGCATTCTCCCTTGGTGCTGCTGCTCTCTGTGGACTTGTCCTCAGCCTCTGACTAGAGCACAGCCACCTCTCCAATGCTGACATCCTCTGACACATGTTTCACTCTTCTGTTCTCTCTAAACTGCAGACTCTTGGGCAACCTAACTCTCATGCATAAACTTGCATAGACACACACACCTGAGGACTCCAGAGTCTTGGATTTCAGGTTGTAATTAACTTTCATTTTCAGAGGACTGGTGAAAAAAACAAGTCTGGAAGCCAGGGTGTAGCCTTGTGGTTCAGATGCCTGTGTCCCACATTGGAGTTTCTGGGTTTGATTCCCGGTTCCAGCCCCTGACTCCAACTTCCTGATCATGCAGACCCAGGGAACTAGCAAGTGATGGCTCAGATGATTGGGTTCCCGGCTCCTGGGCAAGCCCTGGCCACTGTGGACATTTCAGCAGTGAACTAGAGGGTGAATACCACTTCTCTGTCTACTTGTTCATTTCTTTGCATCTCAAATTAAAAAACAAAACAAGTATGTTTGTATCATCCATTAAAATAACTTCCTCATTGGAAAAAAGTAGTTTCATTGTTAAATTTGTGGAAAAATAATGCTTGGTTGTAAATGATATTTGAATAATGCATAACTGTAAATCAGACTTTCATAGTGGATAAGGAAGAGAAAGATGGAAGCAATAATTTTTACTTCTGGCTTTGGTACTTGTCATGTAACCTTGAAAAATTCCTTTAAACTCATGGGGCCTGAGTGTCCTTAAAATTACAGGCTCATCGAGTTGAGGCAGGTGGTGTAAGGGGAGGTGGCAGGAAGCTGAGAGCTTTCCTTGTTTCTGTGCCAACAGAGCTAAGTGACATTAGCAAGTCATTTGACCCCTCTGGATCTTCCTCCCTTGTGAGATAAGATTGTCTTTATAGTTAAAGGATTTATTCCACACAATCCTATCTTATGGTAAGGTTCACATGACTGTGAAGTGTTTTATAAACTGGCAGTGTAATAATCGAGTTGACACTGAAGATGAAATGTTAAACAGCATAGAACTTCTAAGGCTTGTAGTTCTATTAGGAGCTACACAGAAACATTTAAGTTCATGGGCATTTTTAAATATAAAAACAGAATCATTGAATCATTGTTCAGAATCAGTATAGTTACTAAAATTCTTATTTATAATCACTGAGATTGGTAGTGTAATTACTGATAGCATACTCCTAGTGTTGTATATTTTAGTTTATACAATACTTAGACTATATAAAATATAGGTAGCATGGGAAGTGGGATACACAGCAGTCTCGTAGAATGGCAGATGTCCTAAACAGCACTCTGGCCTCAGAATCAGCCCTTAAGGCACTTGGATCTGGCTGAAGAGCCCATGAGAGTATTTTAGGCATGGAAATCCACTCTGGCAAAAAAGAAAAAAAAAGGACCTAAATAAAAGATCTCTGTGAGTGAGATCCCAGTAGAAAGAATGGGCCATCAAAAAGGAGGTACCTTTTTCTGAAGGGAGGAGAGAACTTCCACTTTGACTATGACCTTGTCTAAATAAGATCGAAGTCAGTGAACTCAAGAGGCTTCCATAGCTTTGGGAACTCATGACTAGAGCCTAAAGAGATTACTGATGCCATAAACAAGAGTGTCAAATTGTTAAGTCAACAAGAGGAATCACTGTGTGCTTGCTCCTTATGTGGGATCTCTGTCCTTAATGTGTTGTCCAATGTGAAGTAATGCTATAACTAGTACTCAAACAGTATTTTACACTTTATGTTCTGTGTGGTGCAAACTGATGAAATCTTTACTTAATATATACTAAATCGATCTTCTGTGTATAAAGATAATTGAAAATGAATCTTGATGTGAATGGAATGGGAGAGGGAATGGGAGATGGGAGGGGTGTGGGTGGGAGGAAAGTTATGGGGGGGAAGCCTTTGTAATCCATAAACTGTACTTTGGAAAATTATATTTACTAAATAAAGTTTTTAAAAAATACATAAAAAATAAATAAAAAATATAGGTAGCACTATTTAATGCTTCTCTTACTTTTACTGGATTGGATTATAGCATACGTTAATAAACCTTTTTTTAAAGATTATTTATCTATTTGAAAGACAGAATTATAGAGACAGACAAATAAATAGACAGAGATGTTCTGTCTGCTGTTTTACTCCCCAAGTGGCTGCAAGCAGCTGGAGCTGGGCTAATCCAAAGCCAGGTGCTTCTTCCAGGTCTCCCACATGGATTCAGGGGCCCAAGTATTTGGGCCATCTCCTGCTGCTTTCCCAGGCACATTAGCAGATAACTAGATTAGAAGCAGAGCAGCTGGGACATGAACCAGTGCCCATAAGGGGATGCCAGCACTGCAGGTGGTGGCTTTACCTTATATGCCACAGCACCAGCTACAGCCTATTCATTTTAAATTAATAACTAAAGATTATCCACTGTTCAGCCTCCTGGCTTTGGCTTGGCCCAGCCTCTGCTGTTGTGGACATTTGGGGAGTGAACCAGAGGTTGAAAGATCTCTCTTCTTATGTCTCTCCCTCTCTAACCTTGCCTTTCAAATAAATAAATGAGTCTTTGAAATAAAAATACATACACATACACACACACACGGTACCAACACAGTGGGTAAAGCCATGGCCTGCTGTGCCAGCATCCCATATGGGTGCTGATTCAAGTCCCAGCTGCTCCACTTCCAATCTATCTCCCTGCTAATGTGCCAGGAAAAGCGTCAGAAAGTGGCCCAAGTGCTTGAACCACTGCATTCATATGGGAGGCCTGGAAGAAGCGCCTGGCTTTAGCTTGGCTCAGCTGAGGCCAATTTGGGAAGTGAACCAGCAGATGGAAGATCTGTCCCTACCCCTTCTCTGTAACTCTGCCTTTCAAATAAATAACAGATTTTAAAATTGGGGGAAAAGGGCAGTTCTGTTGCCTTCCCTTTACCTGGAGTAACATAATCAAAATCTGTTAGGCAAATGAATAAGGGAAATTCTGAGATCATGTATTGACCACAGAAGAGAATGGATTCCCTGTACATTTTCTGGAAGCCCATGCTAGTTGGAACCAAGGGAAGGATAACAAAAAAGGGGAGGCCTAAATCCCTCTTATTTTCTTCTTTGTTCATTGGAGCAGTGGAGAGTTGAGTAATGTAACATTGGTGTTTGTCTCCATACAGTTCACTTCTATTTAGCTGGTTCTTTTTTTTTTTTGCGTTTCTTTTTTATTTATTTTAAGAGATTTATTTGAAAGCATAGAGACAGGGGTCTTCCATCTGCTGGTTTGATCCCCCAATGTTTGGGCGAGGCTGAAGACCCATGCACCCCTGCCCAGGTCTCCTGAGTGGTGTGGGGTCCAAGCGCCTGTCCATCACCGCTGCACTCATTGGCTGGAGTGGGACAGGAAGTGGGTGGCAGGGACTCGAACTGGCGCCCATGATGCGGGCCCTGCAGGCTGTGGTTGCACCCCCATGCCACGGCGCCAACCTTGATAAACCTTTCTTTAAAGTGGAATTAGTGGTAAAAATGGTCTGAGGTACACATGCAGTTCCATTGTGAAAGGGGCTGAGGCCCCGTGGGTGCCCGGGGGCCAACAGGAACACCTGCAGCCTTGGCCCACAGGTCCTGTGCATCTCCCCTCTGCTTCTGCCCCACTCATGGGCCAGGCCCAGGACCCAGTGGTGCCTCAGGGATTTCTGCCCTGAACTGGTCACTTTAGGTCACTTTGTGATCCCTGACCTCTGCCCAAGGAAGGAAGCAGGAAGTGGCCCAGTAGGCTTTCCCTGACCTCTGGAGCCCCGTGCCGCAGTGCCGGCCCATGACCCAGGGAGCCCGCGACGATTCTGGGCCAGCCATTGGGACCTGCGACCCCCGACCCCGGGCCCCAACCCCTTCGATGTCACCACCACAGCCTGCTATTTAGCTGGTTCTTAATCCTCAAGAAGGGATTTAGGTCAATATTCTATTCTCATCAAAGACCTTGATGTTTAATAAAAGATTCTGTTAGTAATTTTAACCCTGGGTCGTTCTAAAGATGTGCTGTGACTTAGGTTTAGAAAAGAGCATCTTCCTTGCCACCCTCATCTCAGCTCTGGGGCTGTCAGTTCTCCCTGCACAGATTCAGTAATGCATGCTTCTTCTCTACTACAAAGATCTTATGTTGGTCATATTTCCAGTTACCAAAATCAAATCAACTCACACCTGGACTCTGAGTATTCAATGACATTATTTATCAAAATAAATGTATTCAAATATTCAAAGACCACTTCAAAGCTTAGCTGCCTTCAAGAGTTTTTGGCACTTGGAACAGCCACTGTGGTTTTCTACACAGGAGCACTCACTATTTTAAATACCATTTAACAATTCAAACATCACTTCCGGTTCAGCAATACACAACAATAGAATGGATGATTCTACATAATAAACATGTTATATTAGTTTGTACTTAAAACCTAGAACTAAAACCATGTGGTAACATGGATGGATTTAAGGAAAGATGTAGAGCTAGGTAGCTAAGGCCACAGAATCCCAGATCTATTGATTTTAAGTGAGTCTAGATCACCAGCATTCCATTGCATTATCTTCCATCTCAGAGTCCTGCTTTTCCAGCGAGACCCACCCCACTCAGACCACGTATTTCCTGCCTGTGTCTTCACGGTGGTGGAAGCTGTTCTGATACAGGTATCTCCTGGACAGTCACCAGCTTCCTGATTTACTACCTGAACTGGAATCAACAGTTGTGAGGGATGTTTTCCAAACACCCAGGCTGAATTCAATGTGTCTCTTTGACAGTCACAAACTTCTGCCTTAGGAAACAGAACATGTACTCTACTCTGGGGCTCCTTTTTCTTCTCATGGGGTTCTGTGGTGATCTGTGGGTTTCAACACAAGTCCTGCTAGCATTCTGACTCAAAAGAAAGACCAGGGATAAGCGTTCTTTCTGGGGGCTGGTGCTGTGGCATAGCAAGTTACACTGCTGCCTGCAGCACTAACATCCCACATGGATGCCAGTTTGACTCCCAGCTGCTCAACTTCTTCCCCAGCTCTTTGCTGGGTAAAGCAGCAGAGAATGGCCCAAGTGCTTGGTCCTCTGCCCCCACATGGGAGACCTGGAGGAAGGGAGTGAACCTCTGTCTTTCCCTCTTTTTTTCTCTCTGTAACTCTGCCTTGCAAATAAATACAACTTCAAAAAGTTATTCTCCATCAAGCAATACACCCTTTTCCAGGCAGCTGTAAAGCTGGGAGTTGTAGCTTTTTGTATATTTTGGATAATAAGAGTTTTGGTTTGAAAGCATGTTCATCTGAAACAAAGATCACTCATTATCCTTTGTTAGAGAAGGGGGCTCTGCTCTTTGAAAGTGAAAATCAGAAAAATCAGAAGCTGTAATGTGTGATGAGCTTCACCTGCCAGGTAGGGGGATACTTATTTGAAAGCCAGGACACCAGGAGAGGAAGATTTTCAGACTCCCTGGCCCTTGCTTTAGTCTTATGTCTTTACTTCTTCTGTTGCTTCTTGATGTCAAGAGTGTACACTTTATGCTGAAATGAGGAATTGTGTCTTACCTCTTTTGGGCCTTTTTCTAAGAAGAGTGCATATATTTATCTTGGATATAAGGATAGCTTCTGGGGTGGGTGGATTTTTTTGGAAGTTTTCACAAGCCAGCCAGTAGCCTATATTTTCTTCACAGAATTCAGTTTTTAGAAAAGCCTCCAATACAGCCAGACCATGTGTAGGTAGGGGAGAGAAGGTAGAAAAAGAAAAAGAAACATGAGGAATATGAGGAAGCTAATGATCAAATAATCCCTGTGCTTTTCTAGTACTAGGATTAGCTATTTTCTAGTTTTTACTCAATCCTGTAATCCTGCGGATTTAGCTCTTTAAAGACAAAGGTGCCAGTAGGCAAAATACTTAAGTTGGTTCCATACTACTAAAACATAAATACTTCAGTTTGTTTTAATGCCAAAAATGTATTTACAGGAGAGGCATATATCCTCAGGGAACTAAGTCTCTTGCAAACATTGCGTGCAATGAAAAGCATCCTCAGCCTCAACCAAGAGCACTGACATTGCAGAGCTGAAGGGTGATTTATCTTCCCCACCTGGTGTGAATATGCTGAGAAATAAATGGAGATAAACAGACCTTCTAGGTTAAGTCGAATTCTCCTTGGTGAGCTGCTCATTTGAGGACATAGCCTTTCTGCACTCTTGTGATACTTGCAATGGATTAAATTCAAGTCTAATTCACATTTGCTGGCCAGCAGCTCCTGGAATGCTTCTGACCACAACAGTGCTTCCTTCAGGGAAGGTCTGCAAGAGCAGTTCTCTAATGAGTTGTGCTCAGAGCAGTTGCCCTCCCAGCTCAGCAGTGAGCTGTTCAGATTGCAAACACAGGAATCTCAACTTACTTGATGAAAGCTTGCTACCTGCTTTTCTTGCCAATTGTGGCCTTCCCAGGAATGGTGGAGTTTTGCCATAGGTAGCTCAACCCCGTCTTCAATACTCTTAATCTTAAAAAAAAAAGACAATTCACTAAGTGGTCATCCTTGAATACACTACTGAGCCTGAATGCATTTTTACCAAATAAAGTCACCTAATAGCTATAAACCAAAAGCCAACAACAGGCTTACCCACCTAATATTACACTCAGTCCCAAAGTACTGAGCAGTTTCATCAGTTCCTCAGAATATAACTACGCTGTGAGGACTAAAGATAGGACTGCCCAAATTTTAATTATCAATATACTGCACAGCTAATAAAGCAGATGCTGTCTCTGGCCCACAAAAGGAAACAGTTTCCCTGCAAGGTTTACCACAATCGGGAGACATTTTGCTCCTGATGGAACCCGCAGCGGGACTGCCTTGAGCCGGCTCCTCTGCTTCCCTTTCCACCTTTGGTCCTGGATGGGCCAGAGACCACGCACAGGAGGTGCCATCAGTCACCCGTGTCCCCCTGTCCACCTGCAACGCTCCTGGGAGGCAGATGCCGCAGAACAGTGATTTGTTCCATGATTGTCACTGTATGAGATCAGCCCATGATGAGAAAATGAGCATGGACTCGAATGAGATATCAACGGCAGAAGCACTGCCCCCAGCAGCAGTGCAGGAGGGTGGATGATGGAAGCACAGCACAGCCAGGATCTCTAGGGACCCCGCAGGACTCTGCTGACCTGGATGCCTACAGCAGGCAGCTGCACGAGGGCCCAGTGCACCTCCAGAGCCCTCCTACCAAGCCCTTCCCCCTGTTTGCCCATGCAGACGACACAGATGCTGCGTCAGTGAGAAAATCAGCACCGCACACTTGGTTTTCCTGCTAAGACTCGGCCTTCATTGCTTCCCCAAGTGCAGCACGTTCTGCAAGCCTCAGGCAGCAGGGCTGGCGGGAGAGGTGGGTGGTCACACTCACCAGGTCTATCTCTTCTTCTCCTGCCCCTCCTGACTCTCGGGTCACCACCTGCATTCTAGCCCCAAGGTACAAAATGGAGAAGAACCTAACACCACCCATGTCACCCGCACACACTGCAACTACCAGCTACCCACCAATGACCACCACCTTTATAGCCAGCCCAGCGTGGGGTGGGTCTGGCAGCTCTGGTCCTGCCCCAGGGCAGCGAGGATTGGCCCAAGGCCCCCCGCCAGGTTGAGCCTGAGCTGCCCTGCAGCAGATTCTGGAAGCAAGGGAGCTGCTGATGGCTGAGGCCCTGACACAGAGCACACTTAGGGAGACCCCATGTCCGGCAAGGGCACTGGGGCCCTGGACTTTCCCAGGCTGCAGTCCTAGGGTGGAGGCTGGCTCGGCCCTTCTTTCCCCAGCCCTGCCCGCAGGTGGAGTGGGAGAGCGGGTGAACCCCAAATGCCATGACTCCCGGTGCCGGGTGCTGGCCTGCAGCCTTCCGGGAGGGAGTAGGAGACAGTGACTTTGTGGGGAGGTGACACTTGAGCTGGGCCTGTATTTTGGGTTAGTTCTGGATGCACATCCCAGTGCGCCTGGACCTGCAGGGCTTCTGCAGGCCTCCTGGAGGCTCTGGGAGCCGGGCATCCTGGTGGCAAGGGCAGGAGGGCAGGAGGTTGAGGCGCTGAGCTCCTGTTGGATGCACCAGGCACTTTGGAGCTGTTCAGAGTAAGGAGTTGAGGTCACCTCCTGAACCACTCCTGGTCCCAAACTCCTGGTTTGGGGTTTGCCAGAACCCTGAATTAGGGGTGTGGTGGGGGTGGTAGTGGTTGGCATCAATGCACTTTATTTGTGAATTCTTCAAACACAGCTTCTCCCTACTCCTGCAGGCTTTCAGGTGATTGACAGGACAGAGTCCCTCAGCTGCAAAGTGACTGAATTTTTGAAACTACATCCAGAACTTCATAGTGTGTATTCAGTTGGTCATCCTTCAGGCCTGCAGGTGGACAGCAAGAGCAACAGTAAGATATTAATCACTGTAGATACTCTCCTTTCTTTCCGGTAGACCCACCAAAAGAGAATGGGAAATGAATACTTGAACATTGGAACCAGTCACCATGCTAAGGTGAGCTGCCAGTACTTGGAGCTTAGGAGTGGACATGGAGAGCAAAACATGCATTGCTACTAAAGAAGACAGTTAGGTATTTTACTGTGAAAAGGGAAATCATTTAGATGTGAGCAAGACACCTTAAGAAAAGGTCTGTATATTTTTGTTTATTTGCAAGCAGAGAGAGCCCTTCCATTTACTGCTCATTCCTCAAATGTCTGCACCAACCAGAGCTGGGTCAGGCTGAAGCCAGGAACTCAGTGTGGGTCTCCCACATAGGTGGCAGGGACTCAAGTACTTGAGCCATCAGCTGCTGCCTCCCAGGGTTCTGTTAGCAGGAAGCCAGAAGCAGAAGCAGGGCTAGGGTTTGAGCCCTGGGCATTCTGACTGGGATGTGGAAGGCTTTCCCACTATGCCAAACACATGCTCCAGTAAGGTGTTTCAACACATTTGCAAAATGTAAGAATGTGGTTTTAAATATATGCTCTTCATCTTAAAAATTTGCATAATCTTATATTCAGTTTCATATGATTCAATACTTATTATTAAATACAAGCAACATTTAGACACATGCTTTACTCACCAATACAAACCTCAGTAATTTTTTCACTTAGAACCTTGAATATTAGCATTCATTCAGACTGAAGTTCACTCATAGGCTGGGAATTCTGACAAAGAGACAGTAGGGAAAAAATCTAGATGTGTATCTGATACCTAATAAGATTCTGAACCTGACTGATAGAATCTGAGTAACTGTTCAGAGAGTCACTTCATACCTCTCCCCTCAGTAATGAGAAGACTGTGTCCTTTGGCCACTTTCACATGATGTTATGTAAATCTTACCTGAAAAGCCTTTTATAAATTCTGAAGTACCATCCAGAAGCATATTATGCATTTCCATATGTGTGAAAAAAGGCAATGTCAAAGGCATAGCTATTCCAGAGAGAAGTTAGGAGGATTAGCTCAGTTTGAAAGTGTGTAAGTGCCATTAAACACCAACATATTTGAAACAGATTTATAGAGTGTGAAGTTCATGATAGATATTTAATGAATGCACTCTGGATAATAAGCAAATATCAGAAATAATGCCACACCCATCAGTGTTTAAACTCTTCAGACAGCTCCATGCCAGGGAAGTGCAGTGATCCCTGTAAATTAACAAAAATCAATCTGTGTATACCCATGGAAGCAACTGGTTTATATGCAGCCTATACTAGAGGTTTTTGTGTTTAGTAAAATTACTTGATTTTTTTAATGAATGCTTTCAGACTGATACCTGATACTGAATGGCAGACAATTTTTTCTGAAAAGTATGTGGTTGCAAAATATAAATATAAATCAGTTTATAATTTTTGTGTCTGAATATTTTTATGCATTGAGACAATACCTGCAATAATCAGAAGACTTTTCCTCAAAAAGTTGCTATATTGATGCATTTTCATTTATTTATGTAATGTATGTTTAGGTAAAAGGAAGAGAGAGAGAGAGAGAGAGAGAGATCTCTGTCTTTCATCTGCTGGCTCACTTCCAGATGGCCACAATAGCTGGGGCTGAGACAGGCCGAAACCAGGACCCTGGAACTCTGTCCCAGTCCCCCATGTGGGTGCAGGAACCCAAACTCTTGGGCAATCTTTGCTGCTTTCCCAAGCAAAGAGCTGGATGAGAAGTGAAGGAGGTGAGTCTCAAAGCATTGCCACAAGGCATGCTGCTGTTGCAGTTGGCAACTTACCCCTTTGTGCCACAATGCTGGCCCTGGATTGATGATATATTTAAGTGCTGCCACTGGCTTTTGGCTAAATAGGATGACTTAACATGTTTTCTACTCTGTGGAAGAGGAACAAATAAGGCAGTAGGTTGTAAAAGTTGCCCATGGAAACCATGGCCTGAGAAAGATGAATCAACTCACCTTGCATTTTCCACGTTGCATCTACACCACCCTTTTCTGGACAAACATCTAATTGTATGCCCTTGTGATGGAGGTTCTCAGGGTGCTGGAACTTTTTGTAATTTTTTTTAAAATATAGATTAAGAAGAAGGCAAATAAACAAAAAATTATAAACTGCTGCCAATACCAAGAAGAGATTATTGAGAGTAAAAGGTCACCTGTTGGAGCCAGCACTGTGGCACATCAGGTTAAAGCCCTGGCCTGAAATACAGGCATCCCATATGAGTGCTGGTAGAGTCCCAGATGCTCCACTTCCAGTCCAGCCTCCTGCTAATGCACCTGGGAAAGCAGTAGAGGATGGCCCAAGTCCTTGGGCCTTTTCACCCAAGCTCCTGGCTCCTGGCTTCAGATCAGCTCATCTCTGTCCATTGTAGCCATTTGGAGAGTGAACCAGCAGACAGAAGATTCTCTCTCTCTCTCTCTCTCTACCTCACTCTCTACCTCTCTATATAACTTTTTCAAATACATAAAATATTTTTTTAAAAAAGGTATCCTGCCATACTTCTTTCTTCCCTGTTAATTTCTAGGAATTAAAAATTGTTACAGGGCCAGCACTGTGGCAAAATGGGTTATACTAACACCTGCAGCACTAGCATCCTCTATGGGCACCAATTGCATGTTCTACTACTGATCCAGTTCCCTGCTAACATACCTGGGAAGGCAGCAGAATATGGTACAAATCCTTGGGTCCTGCACCCAAGTGAGAGACCTGGATGAAATTTCCCTGACTCCTGGATTTTTTTTTAAAGATTTGTTTATTCATTTGAGTTACACACACACACACACACACACACAGAGAGAGAGAGAGAGAGAGAGAGAGAGGGTGGTCTTCCATCTGATGGTTTACTCCCCAAATGGTTGCAATGGCTGGAGCTGCACTGATCTGAAGCCAGGAACCAGGAGCTTCTTCCATGTCTCCCACTTAGTTGCAGGGCCCAAGGACTTGGGCCATCTCCTACTGCTTTCCCAGGCCATAAGCTGAAAGCTCAATCAGAAGTGGAGCAGCCGGGTCTTGAACCAGTGTCGATATGGGATGCCAGTGCTTCAGGCCAGGGTGTTAATCTGCTGTGCCATAGCACTGGCCCCTACTCCTGGCTTTGCCCTGGCCCAGCCCCAGGTTTTCAGTAATTTGGGGAATGAACCAGCAGATGGAATACCTTTCTCAAGTAAATAAACAAATCTTAAAAATATATAAATATATTTATGTAATAATCATGTTCATGGTTTAGAAATTTAGGGACCAAAATATATGCTTTTCTGTATATTGCTCTTTGCTTTGATTTTTTCAATCATTAAGATGTTTTAGGTCCTGAATTTATCAGTGCTGAAAGCTTCTTTCTTGCATACTTTTGAAAGCTTAAGTGGTTTTTATTTTTATTTTTTAAAGGAAGATTCATGCATGTATTTGAAAATGTAGCAGAGTGGAAGAGAGATTATCTATCTGCTGGTTTACTCCTCAGGTGGCTGCAGTGGCCTGGGCTGGGTCAGACTGAAGACAGGAACTTCATCTGGGTGTCCCATGTGGGTGGCAGGGCCCCAGTTATCTTCTGTTGCTTTTCTGGGACCATTAGCAGGAAGTCAGATTGGAAGGGGCGCTGCCGGGACTCAGCTAGCACCCATATGGAATACTGGGATTGCAGGCAGCGTCTTACCTCATGCTACAGCATTGGCACCAAGTGGTCACATTTTACCTAGGGAAATGAAAAATTAAAACCTAGGAAATTAAATGTCATGGGAAAAGGATGTGGTGAGTGGAAAAAATGAAAACTTTTAGTACCTAGTGGTTGGCCATATGAAAGAAGTGGGACACTTACCTATATTACCTTTAGTCCAGTTTGAGTTTCTTTAATTTTTTTTTTACTTAATTGGGAGGCAGAGGGAGAGAGAATGAAAATGCACTCTGATTCTCTGCTTTACTCCCCAAAATGCCTGCAACAGCCAGAACTGGGTCAGGCTGAAGCCAGGAGTGTGAACTCAATTATTTTTTTATTTATTTGACAGGTAGAGATAAAGATAGTGAGAGAAACAGAAAGAAAGGTATTCCATCTGCTAGCTCATTCCCCAAATGGCCACTACACCTGGCACTATGCCAATTCAAAGCCAGGAGCCAGGTGCTTCTTCTTGGTCTCCCATGAAGGTGCAGGAGCCCAAGCACTTGGGCCATCCTCCACTGCCCTCCCGGGCCACAGCAGAGAGCTGGACTGGAAGAAGAATAACCAGGACTAGAACCCGGCACCCAAATGGGATGCCAGTGCTGCAGGCAGAGAATTAACCAAGTGAGCCATGGCGCCAGCCCATTAACTCAATCTTAATCTCCCATGTGTGGGCAGAAACCTGAATACTTGAGCCATCAGTGCTGCCTTATAGGATCGGTATTTGCAGGAAGCTGGAGTTAGGAACCAGAGCTAGGCATTGAACCCCAGTACTCTGATGTAAGACTTGGACATTTTTTTTCAAAGATTTATTTATTTATTTGAAAGGCAGAGTTACATAGAGAGAGAGAAGTCTTCCATCTGCTGGTTCACTTTCCAGTTGGCTGCAACAGCTGGAGCTGGGCTCATCCAAAGCCAGGAGCCAGGGGCTTCAAGGCCTCCCTTGCATGTGCATGGGCCCAAGCACTTGGGCCATTTTCTACTGCTTTCCCAGACCATAGCAAGCAGCTGGATCAGAAGTGGAGCAGCAAGGACTCGAACCAGTGCCCATATGGGATGCCCATAATGTTTTCTTTAATTGGAGAAATGTTCCTTTGATAGAATGAGCGTATGACCCCACAATATTCTCTACTTACTCATAATAGGGTCTGAGATGTAAAAGTCATGATTAAATTCTTAGAATAAAATTTACATACCCAGAAGCAAAGAGAGAAAATTAACCTTTTATTTTTCTCATGAATGAATCAAAGTTTAAAAGCTAACACTTAACTTGTATTTTAGAGGAGTTAATGACTTAACCAACTCTTCTATTAGAAATACTACATTGTGGCCAGTGCTGTGGCACAGCGGGTTAAAGCACTGGCCTGAAGTGCCAGCATCTCATATGGGCTCCGGTTCTAGTCCCGGCTGCTCCTCTTCTGATCCAGCTCTCTGGTATGGCCTGGGAAAGCAGTAGAAGATGGCCCAAGTCTTTGGGCTGTTCTGAGGCTCTTAGTGTAGTGAAGATATCTTACATTCTCATTAGTGAAATCTTTAGAAATGTCAAAAAGCATGTAACTTTCTTTAACGATCTGAAACCGAGATGAGATCCATAAGGGCAGAACTGCTCAGCAGCCACACTGCAGGAATATGTATCTTTCTGATGATATCTTCATCTGCTTCTTGCAGTTGCAGCCAGTCTATGAGCTCTTGGTCTGTTTCCTGCCCTTGGGAGGGCCTAGGGTGCTCTATATTATCTGTAAGGATTCAAAATTTGTTCTATATTAGTGTCTAATCATAAAATTTCCAAAGTGACAAGCTGGATGTAATAAACTATGCCAGAATGCAAAAAAAAAAGAAAAGAAAATACAAACATGGTGTACTGTCTATAAAGTACAGCGGTAAATCTGTATTATAGAGATACACATCTCTACACAGTTCTCTGTTTCTTTCACTCTGAAAGTCTACATTCAGCTCTCGATGTTATGATTACTTAGGAATAGATTTCATATACTTTCATAATCAGTGAACTCGGAATTATTATTGTAGTATTGAGGATTGTACTGACTAAAACACTATGTTTATTCCATGTTAAATAACATCATCGTATCTTTGGATTCCATTTGTCCTGCTACTGATGTACTCACAGGAGAGGGGAGGTGGGAGGAAAACCCAAAATCCATCAGGGTGGAGGAGCAATGTCAGAGGCTGTGGTTCTATTGTACTGCAGCTTTGGTTCTGGAAGAACACATTAATGGACCCAGATGGCTTGAAGCTAACTGAGGGCCTATGTACTGTACACTTGTCTGTGGTACTGCATTTTCATTTATGTAAAATTTATTTTCTTCAAGTAATATATTAATTTGTATGAAAATGAAGATGTTAAGGAATTTTCAGAATGGGTCTGTTTAACCCTTATTGGCTTTGTTTTTAGTCACTTAACTCAGAAAAGACAGAAAAATACACTTTGGGTTCTCTTCATCTCTACCATGGCACTCTTTGGTTAAGATTTGTCATTTTGTCATATTTGATTCTCTAGACTCCCTGAAAAATCCCCTACTTCATTAGATGGAATCCGTGTCTCACCATGGCAGTGAAAAGTTTAAAATGTTCCAGCTTTGCATTTAGCTAGGTCATGGACACATGCCATGGCACTTGCCAGCCAATTGTGTCAGGGACATCATCTGAATCAGAATTACTTGCATTAAAAAATGAGTTGCAGATTCTTCCAGTGAAAGTGGAGAGGAGCAGGAGCTACAGAACACTGCCAGGGGTGAGTGTGCCATGGGATGCCATGTGGTGGCTGGTGTCTGGGGTGCTGGTTCTACAGAAGACAGGGCTTATGGGGGCTGGTGCTCTGGCGTAGCAGGTAAGGCTGCCGCCTGCAGTGCCAGCATCCCATATGGTCACCGGTTAGAGTCCCGGCTGCTCCACTTCCGATCCAGCTGTGCTATGGCCTGAGAAAGCAGTAGAAGATGGCCCACATCCTTGGACCCCTGAACCCACATGGGAGACCTGGAAGAAGCTCCTAGCTCCTGGCTTTGGATCAGCTCAGCTCTGGCCATTGCATCCAATTGGGAGTAAACCAGCAGATGGAAGATTCTCTCTCTCTCTCTCTCTCTCTCTCTCCCTCCCTCTCCTCTCTCTGTGTAACTCTGACTTTCAAATAAATAAATCTTTTCTTTAAAAGAGCTTATGCTTACGGGTAGTGGTCATGGAAAATGTATGGGACATTTTGCAGCAAGATTTTGGATGAATTTTCCAACCCCTGAACCTCCTAGAGATTAGAATACACTTCTAATGCATAACTTCATCTTATGCTTAATTAGGTTTTTGTTTTGGTTTTGATGAAAGAGCAAGGAATTCTGAGTTATAGACTTCCTATTTCAGAGACAGGAAAACACTGATGCTTGCATTATAATTAAATAATGCCTATCACCCTTTCTTAAGCAACAAATGATCACAGATTCTCTCTTTGCTGCTAATTAATGAGCATGGTGATTCTTTTCGCCATAACCACCTTCCCACCTACACTCCCTCCCCTCTTCCTCCTCCCTCTCCTATTGACATGAAATGCCTTAAATAGCTAGGGTGAACATTTAACCTGCTTGGCCCTAGGTGTTCATACACTTCAACTCTGTGTAATTATTAATATGCCCTTTTTATGACCAAGCTTATGTCAGAACAACAAATTATATATTCACCTAATACTGAGAGTCATCAAATTGATTTCTATTTCCTTCTCTATTAGGCAGTTATTGAGAGGCAGAAATATTTATTTTGTATATCATTTATTTATTCAACTAAATGACTGACTGTCAAGATGCTGAGTTTTAGTGTCAAAGCAAATATGTTTCTAGACCCCATGAAGTTTACAGTCTGGCAAGAAAGAGCAATCTACCCAAATATTGTTTAAAATAGTGAATGCTGGTGTGAAGTCAGTGGATAAAGATTTAAGCATTCTTAATCTAGCACTAACTCTAATCCCATGATCTCTAATTGAGAGAAGTAATCAGAAACACAGAACTCCATGTTACCCAGTTATCTCTTTGAATTTCTGCTTAAAAAAATAAAACATATCAAACAACACAAATACCTAGGAGTGCGTAATATTTATATACTATCTTGATATTAAAAATAAGAAAAAATAACCATGAAATAATAGCAATTTTGAATCTCCTTTGTTTTCTAGACAAGTTATAATCCTATGTGGTTCTTTATGGTAAATTATTACAGTAAATTACAGTAAATCATTACAGTAAATTATTACAGTAAATAATTACAGTAAATTATTTTTAGGTACTCTTCATCTCTCTCACATTTTTCCCTTTGAGAAATAGATTTTAAAAACTGAGACCCAAGACAAAAGAAAGATTTTTAAGCTAGTATTATATGTTGATTAGCTCTCTAAAAAAGATTTATTTATTTATTTGAAAGTCAGAGTTACACAGAGTAGAAGGGGGGAGAGAGAGAGAGAGAGAGAGAGAGAGAGAGAGAGAGAGAGATCTTCCATCTTTTGGTTCACTCACCAATTGGTCACAATGGCTGGAGCTGTACTGATCCGGTGCCAGCAGCCAGGAGCTTCTTCTGGGTCTCCCACACAGGTGCAGCTGCCCAAGGACTTGGGCCATCTTCCACCGCTTTCCCTGGCCATAACAGAGAGTTGGATCGAAAGCAGAGTAGCCAGGACTCAACCTCCACCCATATGGAATGTCAATGCTGGCGGTAGCTTTACCTGCTATGCCACAGTGCTGGCCCCTTGATTGGCCTTTAACTTAGACTTTTTAATGATATTAAAAAACACCATGTTTTTCTAAGCTCTTTCCATTCAGTTTCTACTTTGTAAACTCCAGGTAATACTGTCCCCAGAATTAATCTAAGGTATAAATGATATGATATAAGGCATTTAACCCCTTAACCTGTCTCCTTGAATACTCAGCTATGTAAGCTCTGTGTCCATTCTTCTGTCTCTGTACTAGATGAATAAAAAGACAGTGTAAAATGATTTGAAAAGAACTATAAGGGGTTGGCGCTGTGGCGCTGCTGCCAATTGGGGAGTGAACCAGTGGATGGAAAACCTCTCTCTCTCTCTCTCTCTCTCTGCATCTCCTTCTCTGTAACTCTGACTTCCAAATAAATAAATAAATCTTAAAAGAACTATAAACATCAATAAAGCACAAATGAAAATTGTATTCTCAAAACTGGATATTAAACCGTGCCTTCTACACCTCTGTTAAAAGTTACATTCTATCATAGCCATTTATGATTTCTGGGGCCAAAGTAGTAAATAAGATTTTTCTGGAAGAGACAGAGGTTATGAGGGAGCCAGGATTTGGGGTCAGTTAGCAGCAGTGAGTGTCACTCTTTAAGATTTGATTCAGGAAAGGAAGAACAGCAACTGATCCTTGAGATTTTGGGGTGGGAAGGAAAGGAAGGAGGGACTTAACAAAAGCAAATGCCCTCTGGTTGTGGGCACCCACCCCAGACTGCAGCCATTGGGGAAGGCCAGCTGGTGTCTCTAGGGATGCTGCGGCCTGGATTCCATTTCCCAGAGTTCCCAGGGGCTCCGATGTATTCTGCTTTCCAAATGCCTGTGCACATGTGTGTGCTAGTGCCAGTCCGTGGGGCTCTGAGTTGGACCAGAGGGAGTTCATTCCCTGCTCAGGGTCAGCCCTGGGGGCTGTGCTGCTCCTTCTCTGGCATTTACTGCATCTCCTGCTCTGCACATGCGATCCCAGGCAGTTTCCATGTGCTCACCCCAAGCCTGCCTCCTGCTGCTTCTTCCCTCTTCATCCTCCACCTGTGGGTCCCACATGCCAGGTACTCTCTTCCCCGTACTCCCCGCTTCATTCCCCGTGTGTCCGGAAGCAAGGGTACCTGCTCCCAGGACTTTCTGCTGCAGGTCTGGCATGCAGGAAGGGGCGGAGATGAGTGTCGGAGAAGGGTGGGTGCCTGGGCACCAGAGATCACGGCAGTTTCCCCCGAGGTCAGGGCTGGGACCCGGGCTGTTCTGTCTCCCACCTCTGCTTCCCAGGCTCCCAGAGCCCAGACTCTCCCCTGCAGAACCTCACCCAAACTGTCCCTAATGTGCTTTATTTAGTGGTTACAGGAGAGAGAGGGCAGCATTCTGGGAACCTGCACATGCAGGGAAGGAAGGCGGAAAGACTCCCGCTCTCCACAGTTAAATAAGCCAGGTTCCCACTGTGGGTGGTCTCAGAATGCAGTCTGGCCAGGCCTCTTGATGTTTCCTGTGCTGGTTCCTGCAGGGTGGGGCTGGATGGCCTTCAGCAGGGAGCCTGGGGCAGCAGAGGGGTGGGAAGGAGGATCTGACTAGGATCTGCCCCACTGCTCTCATCCTGCACCTCATCTTCCTGGTGGGGTCCCAGTGAACACACCTGCCAGGTGTGGCCCTGAGTGTTCAGATTTCTCCCAGAGGGAGCAGTGTGAAGTGTGAATAGCTGCTTTGTGCATTGATCTCTCTCAAGTATTAATTATCAGATTTTTCCAATCTGGAATTTGAAGCTGTTACAGAAACCTGGGGTGGGAAAACTCCCTTCTTTCAAACAGGCTCAGAGACAGTGGAGGATCCAAGGAGTTTATATTAATGGCCCTAGGCTCAGCTGGAATGATTTCCTGAGAATTGAGCATCAAATTCAAGTTTCTTAGCTGTTACAGCATTGGTGGGTTTAAATGGCAGCTTACATGACTTAGGACCACATTTCCAATGGTCAGTGGGTCCAGTATGTCTGTAAAAAAGATGCCAGGGACAGATTTATGAGGACAGATTTATGACTGGAGTTTACAGAAGCAGAACTTAGGACATCTTCCCTCCCTAGAAAAGATTTCAGTGGGCAGCTGTTTCACTCGTTAATTGTGAGCATCCACTTTTAAAGGTTTGTGTTGGATGGGGTCCACTTCTCTTTCTTTGATGATTTATTTGGCTGCTTTTCATTTTCTGCCTTCAGCTATTTCTTCTCCTGTTAGCAAGGCTGTCAACTGTTTTTACCTGCCACTGATCCCTTTGCAAAGTGAGAAGGGAACTAAAATCAATGCAAGTCTACTGTGTTGTCAATAACTGGAGCTACTTTTTTAAAGATTTATTTATTCATTTGAAAGAGTTACACAGGGAGGAGAGAGAGAGACAGAGAGAGAGAGAGAGAGAGAGGTCTTCCATCCGATGGTTCACTCCCCAACTGGCAGCAACAGCTGGAGTTGTGGCAGTCTGAAGCCAGTAGCCAGGAGCTTCTTCTGGGATGAAGCTGCTTTTTAAAATAATTATTTATTTATTTGAAAGGCAGAGTTACAGAGTGGCAGAAGCAGCGATAGATGGCTGGAGCTGTTTGGATCCAAAACCAGGAGCCAGGAGCTTTTTCCAGGTCTCATAGGTGGGTGCAGGAGATAGGGGATTTGGGGCCATCTTCGACTGTTTTCCCAGGCCACAGCAGAGAGCTGGATGGGAAGTGCAGCAGCCAGGATCCCAACCGGCACCCATATGGGATGCTGACACTGCAGGCAGTAGCTTTACCCACTATGCAACAGTGCTGCCCACTAACTGGAGCTCTTTTAATCTGAGTTTGTATAAAGTGGAGAATTACAGCACCATAAATACAGATAAGTAACAGTTTTCCTCTGCCCAGTACTTTACAGTTACCCAGTGATCCACTGAGAATCTTACATTCCACACTGTGTAATTAAGAAGGCCAGTTACTTGTCTTATTTTGGGTTCTGTGTTTAAACCCATGACATTTTTGACATGGGAGGATATTAGTTCTACAATTTCATAGAGACTGGTCTGTGGAAGCATCTATAGAAGTTATAACTGTGAGAGTGGTAAGAAAGAAGAGGGGAAGAAATAAGTGCCCCTTACCCCCCACAGACATGTCCACAAGTGGAGTAGAAGATGTGCCCTTGAAAACTATGGCTGACTTTCTGGGACAAACTGTGTTTGAATGCTTCACATGTTCTGATAGAAAGGTATTGCCACCAGGTTATTACTATATTTATTTAGTTAGTTTTTAAAGATTTATTTATTTGAAAATCAGAGTTACACAGAGAGAGAAGGAGAGGCAGAGAGAGAGAGAGAGAGAGAGGTCTTCCATCAGGTTCATTTCCCCAATGGCTTCATCATTGTGAACTTTGCTCAGTTCCTGACCTATACCTTTCCTTTAACCTAGTACTTTGCCATGTAGTAGCCCATGAAAACTGCAGACTACATAAATGAATGAATACTTTGAGGGTTGTGATTTCTTAGAGGAACATCATGAGACAGAAGGAATAAAACAAAAGTATCCTCAGTATATAGAAGGTATACTGGTTTTGCAAGCCACAGAGAAGAGGAAGAAGGAAAGTAGTGAGACTGGAAAGGTTGTGGCAAAGGTAATAGGCACTGGTCAAGAATTTAACAAGCCCATTAGGAAAACATTAAGGTTTCCTTACTTCCATGTAGACTCTGCCCTCTAATGGTGAATAGGGTCCTCTAAACCCACTTGTTGCACAAATGAAACCCCAAGCATTGTCTTCTCCCACAGATGGAGTCTGCTATTGGTTTTGGTTTACATTTCCCTAATGGCTAGTGATATTGGGCATGTTCATATATGTCTTGACCATTTAGATTTCTTCTTCTGAGAAACATCTATTCTTATCATTGCCCATTTCTTAACTGTACATTTTGCTTCTTGTTTGGAGTTTTTCCAGTTCTATATATGTATGTTCTGGCTATCAATCTTTTGTCATATTCAGAGTTTTCAATGTTTTCTGCCATTCTGTCCATTGTATCTTCACTCTGTTGATTACTTTGTTGTGAAGATGTATCTTAATTTGATATGCTCAAATTTGTATATTTTATTTTTGTTACTTGTGCTTTTGGAATCTTACCCAAAACTGTTGTCTATGCTAATGTTTTAGTTTCTCATATGTTTACTTAGTTTTTGGTTTTATATTTAGACTTTTAATTCACCTTGAGTTGCTTTTACATAGTGTATGAAGTGTTGGGGCATATTTTCAGGCTTCTACATATGGATAATCACTTTCCTTTAAACCATTTGCTAAAGGGATTCTTCTTTCTCCTGTTTGTTTTATTTCCTTTGTTAAATAGGAGTTGCCTGTAGAAAAGTCAGTTTATTTCAGCTGCTTATTCTTTTCCATTGAACTATGTGTCTGTTTTTCCAACAGTGCTAACACTGCTTCTATTTTTTTAAGATTTATTTATTTATTTGAAAGGCCAGATGCTTCTTCCAAGTCTCTCATGTGGGTGCCAGCACCCAAGAACATGGGCCATCTTCCACCGATTTCCCAGGTGCATTAGTAGGGAGCTGGATTGGAAGTGGAGCACCTGGTCTCCTAGCAGCAATATATGGGATGCATGCACAGCAGGTCAAGGCTTTAACCCACTACGCCACAGCACCAAACCCTTCCTTATTTATTTCTGCTGTGATCTTTGATTATTCACTTTTTTTCTACTGCCCTGCAACTTGACTCATTCCTGTTTTTTTCTGGGTCCTGGAGGATGGTAGTAGGTAGCTTCTGGGATATCTTTTTTGTGTTAGTAGATACTTGGTAATATAAAATCATAGTTTTTAGTTTCTATATGTGTCTGCTAATCATGAGGACCTTCTAGATGACAGCAGAAAATTCTGGCAGAAATGAGGATATAGTAATTTGCTAAGAAAATACCACAGAGAATATGATTTAAATCATGGAATTTTACTTCTCAGAGTTGTGAGGTTGAAAATATCAGATCAAGGTCCTAATAGGCTCAATTTTTCCAGAAGCCTTTCTCCAATGAGGCAGACACATCTATCATTTGATCTGCTTAAAAGCACTTTCTTCAGGTAGAGTCATGTTGGTGGTTAGCACTTCAGTGTTTGAGTTTTAGGGAGGCACATTTCAGTCCATAACAGCAAAAGGGGGCCCTGTGGTCTACGTCAATGACAGCCATCTCTGCGGAGGACAGAAAGTTTGAAATCAGCATTAGGATTTCTCACAGTATTACTGTCAGTGCTATCTCCATCAAATGTGCATTCATGTACACACAAACAAAACTACCTGTACACATAAACACATTCAACAGTGGAAATGCCTGATGGTTGTGTGCAGGTAACATCAATATAATAATCCATAAGATGGCCTATTAGCAGACATTAAAAAGAGAATTAGAAAGAATGACAACAAAATCTGCAGTTACCTATATTTATGTATATATGTATGATATTTAGTATTTATAGTTGCTAAAATATGAATACTGATGTGTGGGAATAAAAGCTAAACCTTACCTTGCAATATTGCAGCCTAGTCTACATGAAAGATGTCTCCCTAAAACCTTTCACTGGGCCCACTCTGTGGCATAGTAGAGTAAGCATCCACCTGCAGCACCAGCATCCCACATGGGCACCAGTTTGAGTCCCTGCTTCTGCACTTCCAATCCAGCTCTTTGCTAATGGCCTAGGAAAGCAGTGGAATATGCCCTGAGTGCTTGGGTCCCGGCACCCATGTGAGAAACCTGGAGGAAGCTGCTGACTCCTGGCTTCTGGCACCTGGCTTCAGATCGGCCCAGCTCCAGCCATTCTGGCCATTTAGGGGTGAACCAGTGGATAGAAAACCTCTCTTTCTCTTCCTCTCTATATCTGTAACTCTGCCTCACAATAAATAAATACATTTTTTAAAAACCTTTCACATTTTAAATTTCTTAATTTTTTTAAAGATTTATTTATTTATTTATTTACAAGTCGAGTTACAAACATAGAGGAGAGCCAGAGAGAAAGAGAGAGGTCTTCCATCTAATGTTCACTCCCTAATTGATTGCAACTGCCAGAGCTGTGCTGATCCGAAGCCAGGAGCCAGGAGCTAGTTCCAGGTCTCCCAGATGGGTACAGGGGCCCAAGGACTTGGGCCATTTTCTGCTACTTTCCCAGGCCATAGCAGAGAGCAGGATCAGAAGTGGAGCATCTGAGTATTGAACCAGCCCCCATATGGGATGCTGGTGCTTCAGGCCAGGGTGTTAACCTGCTCCACCACAGCAACAGTCCAACATTTTAAATTTCTGATACTCTAAAGTAGCACAGGACTGCATTACATATAGGAAAGATGCATTTAAAAATTATAAATCTAGTGCATTTTAGCAGAAGTTTTAACAAATACTTCTGATTTTCTCAGCATTATGTACTAAATAAATGACATAATGGGTCACTGTCAGATTTTTAGCTCTTTGACAGCCACTTATAATATTTAACAGCATTTTGAAATTTATTGCTAGTGTGTTTTTCTCAACACATGCACTGGATTTTACCAGTTTAGTGAACATGGAGTTGCCTATTATAGGATTTGCATTTTAATGGGTTTTCATGGCACATGTAATCAACATCTGCAAAGCCTCTAAAACACATAAATAATAACATGAATCAGGTTTTTTTTTTCTTAAAGATTATTTATTTGAAAGAGTTGCATAAATAGAGGAGAGGTAGAGAGAGAGAGAGAGAGAGAGACAGACAGACAGAGACAGTGAGGTCTTCCATCTGCTGGTTTACTCCCAGTTGGCCGCAATGGCTGGTCTGTGTCGATCCGAAGCCAGGAGCTTCTTCCGAGTCTCTCACATGTGTGCAAGGCCCCAAGGACTTGGGCCACCTTCTACTGCTTTCCCAGGCCATAGCAGAGAGCTGGTTCAGAAGTGGAGCAGCCACGACTTGAACTGGCACCCATATGCCTTGCCAGCACTGCAGGCAGCAACTTTATCTGCTATGCCACAGTGCCAGCCCCGCATTGCATCTTTTTAAGATGATATGGATTTAAGTTCATGAAAAATTATTAGCAGAGTGGGAACTGATAGATATGGATGAAGCAGGATGGACTTGTTAGGAATGGTGATGTTAATTTTCTTATAAAATAAATAAATAAGAAATTAAATATGGTCAGACATAAATGAAGACTAAATTTTATTAGTGGTGATCCAGAAAACATTGATCTCAGGTCTTTTTCTTCTAGTGTTAAGTTTATATTTTTAAATGCATATTAAGTGAACAAATTTCATGTAATTTATATATACAGATTTAAGAGCAAACTGATAACATCCTACCCTATCTTCCCTTGGTCTCATATTTCCAACTCCCTCCTTCTTGTTTTATTTTCTTTTAATTTTTACAGCTGCATGCTTTGATTTTATTTTAGAATCACAAGCTTTAACCCTCTACAAAATAAAGAATTCAGTAAGTAGTAGCAGCAATATCAATGAGTATGTTGTATACTCTATCAAAGAGTACAGAAAAGTGCTATGAACAATACTCAAATCTCAAAATGTCAATTTAACTCCTATGCTACTTTTTGTTGTCTATATATTAATTACCACCAGCCAGAGAAAACATGGTATTTGTCTTTTGGGGACTGGCTTCTTTCATGAGGCATAATTGTTTCCAGTTCATCCATTTAGTTACAAAAGATAGGATTTCATTCTCAATTATGGCTGAATAGTATTTTACACTGTATATATAGCTCATATTCTTTTTCCAGTCACCAGTTGATGGACATCTGGGTTGATTCCATGTTAGCTATTGTGAATTGAGCTATAATAAACAAGAGGGTACAGATAACTCATGCCTATGCATATTCTATTTCATTTCATGTGGATAAATTCCCAGGAGTCAGATGGCAGGATCATATGGTATGTTTGTTTTCAGATTTCTGAGGAACTTTTATACTACCTTCCATAATGGCTGTACTAGCTTCATTCCCACCAACAGCAGGTTAGGGTACCTTTTTCTCTACCTCTCCACCAGCCTTTATTGTTTGTTGACTTTTTCAAAAGAATTATTTTTTTGAAAGGTGGAGCTACAGAGAGGGAGAGGCAGAGGCAGAGGCAGAGAGACATAAGTATTTTATCTGCTTGCTTATTCTCCATATGGCCCAACAGGTGGTGCTGGTCCAATCAGAAGCCAGAGTTAGGAGCATCTCCCTGGTCACCCAAGTGGGTGCAGGGACCCAGGCACTTGGGCCATCCTCCACTGCCCTCCCAGTCCAGAGCAGAAAGCTGGACTGGAAGAGAAGCAACCGGGACCAGAACTGGCACCCATATGGGATGCCGGCTCCACAGGTGGAGGATCAACCCAGTGTGCCACGGCACTGGCCCCCATCAGGGATATTTTTCTATAGTTCTCTTTCTCCACTGTATCTTTTCCTAGTTTAAGAATTAAGGTGATGCAGGATTAATAGAAGGAATTTGAGAGGATTGTCTCTCTTTCAATTGTTTTGAATAGTTTGAGAAGAATTGGAATTAGTTCTTTAAAAGTCCTGTAGAATTCAATAGTGAGGCTGTCTGATCCTGGACTTTTCTTTGTTGGGAGGGTCTTTATTACTCATCCAATCTCTGTCTTTGTTTTTGATTTGTTTAGCTTTTCTATGTGTCTTCATGACTCAATTTTGGTATATTGTGTATGTCCAGGAATCTGTTGATTTTTCCTCTAGGTTTTCCAATTTGTTAGCCATCACAACAGATGCCCACATCCTATATTGCAGTGCTAATCTGAGTTTTGGGTACTCCACTTCCAAATCAGTTTCATGTTAATATCCCTGGGAAGCAATGGATGATAGCTCAAATTCTTTCATTCCTGTCATCTAATTTGGAGAACTGTAACCTAAATGGGGACTTGAGAACCTGGTCTTGCACAGTTGTAGCCATATAGAAAGTGAACCAGCAGATGGGAGATCTCTCTGCTTCTCTTTCCTTCTTGCTTTGTCTCTGTGTCTCTCTGCCTTTTTTATCATATTAAAATATTTAATTACTTATTTGAAAGAGTTACAGAGAGAGGGAGAGGCAGAAATCTTCTACCACCTAATTCATTTTTGAGATGAATCTAATAGCCAGAGTGTAGCCAGGTTGAAGCCAGGAGCTTTCCTCCGATGTGCGTGGCTGCTGCCAGGCACTTGGACCATCTTTCACTGCTTTTTCAGTCCATTGGTAAGGAGCTGGGTCAGAAATGGAATAGTTGGTACTTGAACTGATGCACATACAGGATGCCAATGTAATAGATAGCAGCTTTGTCCACTTCACCACAACCACCAGCGACTCTTTCTGCCTTTCCAATAAATAAATCTTTTGAAAAAGAACTTAAGGTAGTAAAAGTCATCATGACTGAGCAATGGCAAATTTATTGAAGTGATCTACTTTCTAAAAGATCTATTTAAGAATTTGAAAGGCAGTACTAGAATGAGAGAGTAGGAGAGATTGATCTTCCTCCTGGTTTGTTCACTCCTCAAATGGCTGCAATGACTGTGGCTAGGCCAGACTGATATCAGGAGCCAGGGACTTCTTCCAGGTCTCTCACATGGGTGCAGGAGGCCCAATATTTGAGTCATCCTGTGCTGCTTTTCCAGACACGTTAGCAGGGAACTGTATCAGTTTGGAGCATTAATGTCTATGATACTCTCCTTGCAGTTAAAGGATTTAGAATCCATTTCATTTATGGGTGGGCCAAGTACAACAGCTTCCAATTGTCCAAGGTTTGGATTAGATGGGTTCTGAGAAATTTTATTAAAATAGTTATTGGGCCGGCGCCGCGGCTCACTAGGCTAATCCTCCGCCTAGCGGCGCCGGCACACCGGGTTCTAGTCCCGGTCGGGACGCCGGATTCTGTCCCGGTTGCTCCTCTTCCAGGCCAGCCCTCTGCTGTGGCCAGGGAGTGCAGTGGAGGATGGCCCAGGTGCTTGGGCCCTGCACCCCATGGGAGACCAGGAAAAGCACCTGGCTCCTGGCTCCTGCCATCGGATCAGCGCGGTGCGCCGGCCGCAGCGCGCCGGCCGCGGCGGCCATTGGAGGGTGAACCAACGGCAAAGGAAGACCTTTCTCTCTGTCTCTCTCTCTCACTGTCCACTCTGCCTGTCAAAAAAAAAAAAAAAAAAAAAATAAAATAGTTATTAATCATAACTCTCAGTTTAAGCTTTTCTTACCAAATTTTCATGTTTGATGATGTTTATATCTATGGGAAAATTGGGTCCTGGATTACAACCAATGAAAGCATCCAGACTAACAGTAATAAGGTCAACAGTCAGCAGAATGATGTCCAGCTGAACTGAAATAGCTTTTCTTATTTGGTAGAGGGGTTACCTCCTGCATTATACTGACATACAGACATAGACAGTAGATATTGGAGCCTGTCCCTTCTGCCAAATGGAGAATGCCACATTTTGGTCCTTCATATATATATTTACATATATAATAATATATTATATATTTCTACATATAATATATTATATTATATATTATAATATATATTTCTATATATAATATAGAATTACATATAATTATTATAAATATATGAGATATACTTATTATATATAAATTTATTATTTATATACAAATATATAATTATTTCTGATCCAGCTCCTTACCAATGGACTGAAAAAGCAGTGAAAGATGGTCCAAGTGCCTGTGTTGCTGCCACACACATTGGAGGAGAAGCTCCTGGCTTCAACCTGGCCACACTCTGGCTATTCAAGCCATCTCAGTTATATATATTCTATATATATAGTACATATAATAAATTATATAATATTATCTTTTTTTCATTTTCGATTCAATTTATATACAGAAGATCAGTTTAGCATACATTAAGTAAAGATTTCAACAGTTTGCTCCCACACAGAAACATAAAGTGAAAAATAATAGATGATTTTTTAAATGATGATGATATCAGAACAGACCTATTGTCATGTTTAATCCCAGTGAGAGTCAAGTTGGGAATTGATAATTTCTTCTTTTTTTTTTTTTTTACAAAAGATCAGTTTAGTATACATTAAGTAAAGCTTTCAACAGTTTGCACCCCCATAGAAACACAAAGTGAAATATACTGTTTGAGTACTCGTTATAGCATTAAGTCTCAATGTACAGCACATTAAGGACAGAGATCCTACATGAGGAGTAAGTGCACAGTGACCCCTGTTGTTGACTTTACAAATTGACACTCCTGTCTATAGCATCAGTAATCTCCCTATGCACTAGTCATGAGTTTCCAAGGCTATGGAAGCCCTCTGAGTTCTCCGACTCTTATCTTGTTTAGACAAGGTCATAGTGAAAGTGGAGGTTCTCTCCTCCCTTCAGAGAAAGGTACCTCCTTCTTTGAAGACCTGTTCTTTCCACTGGGATCTCACTCACAGAGATCTTTCATTTAGGTGTGTTTTTTTTTTTTTTTTTTTTTTTTTTTTTTTTTTTTTTTTTTTTTTTGCCGGAGTGTCTTGGCTTTCCATGCTTGAAATACTCTCATGGGCTTTTCAGCCAGATCGGAATGCCTTTAGGGCTGATTCTGAGGCCAGAGTGCTGTTTAGGAGATCTGCCATTCTATGAGTCTGCTGAGTATCTTGCTTCCCATGTTGGATCACCCTCCCCTTTATTTATTCTATTGGTTAGTATTAGCAGGTAATAGACTTGTTTATGAGCTCCCTTTGTCTCTTAGTCCTTTCATTATGATCAATTGTGAACTGAAATTGATCACTTGGACTAGTGAGATGGCATTTGTACATGCCACCTTGATGAGATTAAATTGGAGTCCCCTGATATGTTTCTAACTCTACCATCTGGGGCAAGTCAGCTTGAGCATGTCCCAAATTGTACATCTCTTCCCTCTCTTATTCCCACTCTTATGTTTAACAGGGATCACATTTCAGTTAAATTTCAACACTTAAAAATAACTGTGTATTAATTACAGAATTAAACCGGTCATATTAAGTAGAAAAGACAAAAACAACTACTAAGAGGGATAATGTATTAAGTTGTTCATTAACAGTCAGGGCTATGCTGATTAAGTCACCGTTTCTTATAGTGTCCATTTCACTTCAACAGGTTTCCATTTGGTGTTCATTCAGTTGTTACCAATCAGGGAGAAAATATGGTATTTGTCCCTTTGGGACTGGCTTATTTCACTCAGCGTGATGTGTTCCAGATTCCTCCATTTTGTTGCAAATGACTGGATTTCGTTGTTTCTTACTGCGGTATAGTATTCTAAAGAGTACATATCCCATAATTTCTTTATCCAGTCTACCGTTGATGGGCATTTAGGTTGGTTCCAGGTCTTGGCTATTGTGAATTGTGCTGCAATAAACATTAGGGTGCAGACCGCTTTTTTGTTTGCCAATTTAAATTCCTTTGGGTAAATTCCAAGGAGTGGGATGGCTGGGTCAAACGGTAGGGTTATATTCAGGTTTCTGAAGAATCTCCAGACTGATTTCCATAGTGGCTTGACCAGCTTGCATTCCCACCAACAGTGGGTTAGTGTCCCTTTTTCCTCACATCCTTGCCAGCATCTGTTGTTGGTAGATTTCTGCATGTGAGCCATTCTAACCGGGGTGAGGTGAAACCTCATTGTGGTTTTGATTTGCATTTCCCTGATTGCTAGCGACCTTGAACATTTTTTCATGTGCCTGTTGGCCATTTGGATTTCCTCTTTTGAAAAATGTCTATTGAGGTCCTAGGCCCATCTCTTAAGTGGGTTGTTGGTTTTGATCTTGCGGAGTTTCTTGATCTCTTTGTAGATTCTGGTTATCAACCCTTTATCTGTTGCATAGTTTGCAAATATATTTTCACATTATGTTGGTTGTCTCTTCAATCTCCTGACTGTTTCTTTTGCAGTACAGAAACTTCTCAATTTGATGCAATCCCAAATGTTAATTTTGGCTTTGACTGCCTGTGCCTCCTGGGTCTTTTCCAGAAACTCTTTCCCTGTGCCAATATCTTAAAGGGTTTCTCCAATGTTCTCTAATAACTTGATGGTGTCAGGTCATAGATTTAGGTCTTTAATCCATGTTGAGTAGATTTTTGTGTAAGGTGTAAGGTAAGGGTCTTGCTTCATGCTTCTGCACGTGGAAATCCAGCTTTCCCAGCACCATTTATTGAATAGACTGTCCTTGCTCCAGGAATTGGTTTTAGATCCTTGATCAAACATAAGTTGGCTGTAGATGTTTGGGTTGATTTCTGTTGTTTCAATTCTGTTCCTTTGGTCTATCCATCTGTTTCTGTACCAGTGCCATGCTGTTTTGATTACAACTGCCCTGTAGTATGTCCTGAAATGTGGTTTTGTGATGCCTCCAGCTTTGTTTTTGTTGTACAAGATTTCTTTAGCTATTAGAGGTCTCTTTTGCCTCCATATGAATTTCAGAATCATTTTTTCTAGATCTGAGAAGAATGTCTTTGGTATCTTGTTTGGGATTGCATTGAATCTATAAATTGCTTTTGGGAGAATGGAGATTTTGATGATGTTGATTCTTCCAATCCATGAGCATGGAAGATTTTTCCATTTTTTGGTATCCTATTCTGTTTCTTTCTTTAAGATTTTGTAATTCTCATCGTAGAGATCTTTAACGTCCTTGGTTAAGTTCATTCCAAGTTATTCGATTGTTTTTGTAGCTATTGTGAATGGGATTGATCTTAGCAGTTCTTTCTCAGCCATGGCATTGCTTGTGTATACAAAGGCTGCTGATTTTTGTGCATTGATTTTATATCCTGCTACTTTGCCAAACTCCTCTATGTGTTCCAATAGCCTCTTAGTAGAGTTCTTTGGATCCTCTAAGTAAAGAATCATATCATCTGCAAAGAGGGATAGTTTGGCTTCTTCCTTCTCAATTTGTATTCCTTTAATTTCTTTTTCTTGTCTGATGGCTCTGGCTAAAACTTCCAGAACTATGTTAAATAGCAGTGGTGAGAGTGGGCATCCCTGTCTGGTACCAGATCTCAGTGGAAATGCTTCCAACTTTTCCCCATTCAATAGGATGCTGGCCGTGGGTTTTTCATAAATTGCTTTGATTATATTGAGGAATGTTCCTTCTATACCCAATTTGCTTAGAGTTTTTATCATGAAAGGGTGTTGAATTTTATCGAATGCTTTCTCTGCATCTATTGAGATAATCATATGGTTTTTCTTCTGCAGTCTGTTAATGTGGTGAATCACATTGATTGATTTGCGAATGTTGAACCATCCCTGCATACCAGGGATAAATCCCACTTGGTCTGGGTGGATGATTTTCCTGATGTGTTGTTGTATTCTATTGGCGAGAATTTTATTGAGGATTTTTGCGTCTATGTTCATCAGGGATATTGGTCTATAATTTTCTTTCAGTGCTGCATCGTTCTCTGGCTTAGGGATTAAGGTGATGCCGGCTTCGTAGAAAGAATTTGGGAGGATTCCCTCTTCTTCAATTGTTCTGAATAGTTTGAGAAGAAATGGGATTAGTTCTTCTTTAAATGTCTGGTAGAATTCAGCAGTGAATCCATCTGGTCCTGGGCTTTCCTTTGTTGGGAGGGCCTTTATTACTGTTTCAATTTCTGTCTTAGTTATGGGTCTGTTTAGGTTTTCTATGTCTTCATGGTTCAATTTAGGTAGATTGCATGTGTCCAGGAATCTATCCATTTCTGATAGGTTTTCCTGTTTGCTGGCATACAAGTCCTTGTAGTAATTTCTGATGATTCTTTTTATTTCTGTGGTGCCTCTTGTTATGTTTCATTTTTCACCTCTGATTTTATTGAATTGGGTCTTTTCCCTTCTTTTTTTAGTTAGTTGGGCCAATGGGGTGTCAATTTTGTTTATTTTTTCAAAAGACCAGCTCTTCGCTTGGCTGATTTTTTGTAATGTTTTCTTGGATTCAGTCCTGTTAATTTCTTCTCTGATTTTAATTATTTTTTTCTCCTACTAGATTTGGGTCTGGTTTGCTGCAGTTTTTCTAGGTCCTTGAGATGTGCTGAAAGCTCATTCATTTGGTGCCTTTCCAATTTCTTGATATAGTCCCCTATTGCTATAAACTTGCCTCTCAATACTGCTTTTGCTGTATCCCATAAGTTTGATATGTTGTGTTGTTATCCTCATTTACTTGCAGAAAGTTTCTGATTTCTCTTTTGATTTCTTGAATGACCCAGTGTTCATTCAGGAGCATGCTGTTCAGTCTCCATGTGTTTGCATACTTTCTGGGGTTTCCTGAGTTGCTAATTTCCAGCTTCATTCTGCTGTGGTCTTAGAAGCTGCATGGTATGATTCTAATTCTTTTAAATTTGGTGAGACTTCCTTTATGACCTAGTATGTGATCAATCCTAGAGAAGATTCCATGCAGTGCTGAGAAGAATGTAAAGTCTTTAGATGTAGGATTGAAAGTTCTGTAGATATCTGTTAGATCCATTTGGGCAATAGTGTCGATTAAATCTGCTGTTTCCTTGTTGACCTTCTGCTGGATGATCTATCTATTTCTGAGAGTGGAGTATTGAAGTCCCCCAGTACTATTGTATTGGAATCTAAGTCTCCCTTTAAGTCCCTTAACATATCTTTTAAATAGACCTGTGCCCTGTAATTAGGTGCATATACATTTATAATAGTTACATCTTCTTGTTGAATTGAACCCTTAATCATTATATAGTGCCCCTCTTTGTCTCTCTTAACAGTTTTTGTATTAAAGTTTATTTTGTCTGATATTAATATGGCTACACCTGATTTTTTTGTTTTTTGTTGCCATGGAATATCTTTTTCCAACCTTTCACTTTCAGTCTGCCTGCATCTTTGTTAGAGAGATGTGTTTCTTGTAGGCAACAAATAGTTGGGTGTTGTTCCTTAAGCCAGTCAGCCAAACGGTGTCTTTTAACTGAAGAGTTAAGTCCATTAATGTTTAATGTGACTATTGATACATAGTGACTTTGCCCTGCCATTTTCCCGGAGATATTTTTTAGTATATGCTTTGAGCTTCCCATGCTCTTTTACTGGTAGGTGTTCTTCCTTTACCTTCTTTCATATTGATTGCCGTGTTTCTGTGTTTCTGAGTGTAGCACATCTTTAAGTATCTTTTGCAGGGCTGGACGAGTGGCAGCAAAGTCTTTTAATTTCTGTTTGCTATGAAAGTTCTTTATTTCACCTTCATTCACAAATGAGAGCTTAGCAGGATATAATATTCTGGGCTGGCAATTTTTCTCTCTTAGCACCTGTGCTATGTCTCGCCATTCCCTCCTAGCTTGTAGGGTTTCTGATGAGAAGTCTGCTGTGAGTCTGATTGGAGATCCTCTGAGAGTAATCTCTCTTGCACATTTTAGGATCTTTTCTTTATGTTTCACTGTGGTGAGTTTAATTACATTGTGTCGTGGTAAGGATCTCTTTTGGTCATGTTTATTGGGGGTTCTATGAGCTTCCTGTACTAGGATGTCTCTGTCCTTCTCCAAATCTGGAAAGTTCTCTGCTAGTATCTCACTAAAAAGGCCTTCCAATCCTTTCTCTCTCTCCATGCCTTCAGGAACTCCTAGAACCCGAATGTTGGTTTTTTTAATAGTATCCTGTAGATTCCCAACAATATTTTTTAGATTTCTAATTTCCTCTTCTTTTCTTTGGTTTGACTGTATCCTTTCCTGTTCTCTGTCTTCTAAGTCCGATATTCTCTCTTCTGCTTCCCCCATTCTGTTTTTAAGGCTCTCTAATGTGTTTGTCATTTCATCTATTGAGCTCTTCATTTCATTTTGATTTCTCTTCACTATCACACTTTCTTGTTCTACTAGTTTCTGCATTTCATTTTGATTCTTCCTTAAAATTTCATTTTCACGAGAGAGATTTTCAATCCTGTCCAATAAGGATTTCTGTAGTTCAAGGATTTGCTTTTGAAAACTTCTAAATGTTCTTATCATAAATTTTTTGAAATCCGTATCTTGCATTTCATCTATCTCATCATCTTCATAATCTTGGCTTGGGGTGTTTTGTTTATTTGGAGGCATCATAGTGTCATCGTTGATCTTGTTCCCTTGATTTCTGTGTTTATTGCTTGGCTTGGCATGGTTAATTCTTTTCCCCTCACTGTGAGGTGTGTTTTTTTTTTTTATACTATGTCCGTGTTAAGTGGACTGCCTGCTGTTGGAGGAGCCTTGGAGGCTTGATATGGGTGTGCCCTGAGAGCTCTGCTTGGTTCTTCAGGGTTACAGATGTGCAAAGGTGACACCCTCAGGTTATGTGTGGTAATTCTCTCTATTTATTTATTCATTTATTTTATTTTATTTTATTTTATTTTTTATTCAGGAGCTAAATAATACTGCAAGGCTGAGCAGAATGGATGGTATTTAGCTTCCGATCTCTGGCTTCTACCCAAAGAGTCTGTGCAGGCTCCGTTTCTCCTGTGGACTCCCACTGGGTTGGCTATGCTACTGAATTGTAGCCTTAACTCTCCCCTTTTATTATGTATATCCCCGCTCTTTGTCTCTTGCTCGCCTTTGCAAGGTTGGGGGAGAGAGGAATTTGTCTGTACCAGTACGCCCCCACCTTTTTCTTTTTCCTTCTCTCCTGAAGTCAGTCTATTGAACTTTCCCACTTCAAAGCCTGCTCCCCTCTAAAATTCTGTCTGCCGTTTCCCCATCAATGTCTCCGGTTACTGAGCTCACCTCCGCTTCCAGCACCGATGTGTGGACTCAGAGCCCTGGGCGTCCCTCCTCTCCCCACTGGTGTCTGTGTCACATCGACTCCCCTTCCCGCACTGGCGCTCAGACTCTGCAGCTCCCGCGGTTCGGCTTCCGCACGGTGGGCGACCCTGCTCTCACAGTAGGTCCTCTGAGTCACAGCCACTAGCTCTGGAAGAGTTTCCTCTGCAATTTTTTTCCTGATCCTTTTTCTGAGGGTACCGTAACTCCACTTTTATTAAACTAAATTTTCCCGGACTATCAGTGTGCACCATCACTATTCCGCCATCTTGGATATTATCTGTTTATAATTATTATATATTAAAAGGAAACCTGTTAAAGTGAAATGAACACTATGAGAAACGGTGACTTGATCAGCCCTTGTCCTGACTATTGATGAACAACTTAACACGTTATCCCTCTCAGTATTTTTGTTGTTTATTTGTTCTACTTAATATTTTTGGTTGAATACTGTAATCAATACACAGTTATTCTCAAGTGTTGAAACTTAACTGAAAAGTGATCTCTGTTAAATATAAGAGTGGGAGTAAGAGAGGGAAGAGATGTGCAATTCGGGACATGCTCAAGCTGACTTACCTCAAACGATAGAATATATATGAATATATTTATATACATGCAAATATAAATAAATATATATATATAAATAATTTATTTATTTATTTGACAGGTGTACTTACAGACAGTGAGAGGAAGAGACAGAGAGAAATGTCTTCCGTATGCTCATTTACTCCCCTAATGACTGCAATGTCTGGAGCTGGGCCAATCTGAGCTAGGAGCTTCCAGGTCTCCCACATTTTGGCAGGGAGCAAAGCACTTGGAACAGCTTCTATGGCTTTCCCAGGCTATTGCAGAGACCTGGATGGGAAATGGGGACTAGAACTGGTACACATATGGGGTACCAGCACTGCAGGTAAAGGATTACACCACTGCACCACAGTGCTGGTCCCAATCTATCCTTTATTAAGGAGATCTCAGTAATCATGTTCAGGTATTGCTGTCCTATATTCATGGCCAAAGTCCTAGCAGACAACATGATTTGGAGAATTGTAAGCACAAGGTGTGTAGGAGACTTCATTTCTCATACAGCACAGTTAATAACAAGGTTCCAAGAGGGGAAATTACTTGCATCTTTGAGAACAAATGGATATCACAGGTGATCTAAAGAATTCAGAAGGTTTGTGAGCCCCTAGAGTGAAAAAGTCACTGGGAGCACAAGGACAGTGCCTAGAGTTTATTTTGACGGATTTTAGCCCCTTTCATTGGAGGGAGGCCCAAAGAAGCTGGACTGATTTGTAAACCTCAGAAGTGTCTTTTCAAGGTGAAGGCAAACTGAGACTGAGGGGTTTTTGGAAAAACTTTGAATAAAACACATTTGCCACACTTGGTTAAGACACATCATTTATCTATTGATTTTTATCAGATCTTTTAACATTAGGTATAAGGTACAGTGGACATGGTGGATGGCATATAGCAATATTATTTTAGTAATATATCATGAGGTGCTTTTTTTTTACTGGATTTAGCAGGTAAAATTGGGCTACCTAATGGGATATAGCTGGAATAATCACCTTTTTGTTAAATAAATCTGAGGTAATAAATGTTAGTGTATGAAGACATTGAGTTTTCTTTTATTGGGCCTTCTTGGTTATTTTAATCTGGGATCTGCAAATTCTCATTTTCTCTAGGCAAGTTGTAACTGAAAAACTTTATTTTATTCCTCATCATGTTGGACCAACTCTGCTGCTTCTGGGATTTTTTTAGTACATCTGACAATTGGAAATTTAGACAATAGTATAGTAATAATGAGATGTACCAAGTAAAATATTTATTTTTATTCTGATACATATTTTGGAATTCTTCTAAAATTCCTATTGAGTATCCTTGTTAAATTTAGTTGCATCCAAGGTTAAGACTTATTGGAGGCAGGCGCCATGGCTCAATAGGCTAATCCTCCACCTGTGGCTCAGGCACACCAAGTTCTAGTCCTGGTGGGAGCACCAGATTCTGTCCCAGTTGCTCCTCTTCTAGTCCAGCTCTCTGCTATGGCCCAGGAGTGAAGTGGAGGATGGCCCAAGTGCTTGGGCCCTGCACCTGCATGGGAGACCAGGAGGAAGCACCTGGCTCCTGGCTTTGGATCAGCACAGTGTGCCGGCCGCAGCACACTGGCCACAGCAGCCACTGGGGGGTAAACCAACAGAAAAAGGAAGACCTTTCTCTCTGTCTCTCTCTCTCACTGTCCACTCTGCCTGTCAAAATAAAAAAATAATTTTTATAAAAAGACTTATTGGAGCCACTCTAGTGATTATACCCATGAAACTTTGTTAATAAATGCAAATAGAACCTGGGAAAATTGATGTATATCTTATGCTGTAAAGACTTAAGTTTGAACATCTTTTTTATCTTTTTTAATTATATAATTTAAAAACAAATTTTAGATTTTTTTGACTTTATTAAGCCACAGCTCTGGCCCCATTAATATGTCTTAACAATGTTTTTTCCTCTCAGACTTATCTCTATTGTTTCAGTTAACTGCATGCCTTTTCTTTACATTTAGATTCTCTCAGCTGTCAAAGCTTATTCATCTTAATTCTGTTGTTCCTATTTCCCTCCCTTTTATTCTGTCCCTAGGCTAATTGAGGTCATGATTCTCCATTCCTTCTGTGTGGTGTCACAGTAGCCTTGAAGTGTTGTTTTTCTCTTCTGATTTTTAAAGAAAGAAATTATGTATTCCCCCAGTTTAGATATTTTAATAATTCATTCTAAAACAAAGGTTAAATGTTCTTAATTTGACAAGAATTTTCATGGCCAGCAGTGTGGCGTAGTGGGTAGAGCCACCACTTGCAGTTCTGGCATCTCATATAGATCCAGATCTCTGCTATAGCCTGGGAAAGCAGTAGAAAATGGCCCAAGTCCTGGGCCCCTGCACCCATGTGAGAGACCTGGAAGAAGCTCCTTGCTCCTGGCTTTGGATCAGCACAACTCTGGCCATTTTAGCCAACTGGGGAGTGAACCAGTGGATGGAAGACCCCTCTCTCTTCTCTGCCTCTCTCTGTGTAACTCTGACTTTCAAATAAATAAATAAATCTTTAAAAAAATAATTTTTTCCAATTTTAGATTTGTTCTACTTCATTGCCACTTCAGGATGTGTGTAAGGAGTGCATATCCAGTTTTTCTATTTTGGATTTTTGGGATTTTGTATTAGCTCTGCTGTCTATTCATTTTTCTTGAGCATTGGTGATATCTTCTCCTTAGTTGTATTAAGAGAGAGAGCAATAGCCCTCATGTCTTTTTAGGTAAGTAAGACATATTAAAAACAGAGCATTCAGTATACATTCATAGTATTTTGACTTGTTCAATTGGTTTTCCTGACCTCCCTTGGATATTCTTGGTCTCTGCTGTACAGCTTTCTATACTCATTAATTCTTTGATATTCCCAAATCCAGAAAATGAATGATTCAACAGCTGTGTTCCTGTATTTGCTGGGACTCAGTGGAGGTGTTCAGGAATCTAAAGTTACATGCTACATAGCAAAGCAAATCATTTCCTATACAAAGTGACTGGGAAATCCAGAATCTTTTGCACACTATATTGGATCCTGAACTATTACTGAGCTATTCAGTAAGATTTTAATGTATTTATTTTCTGTGTGTGTGTGTTTGTATTTCTAAATAAACTCTGCTGGGCTACTTAACATTAACGTGTATTGCAGAATTTTTTCATCAGTTTTTAATTTTAAAAAGTTTCTCTTTCAGTTTTATGGGAGAGGGTAGAAGTTTTCTGCTATGTAACTGAAAATTCATTCATTCATTACAGTTAAAAATATTTGTTGGAAATTGGTGGAATACTATTAATTCTCATGTGATTTGCACGAAACTAAATACATTCTCTATTTTGTTTTGCTTAACATTTCTGCATGTGTGGACTTCTTTTTTCCTTATTGCCCCAAATCCCTTTGCGGATTGGGATGGCAAATGGGTTTTACACTGGACAAAACATGTTATTTTGGCAAAGAAGTACTTAGCCTTCCTGCTTCAAGTATTCAAATATTACATTAGAAATCAGTATATTTGTATACTGTACAAATGTCCTTCATACAATTTTGTAATATTCTGGGATGGGAGAGGGAGCAGGAAATAGGAGGGTTATGGGTGGGAGGGAAGTTATGGGGGAGGGGAAGCCACTGTAATCCAAAAGCTGTACTTTGGAAATTTATATTTCTTAAATAAAAGTTAAACAATTTTGTAATCTTCACCTTCCTTTTTATTTAGTCCTTTTTTAAAAAAGATTTATTTATTTTACTTGAAAATCAGAGTTACACACACAGAGAAGGAGAGAGAGAGAGAGCAGCCTTCCAACCACTGGTTCACTCCTGATTTGGCCACAATGGCTGGAGCTGTGCCGATCCAAAGCCAGGAGCCAGTAGCTTCTTTTGGGTCTCCTATGCAGGTGCAGGAGCCCAAGGGTCTGGGTCATCCTCTACTGCTTGATAGTAAGTCTTACTTGCCTAAAAAGCTGGATAGTAATTTGAGTAGCCAGGACTTGAACTGGCACCCATGTGGGATGTCAGCACTGCAAGCCACAGCTTTACTTGCTACACCACAGCATCGGCCCCTTTATTCTTATGACTATTGCTATGCTATTGGAATTTATAATTGATAATGCTGAACAATTGAAACTGTCTTATTTACAACTGTAGGACTGGATATGGCAGTTTTACTTGAAGTAAAGTATGTAGCCTGCTTATTGTATGATTTTCGGTAAAGCATGCATTTATATGTAACAGCAGATCTGTTAATCATTTAAAAGTGAATTATCATGATTACCCAGATATAAAGAATGCAATATGTGCTAATGAGTTAGCAGTCACAGACATTTAGAATTAGAGGGATTTTAGAACTTTTTCAATACTGCAGTTTTTATGAAAAACTAATAATTTTTTTATTTGACAGGTAGAGTTATAGACAGTGAGAAAGACAGAAAGGTCTTCCTTCCATTGGTTCACTCCCCAAATGGCCACCACAGTTGGAGCTGTGCCTATCCAAAGCCAGGAGTCAGGTCTCCCATGTGGGTGCAGGGCCCAAGCACTTGGGCCATCCTCCACTGCCTTCCCGGGCCATAGCAGAGAGCTGGACTGAAAGAGGAGCAACCAGGACTAGAACCCTTTGCCCAGATGGGATACCAGCACCACACACAGAGAACTAACCAAGTGAGCCACGGTGCTGGCCCCCGATAAATTTACTCTTAACAAAATATCAAAATATCTTATTCAGTATAAAGTTAGTAGTGAAAAAGAGACTACCTTGTTGAACACAGAAATTTGAGATTATATTTCTTGGTTAATTTGCATCTTAAAGCTTATTGCCTAGTTTGCTTCAATATTTCAATCTAATATTACTAGTAATATCTTGTACTTAGTGGTTCACTGTGTGCAAGACAATATTTTTTTTGATTTTTTAAAAGATTTATTTATTTATTTGGAAGTCAGAGTTACACAGATAGTGAACAAGAGGAAGAGAGAGAGAGAGAGGTCCTCCATCTGCTGGTTCACTCCCCAGAAGGCCTAAAAGGTCAGAGATATGCCAATCTGAAGCCAGGAGCCAGGACCTCTTCAGGGTCTCCCATGCAGATTCAGGGGCCCAAGGACTTGGGGCAACTTCCTACTGCTCTCCCAGGCTCTAGCAGAGAGCTGGATGGAAAGTGGAGCAGCCGGGACTTGAACCGGCCTCCATATGGGATGCCCACACTGCATGCAGTGGCTTTACTGGCTACACCACGGGCCTGGCCTCAAGACAATGCTCTAAAATGATGCATTAATTATTCCCAAATATTGAAAAGTGGCATGGTACACATTTGAATGTGTTGTTTTGTACTAGTTGTAGAAACAGTTTTGTGGGGAGCAACTCGGACTAGACTAAGTTACTGGAATTAAGACTTATTCTATGCATCTGCTCTCCCACAATATGGCACTGGGAGAGGAGGAAACAGCTTCTACGCAGCTGCCTCTTGCCAACTTGAGTGATGACCTCCAGGAGCTGATCCTGCTCCTGATTGGAGGAGAGCAGCGTACTCGGCGTGTGGGCAGCCGAGTTGGGATTGGCGGAAGAGGACTATAAAGGAGGAGAGAGACAACATGCACCAGGAACATCTAAGGGGAACATCCATCTGAAGGAACACGTGTGCAGCCCCCGAGAGAGCCGGCCGGCGGTGTGCCACTCCCCCGCGGAAGTGGGGAATGTGGCAGGGGGAACCGCCCTTCCACAGAGGTGGAAGGGTCAGTAGCCAACCCGGGAAGAACCAGCAGCAAACCCGGGGAGGGCCGAGCAGACGAAAGAACAGCGCAGGGTCCTGTGTCGTTCCTCCACAAAGACGGGGAGCGACAAGTTTAAAATATATTTATATTTAAAAATTTAAGCTTTGATCTAAAGTATTACTTTCCCTTAAGGTGCCTGTTTGGAAACTGAGAGATCATTGAAGTCTATCTTGAGTACAACTGATATTATCCAAGCCTCCTTTATCACATGAGGATGCTAAATGCCAAGGCCCAGAGAAGTAAAGTGAATTGTTCAAGGTCACATAGGTAAGTTGTAGCAGGTATAATTCTGTATTAGAATTAGGTATCCTGATACATAGGCCACTGTTCTGTCAATTTAGTACTCCTTCTGGAGTTAAACATTCTAAGTTGTGGAAAATTAAGTTTGGAAATTTAGTGGTTGCTATGTTGTTTTGGTGAGAAATTTCTGTGTATAGCTATGAGTTGCTTAAATTTTATTCAATATATTTTTCTAGTATGTTTGCTATTTATTTGAAATGTATAACAAATAGCTTCATCTATTTGCCAAAAGAAGTTTTTAAAGATTTATTTATATTATTTGAAAGTCAGAATTACACAGAGAGAGAAGGAGAGGCAGAGAGTGGTCTTCCATTCACTGGTTCACTCCACAGTTGGCCTCCATGGCTGGATCTGTGCTGACTAGAAGGCAGGAGCCAGGAGCCTCTTCCTGGTCTCCTATGCAGGTTCAGGGTCCAAGGACTTGGACCATTTTATAGTGCTTTCCCAGGCCATAGCAGAGAGCTGGATAGGGAGTGGAGCAGCCAGGTCTTGAACTGATGTCCCTATGGAATACCAGCACTGCAGGTGGCAGCCTCACCCACTATGCCACAGTGCCAGCCCTTGTCAAAAAAATTTATAGAAGCTATTACATATATACACTTAACAATTATTTAGTTACTTGACATGAACCATCCCTGCATATTTGAAAATTTTGAATGGTATCACTTGGGTTTTAACAATGTTATATTTTGGGTCTCTTAATATTTTTAGTGATGATGTTTTAAAGGCCCTTTCTGTTTTATGAAAAATGATAAGGATTTTGTTTTACAATGGCCATAGTATTACCACTTAAAGCAATAGATTAAATAACACTTTTAAACAAAGTCATTTAATACTGAATTCTAATACATTGGTATATTTTAAAGTGAGAAACCGGATTTCTTTCAGATAGTCTAAATAAGAATGATAATCAAAATTGAAGACATCTACAGTTTTTAGTCACTTGTTTTAAATATTGGTCATAATGGTCCAATTTAGAGTTTTAATTTTAATTACATTTTAAAAGATTCAATATGGTTTATAGAAAGAATTCAGAGAACATAATTATATACTCAACCTCCCTCCCTTCTTTTTCCTTCTTTGTCATTTTTTTTAGGTTATGAAATGACATTTTCAGTTTACATTACATTAAAAAGGGTTGTTGAATCAAGGGCAAGTTTAACAGGCAAAAAGCAAAAAGATCCTAATTTAGAGGGAATACAGACAATGGCTCTAAACAATATTTGAATATCACATCTAAACAATATTTGAAGAAATTGATAAAATAAAATAAATATTTTAATTTCTCCTACTAAAATGCTCAGAGAAAGTCTTTCATTATTTATCAAATATTAGTGCAAAAATATGGATTTAAATGATCCCCAAAAGTGATCAAGTTTTGTGTAATAAAGTCCAATTTTTGTCAAGGCTTTTTGACAGTCTCACAGAAAACTTGTGTTTGTGAATGGGAAGAATAATATCAAAATGTCCATACTACCAAAAGCAATTTGCAAATTCAATGCAATCCCAATCAACATACCGACGATGTTCTTCTCAGAGCTGGAAAAAATGATGCTAAAATTCATATAGAAACATGAGAGATGCTTCACATCTAAAGCAATATTATAAAGCAAAAAAAAGCTGGAGACATCACACCATATTTTAAGACATATTACAAGGGTCAGCACTATGACAAAGCAGGTAAAGTCACCGTCTGCAGTGCCGGCATCTCATATGGGTGCCAGTATGTTTCCCAGCTGCTCCACTTCTTATACCCCTCTCTGTTATAGCCTGAGAAAAAAGTAGAAAATGGCCAACGTCTTTGGGCCCCTGCACCTGCATAGAGACCTGGAAGAGGCTCCTGACACTTGGATTCACATCAACACAGCTTCGGCCATTGTGGCCATTTGGGGAGTAAACCAGTGAATGGAAGACCTCTCTCTCTCTGCCTCTACGTCTCTGTAATTCTGCCTTTCAAATAAATAAATAAACTGCAAAAAAAAACAAAAAGAAGAGGTTTTTAGCACTGACATAATAACAGACACATAGTTCAATGGACAAGAATAGGTAGCATAGAAATAAACCCAAATTTCTACCAGCAACTCATATTTAACAAAGAAACTAAAATGACCTGGAGAAAGAAGAATCTCTTTCACAAGTGGTGCAGAGGAACTTGATTATCCATATGTAGAAGCCTGAAAATAGACTCCAACATCTCTTACACTATGTGAAAGTGAACTCACAGTGAATTAAAAATCTAATCGTAAGACCAAACCCCAAGTAAACATAGGGAAACTCTAAATATTGTCAACAGACAATAGCTTTTGGGTAAGATTCCAATAGCAATAGTAACGAAAATAAAAACAGAGACATTTGAGTATATCAAACTAAGATACTTCTTCACAACAAAGTAAACATCAGAGTGTAGATACAGCGAACAGAATGGCAGGAAAAATTAAAACTCTGAATGTTTACAGATTTCCAGAACATTTACATAAATTGGAAAAACTCCAAAAAATACAGTGAAGAAACAGGCAAGGATCTGAATAGACATTTCTCAGAAGAAATGTAAATGGTCAAAACATGTGAATATGCCCAATGTCACTAGCCATTATGTAAATATAAATCAGAACACAATATCAGTCTCCAACACCTGTGGGAGAATATAATGCTCAGGTTTTTGTGTGTGCAGCAAGTGGGTTTAGAGGACCCTGTTCACCTCTGGAGAGCAGAGTCTACAGGGGGGTAAAGAAACCTTACTGCTTTCCTAATGGGCTTATTAAGTTCTCGACCAGTGCCTGTTAGTCTTGCCACAAACTTTCTAGTCTCACTACTTTCCTTCTTCTTCCTCTTCTCTGTGACTTGTAAAATAGTATACATTCTATATACTGTGGATACTTTTGATTTATTTTATTCCTTCTGTCTCTTATGAAGTTCCTCCATGAAAGCACAGCCCTCAAAATATTCATTCATTTATGCAGTCTGCAGATTTCATGAGCTACTAAATTCCAAATAGTATGTTAAAGGCAAGATCTAGGCCTGAGAGAAAAGTGGTCTGAATTCTGTGCCTAGAAGAGGATTTGGGACATAGTAGAACTTCAGTGAAGTGCTATGTGAATGACATGCACTCAGTAAATGAGTAATCTAAAGCATACACTGCATTTAAGCAACACAGCAGCCCTACTCACCTCAGGTAGAGCAATTGAGAGGAATAATGTGAACAAAAATAAGACATCAATAAGTTGAATAATAACAGAGAAAAAATGAGATGGATGCCAACATTACTGACCTATTTTTGAGGAATTAAATTGATAGAGGGGCTGGCATTGTGGCTAAGTGGGGTAAGCTGCAATCTGTGAGGCCAGCATATCATGTGAGTTCCACTTTGAGTTTAGGAATCTCCACTTCCAATTTAGCTCACTGCTAAACACCTGGGAAACCAGCAGAAGATGGACGAAGGACTTGGGTCCTTGCCACTCACGTGGGAGACTTGGATGAAGCTCCTGACTTCAGCATGCCCCAGGCTCAGCTGTTGAAACTCTGGGGTGTGAGCCAGCAGATGAAAGCTATCTCTGTCTTTCCCTCTCTCTCTAAATCCACCTTTCAAATAAACAAATATTTAATAAACAAATTATCTGATTTAAAAGTACACAAAACCATGAACAATACTATATCATCTTTATGCCAAAATGATAAAAAATAACAAATGCTAGAGAGCATATGGGAAAAGAAAGCCTTCATATATGGTGGGTGAAAACACAAATTAGTACAGATGTTATGGAGAACAGTATGGTCATTCCTTAAAAAGGATAAAAACTGGGGCCGGCGCTGTTGTGCAATGGGTTAAAGCCCTGGCCTGAAGGGCCATGGACAGTGCATCTGAAGGGGCAAACCACCTTTCACAACCTCTCCACTTACAGCTAAAAGGGTTTTTTCCTGTATGTGTTGTCCTGGGGACTATCACATGAGAGTTTTTTAAAGATTTATTTATTTATTTGTTTGTTTGAAAGTCAGAATTACAGAAAGCAAGAGTGAGATAGAGATCTTCCATCCACTGGTTCATTCCCTAAATGGCCACAATGGTCAGGGCTGGGCCAGGCTGAAACCAGGAGCCAGGATCTTCATCTGGGTCTCCCATGTGAGTGCAGGGGCCCAAGTACTGGGGCTATCTTGCACTGCTTTTCCAGGTATATTAGCAGGCAGCTGGATCCAAAACAGAGCAGCCAGGACTTGAACTGGCACCCATAGGTGATGCAGGCTATTGCAGACAACACAGCTGTGGTCCCACATGAGAAATTTTAAAGTAGGTCTTGTCACATCCTGGATAACTACAGATGGGACTTCTTATTCTGGAAGAGTCAATCTGAGAAAAGACTTTAGCTGCTAAATGGGAAAACCCAGGAATGGAGGCAATGGGAGAGCCTGGTATCATCTGAGCTCACCATTGGCAGCTATGGGCTTTGTAAAAAGCACTGAGTTACAAAAGATATGACAGCTGCTTTGGGCACCTGAGAACCCATCATCAGCTTTTGTCCTGAGGACATGGGCCAGCTGATATCTATACATGACTGTCTCTGAGGTAGGCACAGAAAAGTCAAAGTGAGCACCCTCTTTTTCATCAACTTCTGCCACTGTTTCACTCACATCTGTTTGGTGACCCAGCTGCACAAGGTATGTTTTTCCCTTGCAGTGTTACATTTAGGTGGATTCTTTGAAAGGGGTTGTCCTTAACACTTGGAGATGCTGGCTGCATTTACTGGCAGGATCGGTGGCTACAAAGGTGGGCATCAGCTGCAGGATGCAACACACTGATTGCATGAGTCTTGGGCAACTTGGAGGAGAGACATTGGGATGTTTTCTTCCTCTGAATGGTGCAGCAATGTGCAGCTTCACTGGATTGGAAAATGACTTGAGGTATTTTACTTGAAGTAGATGGTGCAATCAGATTGACATTAGGGTTCAAATTCTGAGTGGCTGTAAGGTAGAGTCAACAAAATGTGGAAATGAAAATAGGATGTCCTCAGAGTCAGATTCTCTCCCTCTGACATGTCAGATACTTATGCAATGGGTCTGTTTTCAAGGAATTTTGTAAAATCAGACACCCAGTTGCAAGTCACTGACTTTGAGCGTCTTAAAAGTACTTTGCAGTTTTGCTCCAGAAATTCAAACTCTTCTGACCTTTGAGAAATTGTTTCCTCCATTACTTATGGCTATGCTGCGTGCCATCTGCCCTCTCCTCATTCAGGTAGTTGCTCCACCTGCTCTATGCTGTGGGCACAGGCAGAGCCTGCAGCCAGTCAACCAGTGGAATGTGTGTGTGAGGCACTGGCCACTGAGCTGCTGCTTCCCAACCATGAGAATCTGCATCAGTGGTATGTGCTCCCAATCACCAGCCGCAGTGTGATCCACCAGCCTTGCCCAGAGTAATTCCACGGTCACCTGATTTAGTGCTGCCCTGGTCCTCACCACCCCTCTCCACTCATGCCCCACCATGGGCTAGGGGACTGTGCTGCATGAGGGGGTCTACCCAAGAGGCCTGGGGTCAGTGGTGACCCAGAGTGTTCTAGACAACCAGCCCAGCCTGAGGGAGGGAGACAACTAGTTCCTATAGTTCGACTCAGAGTCAAACTTACAAAAAGGATGCAGGTATACCTTTTTTTCTAATGAAGATAACATTGGGAAGGCATTGTGCTTAGCAGTTAAGATGCCATTTTGGGGGGATGGTGCTGCAGTTTAGTAGGTTAAGCCTCCACCTGCAGCCCTGACAACCCATATGGGTGTCAGTTTATGTCCTGATTGCTCCTCTTCTGATCCAGCTATCTGCTTAAGGCCTGGGAAAGTAGTTGAAGATGGCACAAGGGTTTGGGCCCCTGCATCCACATGGGAGACCTGAAGGAAGCTCCTGGCTCCTGGCATTTGATTGGCCCAGTTCTGGCCATTGCAGCTATTTGGAGAAAAACCCTGAGGATGGAAGACCGCTCTCTCTCTCTCTCTCTCTGCCTCCTAAATAAAGGAATAAATCTTTTTTAAAAAGATGCCATTTGGGAACAGTGTCCCACGTTGGAGTACTTGGCTTCACATCTTGGCTCCGGATGCTTACTCCACTCTCCTGCCAGCACAGACCCTGAGAGGCAGTGCTGACTGGTCAGGTAGTAGGGTTCCCCACTCATGTGGGAGCCTTGCATTGAGTTCCAGCTCCTAGCTTTAGGCTGACTCAGATCTACGTTGTTGGTGTTTGAGAAGTGAACCAACAGATGAGAGCTCTGCTACTGTCTCTCCCTCTCAAGTAATTTTTTAAATGTTTTTCTCATTGTAAAACAAGGAAGCATGGAAAACAAGAATATTGAAAGTTTCAAGAAAATCTATAATTCTATCATACAATTAACATTATGGGCATTGATTTCTACACATTAAATGATTGTCAGTATAAATTATTGCCCTACACTTTTTATAGACACTATTCAAAGCATATCCTCAACTAATTCAATTAATTTAAAGGATTTATTAAATGATAGACTACATTAAATTTATGGATGAATTTCATCAAGCATCATCCAATGTAAATGACTACCATATGTTTGCACTTTTGGGAATCATTCTATTGTGAATATTTTGGCATCAATATAATTCTGTTTAAAATTTCTTTATGAAAAAATATCTGGACTAGAAATCAATTGAATAGTATTTCATGGTTTTGTTACCTAATGACAAATTGCCTTCATTGAGGTTTATAAGTATTTATTCTTTCAACACTAATGTTATGTGTTTATCAAATACAGTTATATTAAGATACATTTGGGGTTGGCACTGTGGCATAGCGGGTAAAGCTGCAGCCTGGCACTGCTAGCATCCCAAATTGATGCTGGTTCGAGTCCCGGCTGCTCCACTTCTGAGCCAGCTCTCTGCTAAGGCCTGGGAAAGCACTGGAAGATGGTCCAAGTCCATGGGCCCCAGAACTCACATGGGGGACCCAGAAGAAGCTCCTGGCTCCTGGCTTTGGGTCAGTGCAGGTCTAGTCATTGCAGTCAATTGGGGAGTGAACCAGCAGATGGAAGACCTCTCTCTCTCCTGTCTGCCTCTTCTTCTCTCTCTGTGTAAATCTGGCTTTCAAATAAATAAATAAATAATTTTTAAAAAGATACATTTGTTTGCAAACAATATGTGACATCAATACAACTACTTAAATTTTATCATACAAGTAGTTTAATTTGGGGGCCTGAATTATGGCTGATTGGTTCTGTAGTCTAATGATATCTTTGAACCCAACTATGTTCCCCTTCTGTATGAATTTCAGTGCTGTATATTACTAGAATTCTGAAAAAAATTCACAGGAACTTTTTAGGCATCATCTAAACATCATAATCTCCAAAGAGCAAAAATTATTGCAAACCATGATTTTCTAGAATTATTTCTTTGTATAATGCTACAATTTTATTGTAGGTTTAAATTGAGCACACACACACACACACACACACACCCATGTACCATACATACATTCACAAATGCACATACACAATCAGCAAGTCTCCAATGCATTTACCAAAGTGCATCAATATGCTAGTTTAAGATTACTGTCAAAGAATAGTCCCTTTCTTTAAATACCAATTTACTCTATTGATTTATTTTTGACCTAAAATGATGCAGTTTAGTTACTGTTTTGAAAAAGAGGCAGGTATCATCACAAAGCACAAACGAGTGAATAAGTTATATTATCTAGGGAATTAGATAAGAAATGGCTCACTCATCAAATTAAAATGAATTGAATCCAGTTTGAGTTACCATGTCAAGCAAAATATGAAGTTTTACAAAAATTGAATGTATATAATTTCAAATAAATTTTGAGTTGTGTCTAAATGTGTACACTACAACATTAAGCATAAAGGCACAGATATTTAAATACCTTTATTTAGGAAAATATGAATAGATAATAATAATAATTGCTAACATTTATTTTATACCAGGTGATGTTTCCAGAATTTTATGTTTCCAGAAAAATGGAGGTAGCTCCTGTTATCTTAACTTTAAAGAAAATGCAACTGAGGCATGAAGAGGTAAGTAACTGGTTTGCCCAAGGATATATAATCATGAAGTGGCAAAGCCTTAGACTTGGCATGATCTGAATGACAGCATTTTTTTTCACAAATTCAATGTTTGATCTATTTCATATATTCACTAAAAGGATTTACTATCAAATGATACTTTCTGATAAAACCTATGAAAACTGAAGATGAGTATTGCTTCAAACCAAATACTTAAGGCTAGCATTAGGTGTAGCAGGTAAAGTCATTGTCTTTAAATTTAGCAAAGATATGCCTTGTTAGATGAGTGTACTTTGTGTAATTCTTCTTGTCAGTGTATACACTTTAGAAATTGATTACAGGGGCCAGTGCTGTGGCACAGCATGTTAAAACACCGGCCTATGGTACCAGCATCCCATATGGGTGCTGGTTTGAGTCCCAGTTGCTCCATTTCTGACCTGGCTCCTTGCTAATGCACCTGGGAAAGCATCAGAGGATGGCTCAAGTCCTTGGACCCCTGCACCCATGTGGGAGACCTGAGAAAAGCACCCAGCTCTGGGCTTCAGATCATCTCAGCTCTGGCTTTTGCAGCCAATTGGGAAGTGAACCAGCAGATTGAAGACTTTTCTCTCTGTCTCTACCTCTCTATGTAACTCTGTCTTTCAAATAAATAAAAATAAATCTAGAAAAAAATTGATTACATCAGGCAACACATATGAACTTTTTTATAGAAAGATTGACCTTTAGAAAAATTTTAGACCTACAGAAAAAAAATGTGGTACAAATGTGAACTTTTGAATAAAAATCTATTTTTCATGAATGCATGGTGTTATAAAACACAGCAATACATCACTGAGAACCAAAAATAAATTGGACTGTCTCATTCTGTGATTTGAAATCTATTGACAAATATCCTTTATTTTTCTTACAGAGAATGTAAATAGTGTTGTGATATCAAACTCATTCTAAGTTTAGGTACCCCATGGAAAGTTTGATCTAATGAAAACATTTCTGCTGGATCATTTACCTCATACATTCCACTACCATTAAAATAATATATCTGTAATAATACATCAAGAATAAAACATATTTATGCCTAAAAATACAAATTCAACTATTACAAATTGTTCAGCAAAATTTAAAATTGTATGTTTTTAATATTCTAAAATGAAACATTTTTCTTTGCTTCTCAATAAAAATGTGATACACTTTAACATCTTCAGAATAAGAACTGAGAGTGTACAAAGCATAACTTATTTATTTATTTATTTATTTATTTTTTGCCAAGCAGAGTTAGACAGTGAGAGAGAGAGAGACAGAGAGAAAGGTCTTCCTTCCATTGGTTCACCCCCCAAATGGCCACCATGGCCTCCCGATATCCTATGTGGGTGCAGGGCCCAAGCACTTGGGACATCCTCCACTGCTCTCCTGGGCCACAGCAGAGAGATGGACTGGAAGAGGAACAACCAGGACAGAACCAGCACCCCAACTGGGACTAGAACCTGGGGTGCCAGCAGAGGATTAGCCTTGTGAGCCACGTCACTGGTGAAATATATTTTAAGGAGAGAATTTGTAATGTTCATTTTTAAAGTAACAAAAACATTTTTCACTTCTTGGTTTGCATTTTAAATTTGTACATATATATATATATATATATATATGTATTTTAGCTATCCTTACTGGTTACTGCAAATTACCACACACTAGAATTAATTGCTTCTCAACATTTACAATTTGTTTCTTCACTTTAAAGGAAAATATTTGTGTCTCTTGAGTAAACAAGTAGATATTATGATTTGGCATCATTTTATAAAACTCAAATCTGTAAGAAATCAAAAACCACTGCAGAAATATTCTATAAGAATGTACTCATGCATATTGTTCTTACAATAGATTCACCCGTGTCATAGGAGAGCAACTCCTTGCTCAACATTCAAAATTGTCACATTCTTCTAAATATTCCTTTTAACATAGTGACCACAGTTGGACACGAGAGAGTCTTTAAAATTAAAAGAAATAATTTGGGTATGCTGACTTTCCTAGTCTTCTTGTTTTCCTGGGACAGAGTATCTTTTTTGAATGTAGGCTGACAAGGATACAACCCCTCCACAAAGTAAAATTCCTAATCATTAGAGCACTGCTCCTGACCCCTGCTCACTTGTTCCTCTATGTGGGATTTATGAATGACTTGCATGAATGGAGATATTGGAAAGAGGCAATGAGCTACCACCCCCCCCTTTTCTTTATTTAGCACTTTTCTAGGATGCCTATGAGAGAACATGAGTTCTTGTCTGCCCTTTTTTATACTGTAAATTTAGCAAAAAACCTGTGCTCTGTAAGTGACTAGGTAAGGATGCAATGTAATGTACTAGGGCAATGGAAGGGAATCTTTGTTGCTAAGCACCAAGACCAACAACTCTGTGGGCTAGAAAGCTTACATTTTGACTTCTTTCCATGTCCAGCTTGAATCATTCAGAATTCAGAGAAATTAGGAATGTAAGTTATGAACACACTTCACTGCCACAAATGTTATGATACTCATCAGTTTGCAATCAGGAATGATTTAAAATTTAACCAAAAATACCACAGTAAACTATGGTGGATTCATCAACACCTACACTTATAATTAACATCCACATTTATAATTGTATTTTTCTATGAATGATCTGACAGGAATTATTATCTGGGATGGATAATTAACAACTCCTTTTACAATTTTTATAATGTACCAAAAAAGTGAACTTTGAATCCTTTGGGAATTGGATAAGCTAAATATATTTGTATATGATGAGTCCAGGCTGAGAACTTGTAAGCACAATACCAACCATAATACCTACTAAAAAATAAAATACCTTGGAATAAATGTAACTAAGAATTTGAAAGATTTTAACAATGAAAATTACAAAACATTAAAGGAAGAAATAGAAGAACACACAAAAAATGGAAAAATATTTCATGTTTGTGCACTGGAAAAATTAATATCATCAAAATGTTTATACTACCCCAGGTGATTTATAGATTCAATGAGATCCCAATCAAAACTCCAAGAACATTCTTCTCAGATCTAGAAAAAAGAATGCTAAAATTTGTGTAGAAACACAAGAGACCCCAAAATAACTAAAGCAACATTAAACAAGAAAAAATTGGAAGTATCAGAAGACCAGATTTCAAGACATACTACAGGGCAGTTACAAACAAAACAGCCTAGGACTGGAAGAAAAAAAGACATGTATACCAATGAAACAAAATATAAACCAAAAAAATTAATCCATGCAGCTACAACCAACTAGTCTTTGACAAACCATCTAAAATCAATCCCTGGAGAAAGGACAGTTTCTTCAACAGTGTTGGGAAAATTGGATCTCAACATGCAGACATATGAAACAAAACCTGTACTTACACCCATACAAAAATCAACTCACAACTGATCATGAATCTAAATCTATGACCTGATATCAACATATTACTAGAGGAAAACATTGGGGAAACTTTGCAAGATATTGGCATAGGAAAGACTTCTTGGAAAAGACCCCAGAAGCACAGGCAATGAAAACAGAAAGAGACAAAAGGGATTACATCAAGCTTAGAAGATTTGTGCTGCAAAGGAAACACTAAGCAAAGTGAAGAGTGGTAGAAAATATTTGCAAACTATATAACTGATAAAGGGTTAATATCTGGAAGCAACACCTTAACAGTAGGGACTCCATTTTGGAGCACTTGAGACTCCATTCTGGAAAGGTGCCCCCCACACACCATGAGACTCTGCTCTGAAACTATGATCTAAAACAGTTGAATAATAGCAGTCCACTACATCACACTTGGCAGAGCACAGAAACCCCCTAGCATGATCGATCAAGCTTGGAAGCGGATAGACTACACCTAGATTAATGATAAAAATGTAATTTGTCTATGTTCTACATATGATTAAAATCAATACCTGGATTAATGTCAAGATTATAATTGGAATTGTTAAGATTGTAACTGGTATTGTCAATATTATAATTGATACTAGTTTACTGATACTAGATAATTGATACTAGCTTATAATTGATTCCAGTTTCACATAGGTTTTAAGTCAGTAACCAGTAACCAGATCTTGGATTGAGATAGTAACAACACACCAGATATTTCTGCATTCCTCCAGGCATATCTGGACAAAGTGGTGTAGAATTTGGGTGAAATTTAACCAAAAAATAACCATCACAGTTGTTTTGGAGAAAAGCACAATCTTTCTCTTCGGCGTGTGGATCCAATGTCATGTGTACAAACAAAATATCATGCTTACTCGGGTTTCTGAAGCTTTCTACTAGGAAAACTCGAATGTACGGAGGATTTGAATCCATGTGGAACCAATTAACCTTTCCTAGCAGAAAACTAAAAGTTACATGCTAATATTCTCTCAAAAACGTAAAGTTGGTAGATAATGTCCAGAAAACACAAACAAACACAGAGGCTGTAGCAAGATATGGGATGTATCCACAACACACCAGATATTTCTGCATTCATCCATGCATATCCGGACAAGGTGTGCAATTTAGGTGAAATTTAAGCAAAAAATCACCATCAACGTGGTTTTGGAGGAAATTACAATCTTTCTTTTTTGTAAGTGGATGCAATGTAATGTTTACAAACACATATCATGTTTTCTTGGGTCTCTGAAGTTTTCTGCATAGAAAACTCAAATGTGTGGAGCATTTGACTCCATGTGGAACCAGCTAGAGTTTGCCAGCAGAAAACCAAAACTTACATTCTAAAATTCTCTCAAACCCATAAAGTCGGAAGATAATGTCCAGAAAAAAAAAAATCACAGAGGCTGTAGCAAGATGTCAGATTGAGATAGCCACAACACACCAGATATTTCTGCTTTCATCCAGGCATAGCCAGACAAGGTGGTGTGGAATTCAGGTGAAATTTAACGAAAAAATCACCGTCAAAGTGGTTTTGGAGAAAAGCACAATCTTTCTCTTCCACAAGTGCAACCATTGTTATGTTTACAAACACAAATATCATATTTCCTCAGATCTGAAGCTTTCTGCCAGGAAAACTCGAATGTGTGAAGGATTTGACTCCATGTGCAACCAATCAGCATTTGCCAGCAGAAAACAAAAAGTTACATGCTAAAATGCATTCAAAACCATAAAGTCCGTAGATAATGTCTAGAAAACACAAACAAACACAGAGGCTGTAGCAAGATCTAGGATTGAGATAGCCACAACACACCAGATATTTCTGCTTACATCCAGGCATTTCTGGACAAATTTTTGTGGAACTCAGGTGAAATTTAACCAAAAAATCACCATCAAAGTCGTGTTGGAGAAAAGCACAATCTTGCTGTCCAGCACGTGGATCCAATGTCATGTTTACACACAGAAATATTAGGTTTGTTCGGGATTCTGAAGCTTTCTACCAGGAAAATTCGAATGTGTGGAGGATTTACCTCCATGTGGAACCAATCAGCATTTGGTAGCAGAAAACAAAAAGTTAGATGATACAATTCATTCAAAACCTTAATGTCTTTAGTAAAAGGCGAAAGGTTTATAAATAGCACTCTGGCCTCAGAATCAGCCCTAAAGGCATTCAGATCTGGCTGAAAAGCCCATGAGAGTATTTCAGGCATGGAAAGCCAAGACACTCTGGCAAAAGATCTCTGTGAGTGAGATCTCAGTGGAAAGAACAGGTCTTCAAAGAAGGAGGTACCTTTCTCTGAAGGGAGGAGAGAACCTCCACTTTGACTATGACCTTGTCTAAACAAGATAAGAGTCGGAGAACTCAAGGGGCTTCCATAGCCTTGGAAACTCATGACTGGAGCATAGGGAGATTACTGATGCCATAGACAGGAGTGTCAATTGGTAAAGTCAACAACAGGAGTCACTGTGCACTTACTCCTCATGTAGGATCTCTGTCCTTAATGTGCTGTGCATTGAGATTTAATGCTATAATGAGTACTCAAATAATATATTTCACTTTGTGTTTCTATGGGGGTGCAAACTGTTGAAATCTTTACTTAATGCATACTAAACTGATCCTCTGTAAAAATAAAAAAAAATAAAAAAAAAAAAAGAAAAGAAACTATCAACTCCCAACTTGACTCTCACTGGGATTAAACATGACAATAGGTCTGATCTGATTTCATCATCATTAAAAAAAATCATCTATTATTTTTCACTTTATGTTTCTGTGTGGGAGCAAACTGTTGAAATCCTTACTTAATGTATACTAAGCTGATCTTCTGTATATTAAGATAATCGAAAATGAATCTTGATGTGAATGGAAGGGGAGAGGGAGTGGGAAAGGGGAGGGTTGTGGGTGGGAGGGACGGTATGGGGGGGAAGCCATAGTAATCCATTATTCGTACTTTGGAAACGTATATTCATTAAATAAAAGTTAAAAAAAAAAAAACCTTAATGTCTGTTGATAATGTCCAGAAAACACAAACAAACACAGAGCCTGTAGCAAGATCTAGGATTCAGATGGCACAACACACCAGATATTTCTGCTTACATCCAGGCATATCCTGAGAAGATGTGGTGGAATTTGGGTGAAATTTAACCAAAAAATCACCGTCAAAGTGGTTTTTGGAGTAAAGCAAAATCTTTTTGTTTGGAAGTGGATGAAACATCATGTTTAAAAAGAGAAATATCATGCTTACTCAGATTTCTGACTTTCTGCCAGGAAAACTAGAATGTGTGGAGGACTTGACTCCATGTGAAACCAATTACCGTTTGTTAGCAGAAAACCAAATGTTACATGCTAATATTCTCTCAAAACCATAAAGTTGGTAGACAATGTCCAGAAAACACAAACAAACACAGAGGATGTAGAAAGATGTGGGATGTAATTGCCACAACACACCAGATATTTCTGCTTTCATCTAGGCATATCCAGACAAACTGGTGTAGAATTCGGGTGAAATTTAACCAAAAAAATCACCATCAAAATTTTTTTGGAGAAAAGCACAATCTTTCTCATCAGCAAGTAGATCCAATGTCATGTTTGCAAAAAGAAATATTATGTTTTCCGGGTTCCTGAAGCTTTCTGCAAAGGAAAACAGAATGTGTGGACGATTTGACTCCATGTGGAAAGAGTTACATTTTGCGGGCAGAAAACAAAAAGTTACATGGTAAAATTCAATCAAAACCTAATGTCACTAGATAGCGCCCAGAATACAAGTACAAATGCAGAGGCTGTAGCAAGATCTGAGATTGACATACCCATAACTCACCAGATATTTCTGCTTTCCTCCAGGCATATCCAGACAAAGTGGTGTGGAATTGGGCTGAAATTTAAAAGAAAAATCACTGCCAAAATGGTTTTGGAGAAAAGCACAATCTTTCTCTTCGGTAAGTGGATCCAATGTCATGTTTACAAACAAAATATCATGTTTGTTTGGGTTTCTGAAGCTTTCTGCCTAGAAAAATTGAATGTGTGGATGACTTGAGTCCATGTGCAACCAATTAGCGTTTGCCAGCAGAAAACAAAAAGTTAGATTATAAAATTCGTTCAAAACCTAAACTTTGTTGATAATGTCAAGAAAACACAAACAAACACAGAGGCTATAACAAGATCTGGGATTGAGATAGCCACAACACACCACATATTTCTGCTTTCTTCCAGGCATATCCGGTATAGGGGTGTGGAATTTGGGTAAAATTTAACCAAGAAATCACAATCAAAATTGTTTTGGAGGAAATTGGAATCTTTCTTTCGGCAAGTGAATCCAGTGTCAAGTTTACAAAAGCAAATATATTTTCTCAGGTTTATGAAGCTTTCTGCCAGAAACCTCAAATGTGTTTTGGATTTGACTGCATGTGGAACCAATTAGGATTTGCTGGCAGAAAAGCAAAATTTACATGCTAAAATTCACTCAAAACCATAAAGTCCTTCAATAATGTCCAGAAAACACAAACAAACACAGAGGCTGTAATACGATCTAGGATTGACATAGCCACAACTCACCAGATATTTCTACTTTCATCCAGGCATATCTGGACAAAGTGTTGTGGAATTCATGTGAAATTTAACCAAAAAATCACCGTCAAAGTGGTTTTGGAGAAAAGCACAATCTTTCTCTTCCACAAGTGGATGTATGTCATGTTTACAAACACAAATATCATGTTTTCTCAGGTTACTTAAGTTTTCTGCCAGGAAAACTCAATGTGTGGAGGATTTGATTGCATGTGGAACCAATTAGTGTTTGCCAGAAGAAAGCCAAACTTTACATGCTAAAATAATCTCACACCCGTAAAGTTGGTAGATAATGTCCAGAAAACACAAACAAACACAGACGCTGTAGCAAGATCTAGGATTGACATAGCCACAACACACCAGATATTTCTGCTTTCATGCAGGCATATCTAGACAAAGTGTTGTGGAATTTGGGTGAAATTTAACCAAAAAATCACCGTCAAACTGGTTTTGGGAAAAGCACAATTTTTCTCTTTGGCAAGTGGATACAAAGTCATGTGCACTAACAGAAATATTATGTTTTATTTGGTGTCTTAAGCTTTCTGCCTAGAAAAATTGAGTGTGTGGACGATTTGAATCCATGTGCACCCAATTAGTGCATGCCAGAAGAAAAACAAAAGTTACATGCTAAAATAATCTCCAACCCATAAAGTCCATAGATAATGTCTAGAACACACAAACAAACACAGAGGCTGTAGCAACATCTGGGATTGAGATAACCACAACACACCAGATATTTCTGCGTTCATCCAGGCATATCTGGACAAGGTGGAGTGGAATTCAAGTGAAATTTAACCAAAAAATCACCGTCAAAGTGGTTTTGGAATTAAGCAAAATCTTTCTCTTTGGCAAGTGGATCCATTGTCATGTTTACAAACACAAATATCATCTTTGCTCGGGTTTCTGAAGCTTTCTGCCTAGAAAACTCGAATGTGTGGAGGATTTGACACCATGTGCAACCAATTAGCATTTGCCAGCAGAAAACAAAATGTTAGATTATAAATTCATTCAAAACTTAAAGTTGGTAGATAAAGTCCATAAAACACACACAAAAAAACACAGAGGCTATAGGAAGATCAGGATTGAGATAGGCACAACACACCAGATATTTCTGCTTGCAGAAATATATATCCAGAAAATGTGGTTTGGAATTCGGGTGAAATTTATCCAAAAAATCACCGTCAAAGTGGTTTTGGAGAAAAGCACAATCTTTCTCTTCAGCAAGTGGATCCAATGCCATGTTTACAAACACAAATATCATGTTTTCTCAGGTTTCTTAAGCTTTTTGCCAAGAAAACTCGAATGTGTAGAGGATTTGACTCCATGTGTAACCAATCAGTGTTTGCCAGAAGAAAGCCAAAAGTTACATGCTAAAATAATCTCATACCCGTAAAGTTGGTAGTAATGTCCAGAAAACACAAACAAACACAGAGTTTGTAGCAAGATCTAGGATTCAGATGGCACAACACACCAGATATTTCTGCTTTCATGCAGGCATATCTAGACAAAGTGTTGTGGAATTTGGGTGAAATTTAACCAAAAAATCACCATCAAGCTGGTTTTGGGAAAAGCACAATCTTTATCTTTGGCAAGTGGCTACAAACTCATGTGCACTAACAGAAATATTATGTTTTATTTGGTGTCTGAAGTTTTCTTCCTAGAAAAATTGAATGTGTGGATGATTTGAATCCATGTGCAACCAATTAGTGCTTCCCAGCAGAAAAACAAAAGTCACATGCTAAAATAATCTCCAACCCGTAAAGTCCATAGACAATGTCCAGAAAACACAAACAAACACATAGGCTGGAGCAAGATCAGGAATTAGATAGCCACAATACACCAGATATTTCTGCTTTTATCCAGGCATATCCTGATAAGGTGGAGTGGAATTCAAGTGAAATTTAACCAAAAAATCGCCTTCAAATGGTTTTGGAGAAAAGCACAATCTTTCTATTCGTCAAGTGGATCCAATGTCATGTTGACAAACACAAATGTCATATTTTCACACGTTTCTGAAGCTTTGTGCTTGGAAACTCGAATGTGTGGAGGATTTGACTACATGTGGAACCAATTACCATTTACCAGCAGAAAACTAACAGTTACATTATAAAATTCACTCAAAACCTTAAAGTCCAAAGATGATGTCCAGAAAACACAAATAAACATAGAGGTTGTAGTAAGATCTGGGATTGACATAGCACAACACACCGGATATTTCTGCTTTTATCCAGGCATATCCTGATAAGGTGGAGTGGAATTCAAGTGAAATTTAACCAAAAAATCACCGTCAAAGTGGTTTTGGAGAAAAGCACAATCTTTCTGTTCGGCAAGTGGATCCATTGTCATGTTTACAAACACAAATGTCATGTTTTCTTGGGTTTCTGAAGCTTTCTTCCTAGAAAACCAGAAGGTGTGGATGATTTGACTCCATGTGGAACCAGTTAGCTTTTGCGGGCAGAAAACAAAATGTTACATGGTAAAATTCAGTCAAAACCTATTGTTGCTAGATAATGCTCAGAATACACATACAATCGCAGAGGCTGTAGCAAGATTGAGATTGACATAGCCACAACTCACCAGATATTTCTGCTTTCCTCCAGGCATATGAACACAAAATGTATTATTCAGGTGAAATGTAACCCAAAAATCATCATCAAAGTGGTTTTGGGAAAAGCACAAACTTTCTCTTTGGCATGTGGATCCAATGTCATGTTTACAAACAAAATATCATGTTTGCTTGGTTTTCTGAAGCTTTCTGCCTGGAAAAATTGAATGTGTGAGGATTTGCGTCCATGTGATTAGCGTTTGCCAGTAGAAAACAAAAAGTTAGATTATAAAATTTGTTCAAAACCTAAACTTCGTAGATAATGTCCAGAAAACACAAACAAACACAGAGGCTGTAGCAAGATCAGGATTGAGATAGCCACAACACACCAGATATTGCATCCAGGCATAACTGGACAATGTTGTGTGGAAATCGGGTGATATTTAACCAACAAAATCACAGTCAAAGTGGTTTTGGATAAAAGCACAATCTTTCTCTTCAGCAAGTGGATGCAATGTCATGTTTACAAACACAAATATCATGTTTTCTCAGTTTTCTTAAGCTTTTTGCCTAGAAAACTCAATGTGTGGAGAATTTGACTGCATGTGGAACCAATTAGTGTTTGCCAGAAGAAAGCCAAAAATTACATGCTAAAATAAGCTCACACCCGTAAAGTTGGTAGATAATGTCTAGAAAACACAAACTAACACAGAGCTGTAGCAAGATCAAGGATTCACATAGCCACAACACTCCTGATATTTCTGCTTTCATCCAGGCAGATCTACAAAGTCTTGTGGAATTCAGGTGAAATTTAACCAAAAAATCACTGTCAAAATGGTTTTTGAGAAAAGAACAATCTTTCTGTTCGGCGAAGATCCAAGGTCATGTTTACAAACACAAATAGCATGTTTGCTCAGGTTTCTGGAGCTTTCTGCCAGGAAAACTCAAATGTGTGTAGTATTTGACTCCACGTGGAACCAATTATTAGCATTTGCCAGCACAAAACTAAAAGATTATAAAATTCACTCAAAACCGTATAGTCCATAGATAATGTCCAGAAAACACAAACAAACACAGAGGCCATAGCAAGATATGGGATTGAGATAGACAAAACACACCAGATATTTCTGTTTTCCTCCAGGCATATCCGGACAAAGTGGTGTAAAATTTGGGTGAAATTTAACCAAATAATCACCATCAAAATTGTTTTGGAGAAAAGCACAATCTTTCTCTTCGGCAAGTAGATCCAATATCATGTTTGCAAAAAGAAATATTGTGTTTTCCCGGGTTTCTGAAGCTTTCTTCCTAGAAAACCAGAATGTGTGGATGATTTGACTCCATGTGGAACCAGTTAGCTTTTGCGGGCAGAAAACAAAATATTACATGGTAAAATTCAATCAAAACCTAATGTCATTAGGTAATGCCCAGAATACACATACAAACGCAGAGGCTTTAGCAAGATATGAGATTGACAAAGCCACAACTCACCAGATATTTCTGCTTTCCTCCAGGCATATGAACACAAAATGTATTATTCAGGTGAAATGTAACCCAAAAATCATCATCAAAGTGGTTTTGGGAAAAGCACAAACTTTCTCTTTGGCATGTGGATCCAATGTCATGTTTACAAACAAAATATCATGTTTGCTTGGTTTTCTGAAGCTTTCTGCCTGGAAAAATTGAATGTGTGGAGGATTTGAGTCCATGTGCAACCAATTAGCGTTTGCCAGCAGAAAACAAAAAGTTAGATTATAAAATTCATTCAAAACCTAAACTTCATAGATAATGTCAAGAAAACACAAACAAACACAGAGGCTATAACAAGCTCTCGGATTGAGATAGCCACAACACACGAGATATTTCTGCTTTCTTCCAGGCATATCCGGTCAAAGTGGTGTTTAATTGGGGTGAAATTTAACCAAGAAATCATCATCAAAATTGTTTTGGAGGAAATTGGAATCTTTCTGTTCAGCAAGTGAATCCAGTGTAATGAATACAAAAGCAAATATCATGTTTTCTCGGGTGTCTGAAGTTTTCTGCTTAGAAAACTTGAATGTGTGGAGGATTTGACTCCATGTGGAACCAATTAGTGTTTGCCAGCAGAAAGCCAAAAGATTATAAAATTCACGCAAAACCATAAAGTCCATAGATGATGTCCAGAAAAAAACAAACAAACACTGAGGCTGTAGCAAGATTGGGGATTGAGACAGTCACAACACACCAGATATTTCTGCTTCATCCAGGCATTTCTGGAAAATGTGGTGTGGAATTCGGGTGAAATTTAACCAAAAATCACCATCAAAGTGCTTTTGGAGAAAAGTACAATCTTTCTGTTCCACAAGTGGATCCAATGTCATGTTTACACACACAAATATAATGTTTGCTCAAGTTTCTGAAGCTTTCTGCCAGGAAAACTCAAATGTGTGGATGATTTGACTCCATGTGGAACATATTTTATTTGCCAGCAGAAAACAATAAGTTAGATTATAAAATTCATTGAAAAGCTAAAGTTGTTAGATAATGTCCCGAAAACACAAACAAACACAGAGGCTGTAGCAAGATCTGGGATTGAGATAGCCACAACACATCAGATATTTCTGCTTTCATCCAGGCATATCCTGAGAATATGTGGTGGAATTCGGGTGAAATTTAACCAAAAAATCACCGTCAAAGTGGTTTTGGAGTAAAGCAAAATCTTTCTCTTTGGCAAGGGGATCCATTGTCGTGTTTCCAAACACAAATATCATATTTTCACGGGTTTCTGAAACTTTCTGAGAGGAAAACTCGAATGTGTGGAGGATTTGACTCCAATTAGCAATGTGCAACCAATTAGCGTTTGGCAGCAGAAAACAAAATGTTAGATTATAAAATTCATTCAAAGCCTAAAGTTTGTAGATAAAGTCCAGAAAACACAAAAAAAAACACAGAGGCTATAGGAAGATTGAGATAGGCACAACACACCAGATATTTCTGCTTGCATCCAGGCATATCCGGAAAATGTGGTGTGGAATTCGGGTGAAATTTATCCAAAAAATCACCGTCAAAGTGGTTTTGGAGAAAAGCACAATCTTTCTCTTCAGCAAGTGGGTCTAATGTCATGTTTACAAACAGAAATAGCATGTTTTCTCAGGTTACTTAAGCTTTCTGCCTAGAAAACTCAAATGTATGGTGAATTTGACTCCATGTGGAACCAATTAGCGTTTGCCAGCAGAAAACTAAAAGTTACATGCTAAAATGCATTCGAAACCGTCATGTCAGTAGATAATGTCCAGAAAACACAAACAAACACAGAGGCAGTTGCAAGTTCTAGGATTCAGATAGCCACAACACCCCTGATATTTCTGCTTTCATCCAGGCATATCTAGACAAAGTGTTGTGGAATTCAGATGAAATTTAACCAAAAAATCACCATCAAAGTGGTTTTGGGAAAAGCACAATCTTTCTCTTTGGCAAGTGGATCCAATCATGTCTACTAACTGAAATATTTTGTGTTATCTGGTGTCTGAAGCATTCTGCCTAGAAATATCAAATGTGTGGAGGATTTGAATCCATGTGCAACCAATTAGTGCTTGCCAGCAGAAAAACAAAGTTACATGCTAAAATAATCTCCACCCCGTAAAGTCCATAGATAATGTCCAGAACACACAAACAAACACAGAATCTGCAGCAAGATCTGTGATTAAATAGCCACAACACACCAGATATTTCTGCTTTCATCCAGACATATCTAGACAAAGTGTTGTGGAATTTGGGTGAACTTTAAACAAAAAATCTCCTTCAAAGTGGTTTTGGAGAAAAGCACAATCTTTCTCTTCGGCAAGTAGATCCAATGTCATGTTTACAAACACAGATATCATATATTCATGGGTTTCTGAAGCTTTCTGCGTAGGAAACTCAAATGTGTGGAGGATTTGACTCCATGTGGAACCAATTAGTGTTTGCCAGCAGAAAACTAAAAGCTAGATTTTAAAATTCACTCAAAACCTTAAAGTCCATAGATGATGTCCAGAAAACACAAACAAACACAGAGGCTGTAGCAAGATCTGGGATTGACATAGCCACAACACACCAGATATTTCTGCTTTCATCCAGGGATATCTAGACAAAGTGCTGCAGAATTTGGGTGAAATGTAAGGCAAAAATCACCTTCAAAGTGGTTTTGGAGAAAAGCAAATTCTTTCTATTCGGCAAGTGGATCCAATGTCATGTTTACACACAGAAATATAATGTTTGCTTGGGTTTCTGAAACTTTCTGCCTAGACAAGCCAAATGTGTGGAGGATTGACTCCATGTGGAACCTACTAGTGTTTGCCAGCAGAAAACAAAATGTTACATTATAAAATTTGTTCAAAACCTAAAGTTCGTAGATAATGTCCAGAAAACACAAACACAGAGGCTGTAGCAAGATCAGGATTGAGATAGGCACAACACACCAGATATTTCTGCTTTCAATCAGGCATATCTGGACAATGTGGTGTGGAATTCAGGTGAAATTTAACCAAAAAATCACCGTCAAATGGTTTTGGAGAAAAGCACAGTTTTCTCATCGGTAATGGATCTAATGTCATGTTTACAAACACAAATATCATATTTTCACGGGTTTCTGAAGATTTCTGAGATGAAAACTCGAGTGTGTGGAGCATTTGACTCCATGTGGAACCAATTAGTGTTTGCCAGCAGAAAACTAAAAGTTAGATTATAGAATTCACTCAAAACCTTAAAGTTCGTAGATGATGTCCAGAAAACACAAACAAACACAGAGGCTGTAGCAAGATCTAGGATTCAGATAGCCACAACACCCCTGATATTTCTGCTTTCATCCAGGCATATCTAGACAAAGTGTTGTGGAATTTGGGTGAAATTTAACCAAAAAATCACCGTCAAAGTGGTTTTGGAGAAAAGCACAATCTTTCTGTTCAGCGAATCGATACAAGGTCATGTTTAAAAACACAATAGAATGTTTGCTCAGGTTTCTGGTGTTTTCTGCCTGGAAAACTCGAATGTGTGGAGTATTTGACTCCGTGTGGAATCAATTATCATTTGCCAGCAGAAAACTAAACAATTTTAAAATTCACTCAAAACCATAAAGTCCACAGATAATGTCCAGAAAACACAAACAAACACAGACGCTGTAGCAAGATCTGGGATTGAGATAGACAAAACACACCAGATATTTCTGCTTGCATCCAGTTTATCCAGTAAACTGGTGTAGAATTCCGGTGATATTTAACCAAGAAATCTCCATCAAAATGGTTTTGGAGGAAATTGGAATCTTTCTTTCGGCAAGTGAATCCAGTGTCATGTTTACAAAAGCAAATATCATGTTTGCACAGGTTTCTGAGGCTTTCTGCCTAGAAAACTCGAATGTGTGGAGGATTTGACTCCATGTGGAACCAATTATTGTTTGAAGGCAGAAAAGCAAAAGTTACATGCTGAAATTCAATCAAAACCGTAAAGTCCTTAGATAATGTCCAGAACACACAAACAAACACAGAGGCTGCAGCAAGATCTGTGACTGACATAGCCACAACACACCAGATATTTCTGAATTCATCCAGGCATATCAGGACAAAGTGCTGTGGAATTCGGGTGAAATGTATCCAAAAAATCACCGTCAAAGTGGTTTTGGAGAAAAGCACAATCTTTCTCTTCAGCAAGTGGATCTAATGTCATGTTTACACACAGAAATATCATCTTTGCTCAGATTTCTGAAGCTTTCTGCCAGGAAAAATCGAATGTTTGGAGGATTTGACTCCATGTGCAATCAATATTGTTTGGCAGCAGAAAACAAAATGTTAGATTATAAAATTCATTAAAAACCTAAAGTCTGTAGATAAGTTCCAGAAAACAGAAAAAAAAACACAGAGGCTGTAGCAAGATCTGGGATTGAGATAGTCACAACACACCAGATATTATTGCTTTCTTCCAGGCATATCAGGATAAAGTCATGTGGCATTTGGGTGAAATTTCACAAAAAAACAGCGTCAAAGTTGTTTTGGAGAAAAGCACAAGCTTTCTCTTCGGAAAATGGATCCAATGTCATGTTTACAAATACAAATATCTTGTTTGCTCAGGTTATTGAAGCTTTCTGCAAGGAAAACTTGAATGTATCTGAGTTGACAACATCTGGAACCAATTTTCTGGCAGAAAACAAAAAGTTACATGCTAAAATGCATTCACATGCGTAAAGTCCGTAGATAATGTCCAGAAAACACAAACAAACACAGAGGCTGTAGCAAGAACTCAGATTGAGATAGCAACAACACACCAGATATTTCTGCTTTCCCCCAGGCATTTCCGGACAAAGTTGTATGGATTTCGGTGACATTTAACCAAAAAATCACTGTGAGAGCGGTTATGGAGAAAAACACAATCTTTCTGTTCGGCAAGTGAATCCAACGTTTTGTTTACCAACCCAAATATCATGTTTGCTTGGGTTTCTAAAGCTGTCAGGAAAATCTAATGTGTGGAGGATATGACTCCAGGTGGAACAAATTAGCGTTTGCCGGTAGAAAACAAAACGTTACATGCTAAAATGCATTCAAAACCATAAAGTCCGCAGATAATGTCCAAAAAACACAAACAAACACAGAGGCTGTAGGAAGAGCTGGGATTGAGATAGCCATCCCACACCAGGTATTTCTGTTTCCTCAAGGCATATCCGGACAATGTTTATGGATTTCAGGTGCAATTTAACCCAAAATTCACCATGAAATTGGTTTTGGAGAAAAGCACAATCTTTCTCTTCAGAAAGTGGATGCAATGTCATGTTTACAAACACAAATATCATGTTTGCTCGGGTTTCTGAAGCTTTCTGCCAGGAAAACTCGAATGTGTGGATGATTTGACTCTATGTGGAACCAATTAGTGTTTGGGATTAGAAAACAAAAAGTTACATGCTAAAATGCATTCAAAACTGTAAAGTCCGTAGATAAAGCCCAGAAAACACAAACAAACACAGAGGCTGTAGCAAGATCTGGAATTGAGATAGCCACAACACACTGGATATTTCTGCTTTCATCCAGGCATATCCGGACAAAGTGTTGTGGAATTTGGGTGAAATGTAGCCAAAAAATCACTGGCAAAGTGGTTTTAGAGAAAAGCACAATCTTTCTGTTCGGCAAGTGGATCCAATGTCATGTTTACAAACAGAAATAGTATGTTTTCTCGGGTTTCTGAAGCTCTCTGCCTAGAAAACTTGAATGTTTGGAGGATTTGACTGCATGTGCAACCAATTAGCGTTTGCCAGCACCCTCTTAGTAGTTTTTTTTTTTGTCTCTTCTACTTAATATGACTGGTTTAATTCTGTAATTAATTCACAGTTATTTTTAAGTGTTCAAATTTAACTGAAATGTGATCCCTGTTAAACATAAGAGTGGGAATAAGAGAGGGAAGAGATGTACAATCTGGGACATGCTCAAGCTGACTTGCCCCAAATGGTAGAGTTAGAAACATACCAGGGTACTCCAATTTAATCCCATCAAGGTGGCATGTACCAATGCCATCTCACTAGTCCAAGTGATCAATTTCAGTTCACAATTGATCATAATGAAAGGACTAAGAGTCAAAGGGAGCACATAAACAAGTCTAACCTGCTAATACTAACCGATAGAATAAATAAAGGGGAGAGTGATCCAACATGGGAAGCGAGATACTCAGCAGAATCATAGAATGCTGGATGTCCTAAACAGCACTCTGGCCTCAGAATCAGCCCTAAAGGCATTCCGATCTGGCTACTACTACTACTCATGAGAGTATTTCAGGCATGGAAAGCCAAGACACTCTGGCAAAAAAAAAAAAAAAAAAAAAAAACCCTAAATGAAAGATCTCTGTGAGTGAGATCCCAGTGGAAAGAACAGGTCTTCAAAGAAGGAGGTACCTTTCTCTGAAGGGAGGAGAGAACCTCCACTTTGACTATGACCTTGTCGAAACAAGATAAGAATCGGAGAACTCAGAGGGCTTCCATAGCCTTGGAAACTCATGACTGGTGCATAGGGAGATTACTGATGCCATAGACAGGAGTGTCAATTGGTAAAGTCAACAACAGGAGTCACTGTGCACTTACTCCTCATGTAGGATCTCTGTCCTTAATGTGCTGTGCATTGAGATTTAATGCCATAACGAGTACTCAAACAGTATATTTCACTTTGTGTTTCTATGGGGGTGCAAACTGTTGAAATCTTTACTTAATGCATACTAAACTGATCCTCTGTAAAAAAAAAAAAAAGAAATTATCAACTCCCAACTTGACTCTCACTGGGATTAAACATGACAATAGGTCTGATCTGATTTCATCATCATTTAAAAAAAATCATCCATTACTTTTCACTTTACGTTTCTGTGCAGGAGCAAACTGTTGAAATCTTTACTTAATGTATGCTAAACTGACCTTCTGTATATAAAAAGAATCAAAAATGACAAAAAAAATCTGGCAATGAGATAGCCATTACACTTCAGATATTTCTGCTTTCCTCCAGGCATATCAGGACAAAGTGGTGTGGCATTTGGGTGAAATTAAAGCAAAAAATCACCGTCAAAGTGGTTTTGGAGAAAAGCACAATCTTTCTCTTCGGCATGTGGATCCAATGTCATGTTTACAAACACAAATATCATGTTTGCTTGGGTTTCTTAAGCTTTCTGCCAGGAAAACTCGAATGTGTGGAGGATTTGACTCCATGTGGAACCAATTAGCGTTTGCCGGTAGAAAACAAAAAGTTACATGTTAAATGCATTCAAAACCGTAAAGTCCGTAGATAATATCCAGAAAACACAAACAAATGCAGAGACTGTAGCAAGATGTCGGATTGAGATAGCCACAACACACCAGATATTTCTGCTTTCCTGCTGGCATATCCGGACAAAGTTTATGGATTTCGGGTGCAATATAACCAAAAATCACAGTAAAAGTTGTTTTGGAGAAAAGCAAAATCATTCTCTTTGGCAAGTGGATCCAATGTCATGTTTACAAACACAAATAGCATGTTTGCTCGGGTTTCTGAAGCTTTCTGCCAGGAAAACTCGAATGTGTGGAGGATTTGACTCCATGTGCAACTCCGTGTTGTTTTTGGGGGTAGAAAACAAAAAGTTGCATACTAAAATGCATTCAAATGCCTAAAGTCCATAGATAATGTCCAGAAAACACAAACAAACACAGAGGCTGTAGCAAGAACTGGGACTGAGATAGCCACAACACTCCAGATATTTCTTTTTTTTTGTTTTCATTTTTTTATTTAATTATTTAATGAATATAAGTTTCCAAAGTACGAATAATGGATTACAATGGCTTCCCCCCCATACCGTCCCTCCCACCCACAACCCTCCCCTTTCCCACTCCCTCTCCCCTTCCATTCACATCAAGATTCATTTTCGATTATCTTAATATACAGAAGATCAGCTTAGTATACATTAAGTAAGGATTTCAACAGTTTGCTCCCACACAGAAACATAAAGTGAAAAATAATAGATGATTTTTTTTTAATGATGATGAAATCAGATCAGACCTATTGTCATGTTTAATCCCAGTGAGAGTCAAGTTGGGAGTTGATAATTTCTTTTTTTTTTTTTTTACAGAGGATCAGTTTAGTATGCATTAAGTAAAGATTTCAACAGTTTGCACCCCCATAGAAACACAAAGTGAAATATACTGTTTGAGTACTCGTTATAGCATTAAATTTCAATGCACAGCACATTAAGGACAGAGGTCCTACATGAGGAGTAAGTACACAGTGACTCCTGTTGTTGACTTTACCAATTGACACTCCTGTCTATGGCATCAGTAATCTCCCTATGCTCCAGTCATGAGTTTCCAAGGCTATGGAAGCCCTCTGAGTTCTCCGATTCTTATCTTGTTTCGACAAGGTCATAGTCAAAGTGGAGGTTCTCTCCTCCCTTCAGAGAAAGGTACCTCCTTCTTTGAAGACCTGTTCTTTCCACTGAGATCTCACTCACAGAGATCTTTTGCCAGAGTGTCTTGGCTTTCCATGCCTGAAATACTCTCATGGGCTTTTCAGCCAGATCCGAATGCCTTTAGGGCTGATTCTGAGGCCAGAGTGCTATTTAGGACATCTGCCATTCTATGAGTCTGCTGAGTATCTCACTTCCCATGTTGGATCACTCTCCCCTTTATTTATTCTATCGGTTAGTGTTAGCAGGTAATAGACTTGCTTATGTGCTCCCTTTGACTCTTAGTCCTTTCATTATGATCAATTGTGAACTGAAATTGATCACTTGGACTAGTGAGATGGCATTGGTACATGCCACCTTGATGGGATTAAATTGGAGTACCCTGGTATGTTTCTAACTCTACCATTTGGGGCAAGTCAGCTTGAGCATGTCCCAAATTATACATCTCTTCCCTCTCTTATTCCTACTCTTGTGTTTAACAGGGATCACATTTCAGTTAAATTTCAACACTTAAAAATAACTGTGAATTAATTACAGAATTAAACCAGTCATATTAAGTAGAACAGACAAAAAAACTACTAAGAGGGATAATGTATTAAGTTGTTCATTAACAGTCAGGGCTATGCTGATCAAGTCACCGTTTCCCATAGTGTCCATTCCACTTCAACAGGTTTCCTTTTTGGTGTTCAGTCAGTTGTCACCAATCAGGGAGAACATATGGTATTTGTCCCTTTGGGACTGGCTTATTTCACTCAGCATGATGTGTTCCAGATTCCACCATCTTGTTGCAAATGACTGGATTTCGTTGTTTCTTACTGCGGTATAGTATTCTAAAGAGTACATATCCCATAATTTCTTTATCCAGTCTACCGTTGATGGGCATTTAGGTTGGTTTCAGGTCTTAGCTATTGTGAATTGAGCTGCAATAAACATTAGGGTGCAGACCGCTTTTTTGTTTGCCAATTTAAATTCCTTTGGGTAGATTCCAAGGAGTGGGATGGCTGGGTCGAACGGTAGGGTTATCTTCAGGTTTCTGAGGGATCTCCAGACTGACTTCCATAGTGGCTTGACCAGCTTGCATTCCCACCAACAGTGGGTTAGTGTCCCTTTTTCCCCACATCCTCACCAGCATCTGTTGTTGGTGGATTTCTGAATGTGAGCCATTCTAACCGGGGTGAGGTGGAACCTCAATGTGGTTTTGATTTGCATTTCCCTGATTGCTAATGACCTTGAACATTTTTTCATGTGCCTGTTGGCCATTTGGATTTCCTCTTTTGAAAAATGTCTATTGAGGTCCTTGGCCCATCTCCTAATTGGGTTGTTGGTTTTGTTTTTGTGGAGTTTCTTGATCTCCTTGTAGATTCTGGTTATTAACCCTTTATCTGTTGCATAGTTTGCAAATATTTTTTCCCATTCTGTCGGTTGTCTCTTCACTCTCCTGACTGTTTCTTTTGCAGTACAGAAACTTCTCAATTTGATGCAATCCCAATAGTTAATTTTGGCTTTGACTGCCTGTGCCTCCCGGGTCTTTTCCAGAAACTCTTTGCCTGTGCCAATATCTTGAAGGGTTTCTCCAATGTTCTCTAATAACTTGATGGTGTCAGGTCATAGATTTAGGTCTTTAATCCATGTTGAGTGGATTTTTGTGTAAGGTGTAAGGTAGGGATCTTGCTTCATGATTCTGCACGTGGAAATCCAGCTTTCCCAGCACCATTTATTGAATAGACTGTCCTTGCTCCAGGAATTAGTTTTAGATCCTTGATCAAATATAAGTTGGCTGTAGATGTTTGGGTTGATTTCTGGTATTTCAATTCTGTTCCATTGGTCTATCCATCTGTTTCTGTACCAGTACCATGCTGTTTTGATTACAACTGCCCTGTAGTATGTCCTGAAATCTAACACTCCAGATATTTCTGCTTTCCTCCAGGCATATCCACAGAAATTGTATGGAATTTGGGTGAAATTTCACGCAAAAATCCCCATCATCAAAGTGGTTTTGGAGAAAAGCACAATCTTTCTCTTCGGCATGTGGATCCTGAAGGACCCCAAAAGTGGTGTCCTTTTGTGACAACCCCAGAAACACAGACTCCAGACCAGACGATGCAAACGGCAGGAGGCAGTTTTATTTCATTTGCACAAATGGGCCCTCTTCTGGCTGCCGCAAGCAGCGGGGGCAGAGAGGAGCCCCGGACAATCATTTTACACAGTTTTTAAAGGGCAAAACCACAAAATTAACATACTATGGGGTGGCGTAAGTCTATTGGATAATTCTCAGCAACTGGCTTTATATGGCAGTTTGAAAGCGGTAATGTCAGTGGAAAAGTACTAGGTCAAAGGGGTACACCAGGGGAGGGGGTCGTTGGGGAAGGGAAGCGGGTTGCTACGTGCCTTACATGCCTTGTGGTTTCTTTGTTAAGCTTGAGCAAGCACAGGGGAGGGGGCTTATCTACATAGCAGGATGTTCTGTTGCCCGTATCTCTGGTTAGTAGCTAACTGCTTTCTCTGTGAACCAGTTTACTCCCCCATTTCCCAAGGCCATCTCTGGAACTTTTTGTCTCTGTTTTTCTATTTTATTAAGGCCATTTTTATGGGGGCTCTCGGCCGCTCCTTTCAGATCCAATGTCAAGTTTATAAACAGAAATGTCATGTTTGCTTGGGTTTCTAAAGCTTACTGCCAGGAAAACTCGAATGTGTGGAGGATTTGACTCCACGTGGAACCTATTAGTGTTTGCCGGTAGAAAACAAAATGTTACATGCTAAAATGCATTCAAAACTGTAAATTCCATAGATAATGTCCAAAAAACACAAACATACACAGAGGTTGTGGCAAGATCTCGGACTGAGATAGCCACAACACAGCAGATATTTCTGCTTTCCTCCAGGCATGTCCTGACAAATTATTTGGATTTTTGGTGCAATTTAACCCCAAAATCACCGTCAAAGTGATTTTGGAGAAAAGCACAATCTTTCCCTCGGCAAGTGGATCCAAGGTCATGTTTACATACACAAATAGCATGTTTGCTTGGGTTTCTGAAGCTTTCTGCCAGGAAAACTCGAATGTGTGGAGGATTTGACTCCATGTGGAACAAATTAGTGTTTGGGTGTAGAAAACAAAAAGTTACATGCTAAAATGCATTCAAAACCGTCAATTCCGTAGATAATGTCCAGAAAACACAAACAAACACAGAGGCTGTAGCAAGATCTGGGACTGAGATAACCAGAACACTCCAGATATTTCTCGTTTCCTCCAGTCATATCCAGACAAAGTGGTGTGTCATTCGGGTGAAATTTAACCCGAAAATCTCTATCGTCAAAGTGGTTTTGGAGAAAAATACAATCTTTCTGTTCGGCAAGTGGATCCAATGTAATGTTTACGAATACAAATATCATGTCGCTCGGGTTTCTGAAGCTTTCAGCCAGGAAAAATAGAATGTGTGGAGAATTTGACTCCATTTCGAACCAAATAGTGTTTGCTGGCAGAAAACAAAACGTTACATGCTAAAATGCATTCAATACCGTAAAGTCCATAGATAAGGTCCAGAAAACACAAACAAACACAGAGGCTGTAGGAAGATCTGGGAGAGAAAGCCACAAAACACTGGATATTATTGCTTTCCTCCAGACATATCCGGAATAAGTGGTGTGGAATTCGGGTGAAATTAAAGCAAAAAATCACCTTCAAAGTGGTTTTGGAGAAAAGCACAATCTTTCGCTTCAGCATGTGGATCCAACGTCAAGTTTATAAACAAAAATATCATGTTTGCTTGGGTTTCTGAAGCTTTTTGCCAGGAAAACTCAAATGTGTGGAGGATTTGACTCCAGGTGGAAGCAATTAACATTTGGGGGTAGAAAACAAAAAGTTGCACGCTAAAATGCATTCAAAACTGTAAAGGCAGTAAATACTGTCCAGAAAACACAAAAAAACACAGAGGCTGTAGCAAGATCTCAGACTGAGATAGCGACAACACACCAGATATTTCTGCTTTCTTCCAGGCATATCCGGACAAAGTGGTTTGGAATTTGGGTGAAATTTACCCCAAAATCGCCATCAAAATGGTTTTGCAAAACAGCACGAACTTTCTGTTCAGCAAGTGGATCCAATGTCATGTTTACAAACCCAAATATCATGTTTGCTCGGGTTTCTGAAGCTTTCTGCCAGGAAAACTCGAATGTGTGGAGGATTTGACTCCAGGTGGAAGCAATTAACATTTGGGGGTAGAAAACAAAAAGTTACATGCTAAAATGCATCCAAAACCGTCAAGTCTGTAGATAAGTTCCAGAAAACACAAACAAACACAGAGGCTGTAGCAAGATCTGGGATTGAGATAGCCACAACACACCAGATATTTCTCCTTTCTTCCAGGCATATCCGGTCAAAGTGGTGTGGAATTCGGGTGAAATTTAACCAAAAAATCCCATCAAAATTGTTTTGGAGGAAATTGGAATCTTTCTTTCAGCAAGTGAATCCAGTGTCAGGTTTACAAAAGCAAATATCATATTTGCACCGGTTTCTGAAGCTTTCTTCTTAGAAAACTTGAATGTGTGGAGTATTTGACTCCATGTGTAACCAATTAGGGTTTGCCAGCTGAAAAGCAAAAATTACATGCTAATATTCACTCAAAACCGTAAGTTCCTTAGATAATGTCCAGAAAACACAAACACAGAGGCTGTAGCAAGATGTAGGATTGACATAGCCACAACTCACCAGATATTTCTCCTTTCCTCCAGGCATATCTGGGCAAAGTGTTGTGGATTTCGGGCGAAATTTAACCAAAAAATCACTGTGAAAGTGGTTTTGGAGAAAAGCACAATCTTTCTCTTCGGCAAATGGATCCAATGTCATGATTACAAACACAAATAGCATCTTTTCTTATGTTTCTGGAGCTTTCTGCCAGGAAAACTCGAATGTGTGGAGCATTTGACTCTGTGTGGAACCAATTCACATTTGCCAGCAGAAAACTAAAAGATTATAAAATTCACTCAAAACCGTAAAGTCCATAGATAATGTCCAGAAAACACAAACAAACACAGAGCCTGTAGCAAGATCTGGGATTGAGATAGACAAAACACACCAGATATTTCTGCTTGCATCCAGGCATATCCATACAAACTGGTGTAGAATTCCGGAGAAATTTAACCAAAAAATCACCATCAAAATTATTTTGGAGGAAATTGGAATCTTTCTTTTGGCAAGTGAATCCAGTGTCATGTTTACAAAAGCAAATATCATGTTTGCACAGTTTTCTGAAGATTTCTGCCAGGAAAACTTGAACGTGTGGAGGATTTGACTCCATGTGGAACCAATTATGGTTTGCTAGAAGAAAAGCAAAAATTACATACTAAAATTCACTCAAAACCATAAATTCCTTAGATAATGTCCAGAAAACACAAACACACACAGAGGCTGTAGCAAGATCTAGGATTGACATAGCCACATCACACCAGATATTTCTGCTTTCATCCAGGCATATCTAGACAAAGTGTTGTTCAATTTGGGTGAAATTTAACCAAAAAATCACCATCAAAGTGCTTTTGTGAAAAGCACAATCTTTCTCTTTGGCAAGTGGATCCAAAGTCATGTGTCCTAACTGGAATATTATTTTTTATTGGTGTCTGAAGCTTTCTGCCAGGAAAACTCGAATGTGTGGATGATTTGAATCCATGTGCAACCAATTAGTGCTTCCCAGTAGTAAACCAAAAATTACATGCTAAAATAATCTCCAACCCGTAATGTTTGTAAATAATGTCCAGAACACACAAACGCAGAGGCTGCAGCAAGATTGTAATTGACATTGCCACAACACACCACATAGTACTGCTTTCATCCAGGCATATCTAACAAAGTGTTATGGAATTTGAGTGAAATTTAACCAAAAAATCAATATCAAACTGGTTTTGGGAAAAAGCACAATCTTTCTCTTCGGCAAGTGGATCCAATGTCATGTTTACCAACACAAATGTCATATTTTCATGGGTTTCTGAGATTTCTGCCAGGAAAACTAAAATGTGTGGAGGATTTGACTCCATGTGGAACCAATTATCATTTGCCAGCAACAAAACTAAAAGTTAGATTAAAAAATTCATTCAAAACCTCGAAGTCCGTAGATAATGTCAGGAAAACACAAACAAACACAGAGGCTGTAGAAAGATCTGGGATTGAGATAGCCACAACACATCAGATATTTCTGCTTTCAGGCAGGCATATCTAGACAAAGTGTTGTGGAATTCGGGTGAAATTTAACCAAAAAATCACCGTCAAAGTGGTTTTGGAGAAAAACACAATCTTTCTCTTTGGCAAGTGAATCCAATGACATGTTTACAAACCCAAATATCATGTTTGCTCAGGTTTCTGAAGCTTTCTGCCAGGAAAATCTAATGTGTGGAGGATTTGACTCCATGTAGAACCAATTAGTGTTTGCCGGTAGAAAGCAAAAAGTTACATGCTAACATGCATTCAAATGCCTAAAGTCCATAGATAATGTCCAGAAAACACAAACAAACACAGAATCTGTAGCCAGATCTCGAATTCAGATACCCACAACACACCGATTATTTCTGATTTCCTCCAGACATATCCGAACAAAGTGGTGTGGAATTCAGGCGAAATTTAACCAAAAAATCACCTACAAAGTGGTATTGGAGAAAAGCACAATCTTTCTCTTCGGCAATTGGATCCAGTGTCATGTATATAAACGCAAATATCATGTTTGCTCGGGTTTCTGAAGCTTTCTGCCAGGAAAACTCGAATGTGTGGAGGATTTGATTCCATGTGGAACCAATTAGCATTTGCCAGTAGAAAACAAAATGTTACATGCTAAAATGCATTCAAAACAGTACAGTCCATAGATAATGTCCAGAAAACACAAACAAACACAGAGGCTGTAGCAAGATCTGGGATTGAGATAGCCAGAAAACACGAGATATTTCTGCTTGTGGAACCAATTAGCTTTTGCCAGTAGAATACAAAAAGTTACATGCTGAAATGCATTCTAATGCCTAAAGTCCATAGATAATGTCCAAAAAAGCACAAACAAACACAGAGGCGGTAGGAATCTCTGGGACTGAAATAGCCACAACACATCAGATATTTCTGCTTTCCTCCAGGCGTATCCAGACAAAGTTGTGTGGAATTCGGGTGAAATTAAAGCAAAAAATCACCATAAAAGTGGTTTTGGAGAAAAGCACAATCTTTCTCTTTGGCAAATGGATCCACTTTCATTTTTGAAAACCCAAATATCATGTTTGCTCGGGTTTCTGAAGCTTTCTGCCAGGAAAACTCGAATGTGTGGAGGATTTGACTCCATGTGGAACCAATTAGCGTTTGCCAGTAGAAAACAAAATGTTACATGCTAAAATGCATTCAAAACAGTAAAGTCTGTAGATAATGTCCAGAAAACACAAACAAACACAGAGGCTGTAGCAAGATCTGCGATTGAGATAGCCACAACACACCAGATATTACTGCTTTCCTCCAGACATATCCGGAATAAGTGGTGTGGAATTCATGTGAAATGTAACCTAAAAATCACCATCAAAGTGGTTTTGTAGAAAAGCACAATCTTTCCCCTCGGCAAGTGGATCCAATGTCATGCTTACAAGTACAAATGTCATGTTTGCTTGGGTTTCCAAAGCTTTCTGCCAGGAAAAGTGGGATGTGTGGAGGATTTGACTCCATGTGGAACCAATTAGCATTAGCCGGCGGAAACCAAAAATTTACATGCTAAAATGCATTCAAAACCATCACGTCCGTAGACAACGCCCAGAAAACACAAAAAAACACAGAGGCTGTAACAAGATCTCGGATTCAGATACCCACAACACACCAGATATTTCTGCATTCCTCCGGGCATATCCGGACAAAGTGGTGTGGAATTCGGGTGAAATTAAAGAAAAAATCATTGTCAAAGCCGTTTTGGAGAAAATCACAATCTTTCTCTTCAGCAAATGGATCCAATGTCTTGTTTATAAATACAAATTTCATGTTTGCTCAGGTTTCTGAAGCTTTCTGCCAGGAAAACTCAAATGTGTGGAGGATTTGACTCCAGGTGGAACCAATTAGTGTTAGCCAGTAGAAAACAAAAAGTTACATGCTAAAATGCATTCAGAACAGTACAGTCCCTAGATAATGTCCAAAAAACACAAACACGGAAGTGGTAGCAAGACCTGGGATTGAGATAGCCACAACACACCAGATAGTTTTGTTTTCATCCAGAGTATCTGGACAAAATGTTGTAGTATCCGGGTGAAATTTAACCAAAAAATCACCGTGAAAGTGGTTTTGGAGAAAAGCACAATCTTCCTGTTTGGCAAATGCATCCAATGTCATGTTTACAGAAAGAAATATCATGTTTTCTGAGGTTTCTGGAGCTTTCTTCCTAGAAAATTCGAATGTGTGGAGGATTTGGCTCCAGGTGGAACCAATTAGCGTTTGCAGGCTGAAAACAAAAACTTACATGCTAAAATGTATTCAAAACTGTGAATCCATACAGAATGTCCAGGAAACACAAACACACACAGAGGCTGTAGCAAGATCTGGGATTGAGATAGCTACAAATCACCAGATAGTTTTTTTGTTTTCATCCAGGAGTATCTGGACAAATTGTTGTGGATTTCGGGTGAAATTTAACCAAAAATCACCGTGAAAGTGGTTTTGGAGAAAAGCACAATCTTCCTGTTTGGCAAATGCATCCAATGTCATGTTTACAGAAAGAAATATCATGTTTTCTGAGGTTTCTGGAGCTTTCTTCCTAGAAAACTCAAATGTGTGGAGGATTTGACTCCAGGTGGAACCAATTAGCGTTTGCCAGCTGCAAACAAAAACTTACATGCTAAAATGCATTCAAAACCATCACGTCCGTAGACAACGCCCAGAAAACACAAAAAAACACAGAGGCTGTAACAAGATCTCGGATTCAGATACCCACAACACACCAGATATTTCTGCATTCCTCCGGGCATATCCGGACAAAGTGGTGTGGAATTCGGGTGAAATTAAAGAAAAAATCATTGTCAAAGCCGTTTTGGAGAAAATCACAATCTTTCTCTTCAGCAAATGGATCCAATGTCTTGTTTATAAATGCAAATTTCATGTTTGCTCAGGTTTCTGAAGCTTTCTGCCAGGAAAACTCAAATGTGTGGAGGATTTGACTCCAGGTGGAACCAATTAGTGTTAGCCAGTAGAAAACAAAAAGTTACATGCTAAAATGCATTCAGAACAGTACAGTCCCTAGATAATGTCCAAAAAACACAAACACGGAAGTGGTAGCAAGACCTGGGATTGAGATAGCCACAACACACCAGATAGTTTTGTTTTCATCCAGAGTATCTGGACAAAATGTTGTAGTATCCGGGTGAAATTTAACCAAAAAATCACCGTAAAAATGGTTTTGGAGAAAAGCACAATCTTCCTGTTCGGCAAATGCATCCAATGTCATGTTTACAGAAAGAAATATCATGTTTTCTCAGGTTTCTGAAGCTTTCTTCCTAGAAAACTCGAATGTGTGGAGAATTTGGCTCCAGGTGGAACCAATTAGCATTTGCCAACTAAAAACAAAAACTTATATGCTAAAATGCATTCAAAACCGTAAATCCATAGAGAATGTCCAGAAAACACAAACACACACAGAGGCTGTAGCAAGATCTGGGATTGAGATAGCTACGAATCACCAGATTGTTTTTTTGTTTTCATCCAGGAGTATCTGGACAAATTGTTGTGGATTTCGGGAGAAATTTAACCAAAAATCACCGTGAAAGTGGTTTTGGAGAAAAGCACAATCTTCCTGTTCGGAAAATGTATCCAATGTCATGTTTACAAATACAAATATCATGTTTTTTCAGGTTTCTGGAGCTTTCTTTTTAGAAACTCGAATGTGTGGAGAATTTGACTCCAGGTGGACCAATTAGAGTTTGCAGCTGAAAACAAAAACTTACATGCTAAAATGCATTCAAAACCGTACAGTCCATAGAGAATGTCCAGAAAACCCAAACACACACAGAGGCTGTAGCAAGATCTGGGATTGAGATAGCCACAACACACCAGAGAGTTTTGTTTTCATCCAGAGTATCTGGACAAAATGTAGTATCCGGGTGAAATTTAACCAAAAAATCACCGTGAAAATGGTTTTGGAGAAAAGCACAATCTTCCTGTTCGGCAAATGCATCCAATGTCATGTTTACAGAAAGAAATATCATGTTTTCTCAGGATTCTGAAGGTTTCTTCATAGAAAACTCGAATGTGTAGAGGATTTGGCTCCAGGTGGAACCAATTAGTGTTTGCCAGCTGAAAACAAAAACTTACATGCTAAAATGTATTCAAAACTGTGAATCCATAGAGAATGTCCAGAAAACCCAAACACACACCGAGGCTGTAGCAAGATCTGGGATTGAGATAGCTACAAATCACCAGATAGTTTTTTTGTTTTCATCCAGGAGTATCTGGACAAATTGTTGTGGATTTCGGGTGAAATTTAACCAAAAATCACCGTGAAAGTGGTTTTGGAGAAAAGCACAATCTTCCTGTTTGGCAAATGCATCCAATGTCATGTTTACAGAAAGAAATATCATGTTTTCTGAGGTTTCTGGAGCTTTCTTCCTAGAAAACTCAAATGTGTGGAGGATTTCACGCCAGGTGGAACCAATTAGCGTTTGCCAGCTGAAAACAAAAACTTACATGTTAAAATGTATTCAAAACCGTAAAGTCCATAGAGAATGTACAGGAAACACAAACACACACAGAGGCTGTAGCAAGATCTGGGATTGAGATAGCTACAAATCACCAGATAGTTTTTTGTTTTCATCCAGGAGTATCTGGACAAATTGTTGTGGATTTCGGATGAAATTCAACCAAAAAATCACCGTGAAAGTGGTTTTGGAGAAAAGCACAATCTTCCTGTTCGGCAAATGCATCCAATGACATGTTTACAAATACAAATATCATGTTTTCTCAGGTTTCTGGAGCTTTCTTCCTAGAAACCTCGAATGTGTGGAGGTTTTGACTCCAGGTGGAACCAATTAGCGTTTGCCAGCTGAAAACAAAAACTTACATGCTAAAATGCATTCAAAACCGTAAAGTCCATAGAGAATGTCCAGAAAACACAAACACACACAGAGGCTGTAGCAAGAACTGGGATTGAGATACCCACAACACACTAGGTAGTTTTGTTTTCATCCAGAGTATCTGGACAACATGTTGTAGTATCCGGGTGAAATTTACCCAAAAAATCACCGTGAAAGTGGTTTTGGAGAAAAGCACAATCTTCCTGTTCGGCAAATGCATCCAATGTCATGTTTACAGAAAGAAATATCATGTTTTCTCAGGTTTCTGGAGCTTTCTTCCTAGAAAACTCGAATGTGTGGAGGATATGACTCCAGGTGGAACCAATTAGCGTTTGCCAGCTGAAAACAAAAACGTACATGCTAAAATGCATTCAAAACCGTAAAGTCCATAGAGAATGTCCAGAAAACACAAACACACACAGAGGCTGTAGCAAGATCTGGGATTGAGATAGCCACAACACACCAGATAGTTTTGTTTTCATCCAGAGTATCTGGACAAAATGTTGTAGTATCCGGGTGAAATTTAACCAAAAAATCACCGTGAAAGTGGTTTTGGAGAAAAGCACAATCTTCCTGTTCTGCAAATGCATCCAATGTCATGTTTACGAATACAAATATCATATTTTCTCAGGTTTCTGGAGCTTTCTTCCTAGAAACCTCGAATGTGTGGAGGTTTTGACTCCAGGTGGAACCAATTAGCGTTTGCAGGCTGAAAACAAAAACTTACATGCTAAAATGTATTCAAAACTGTGAATCCATACAGAATGTCCAGGAAACACAAACACACACAGAGGCTGCAGCAAGATCTGGGATTGAGATAGCTACAAATCACCAGATAGTTTTTTTGTTTTCATCCAGGAGTATCTGGACAAATTGTTGTGGATTTCGGGTGAAATTTAACCAAAAATCACCGTGAAAGTGGTTTTGGAGAAAAGCACAATCTTCCTGTTTGGCAAATGCATCCAATGTCATGTTTACAGAAAGAAATATCATGTTTTCTGAGGTTTCTGGAGCTTTCTTCCTAGAAAACTCAAATGTGTGGAGGATTTGACTCCAGGTGGAACCAATTAGCGTTTGCCAGCTGCAAACAAAAACTTACATGCTAAAATGCATTCAAAACCATCACGTCCTTAGACAACGCCCAGAAAACACAAAAAAACACAGAGGCTGTAACAAGATCTCGGATTCAGATACCCACAACACACCAGATATTTCTGCATTCCTCCGGGCATATCCGGACAAAGTGGTGTGGAATTCGGGTGAAATTAAAGAAAAAATCATTGTCAAAGCCGTTTTGGAGAAAATCACAATCTTTCTCTTCAGCAAATGGATCCAATGTCTTGTTTATAAATGCAAATTTCATGTTTGCTCAGGTTTCTGAAGCTTTCTGCCAGGAAAACTCAAATGTGTGGAGGATTTGACTCCAGGTGGAACCAATTAGTGTTAGCCAGTAGAAAACAAAAAGTTACATGCTAAAATGCATTCAGAACAGTACAGTCCCTAGATAATGTCCAAAAAACACAAACACGGAAGTGGTAGCAAGACCTGGGATTGAGATAGCCACAACACACCAGATAGTTTTGTTTTCATCCAGAGTATCTGGACAAAATGTTGTAGTATCCGGGTGAAATTTAACCAAAAAATCACCGTAAAAATGGTTTCGGAGAAAAGCACAATCTTCCTGTTCGGCAAATGCATCCAATGTCATGTTTACAGAAAGAAATATCATGTTTTCTCAGGTTTCTGAAGCTTTCTTCCTAGAAAACTCGAATGTGTGGAGAATTTGGCTCCAGGTGGAACCAATTAGCGTTTGCCAACTGAAAACAAAAACTTATATGCTAAAATGCATTCAAAACCGTAAATCCATAGAGAATGTCCAGAAAACACAAACACACACAGAGGCTGTAGCAAGATCTGGGATGGAGATATCCACAACACACCAGATAGTTTTGTTTTCATCCAGAGTATCTGGACAAAATGTAGTATCCGGGTGAAATTTAACCAAAAAATCACCGTGAAAATGGTTTTGGAGAAAAGCACAATCTTCCTGTTCGGCAAATGCATCCAATGTCATGTTTACAGAAAGAAATATCATGTTTTCTCAGGATTCTGAAGGTTTCTTCATAGAAAACTCGAATGTGTAGAGGATTTGGCTCCAGGTGGAACCAATTAGTGTTTGCCAGCTGAAAACAAAAACTTACATGCTAAAATGTATTCAAAGCTGTGAATCCATAGAGAATGTCCAGAAAACCCAAACACACACAGAGGCTGTAGCAAGATCTGGGATTGAGATAGCTACAAATCACCAGATTGTTTTTTTGTTTTCATCCAGGAGTATCTGGACAAATTGTTGTGGATTTCGGGTGAAATTTAACCAAAAATCACCGTGAAAGTGGTTTTGGAGAAAAGCACAATCTTCCTGTTTGGCAAATGCATCCAATGTCATGTTTACAGAAAGAAATATCATGTTTTCTGAGGTTTCTGGAGCTTTCTTCCTAGAAAACTCAAATGTGTGGAGGATTTCACGCCAGGTGGAACCAATTAGCGTTTGCCAGCTGAAAACAAAAACTTACATGTTAAAATGTATTCAAAACCGTAAAGTCCATAGAGAATGTACAGGAAACACAAACACACACAGAGGCTGTAGCAAGATCTGGGATTGAGATAGCTACAAATCACCAGATAGTTTTTTGTTTTCATCCAGGAGTATCTGGACAAATTGTTGTGGATTTCGGGTGAAATTCAACCAAAAAATCACCGTGAAAGTGGTTTTGGAGAAAAGCACAATCTTCCTGTTCGGCAAATGCATCCAATGACATGTTTACAAATACAAATATCATGTTTTCTCAGGTTTCTGGAGCTTTCTTCCTAGAAACCTCGAATGTGTGGAGGTTTTGACTCCAGGTGGAACCAATTAGCGTTTGCCAGCTGAAAACAAAAACTTATATGCTAAAATGCATTCAAAACCGTAAAGTCCATAGATTATGTCCAGAAAACACAAACACACACAGAGGCTGTAGCAAGAACTGGGATTGAGATAGCCACAACACACTAGGTAGTTTTGTTTTCATCCAGAGTATCTGGACAACATGTTGTAGTATCTGGGTGATTTACCCAAAAAATCACCGTGAAAGTGGTTTTGGAGAAAAGCACAATCTTCCTGTTCGGGAAATGCATCCAATGTCATGTTTACAGAAAGAAATATCATGTTTTCTGAGGTTTCTGGAGCTTTCTTCCTAGAAAACTCGAATGTGTGGAGGATATGACTCCAGGTGGAACCAATTAGCGTTTGCCAGCTGAAAACAAAAACGTACATGCTAAAATGCATTCAAAACCGTAAAGTCCATAGAGAATGTCCAGAAAACACAAACACACACAGAGGCTGTAGCAAGATCTGGGATGGAGATAGCTACATATCACCAGATAGTTTTGTTTTCATCCAGAGTATCTGGACAAAATGTTGTAGTATCCGGGTGAAATTTAACCAAAAAATCACCATGAAAGTGGTTTTCGAGAAAAGCACAATCTTCCTGTTCTGCAAATGCATCCAATGTCATGTGTACAAATACAAATATCATATTTTCTCAGGTTTCTGGAGCTTTCTTCCTAGAAAACTCGAATGTGTGGAGGTTTTGACTCCAGGTGGAACCAATTAGCGTTTGCCAGCAGAAAACAAAAAGGGTCCTGCTAAAATGCATTCAAAACCTTAAAGTCCATAGAGAATATCCAGAAAACACAAACACACACCGAGGCTGTAGCAAGATCTGGGATTGAGATAGCCACAACACACCAGATAGTTTTGTTTTCATCCAGGAGTATCTGGACAAAATGTTGTAGTATCCGGGTGAAATTTAACCAAAAAATCACCGTGAAAGTGGTTTTGCAGAAAAGCACAATCTTCCTGTCCGGCAAATGCATCCAATGTCATGTTTACAAATACAAATATCATGTTTTCTCAGGTTTCTGGAGCTTTCTTCCTAGAAAACTCGAATGTGTGGCGGATTTGACTCCAGGTGGAACCAATTAGCGTTTGCAGGCTGAAAACAAAAACTTACATGCTAAAATATATTCAGAACCGTAAAGTCCATAGAGAATGTCCAGGAAACACAAACACACATAGAGGCTGTAGCAAGATCTGGGATTGAGATAGGTACAAATCACCAGATTGTTTTTTGTTTTCATCCAGGCGTATCTGGACAAATTGTTGTGGATTTCGGGTGAAATTCAACCAAAAAATCACCGTGAAAGTGGTTTTGGAGAAAAGCACAATCTTCCTGTTTGGCAAATGCATCCAATGTCATGTTTACAAATACAAATATCATGTTTTCTCAGGTTTCTGGAGCTTTCTTCCTAGAAAACTCCAATGTGAGGAGGATTTGACTCCAGGTAGACCAATGAGCATTTGCCAGCTGAAAACAAAAACTTACATGCTAAAATGCATTCAAAACGGTAAAGTCCATAGAGAATGTCCAGAAAACACAAACACACACAGAGGCTGTAGCAAGATCTGGGATTGAGATAGCCACAACACACCAGATGCTTTGATTTTCATCCAGAGTATCTGGACAAAATGTTGTAGTATCCGGGTGAAATTTAACCAAAAAATCACCGTGAAAGTGGTTTTGGAGAAAAGCACAATCTTCCTGTTCTGCAAATGCATCCAATGTCATGTTTACAAATACAAATATCATGTTTTCTCAGGTTTCTGGAGCTTTCTTCCTAGAAAACTCGAATGTGTGGAGGATTTGACTCCAGGTGGAACCAATTAGCGTTTGCCAGCTGAAAACAAAAACTTACATGCTAAAATGCATTCAATACCGTAAAGTCCATAGAGAATGTCCAGAAAACACAAACACACACAGAGGCTGTAGCAAGATCTGGGATTGAGATAGCCACAACACACCAGATTTTTTTTTGTTTGTTTTCATTCAGAAGTATCTGGACAAATTGTTGTGGATTTCGGGAGAAAGTTAACAAAAAATCACCGTGAAAGTGGTTTTGGAGAAAAGCACTATCTTTCTGTTCAGGAAATGAATCCAATCTCATGTTTACAGAAAGAAATATCATGTTTTCTCAGGTTTCTGGAGCTTTCTTCCTCGAAACTCGAATGTGTGGAGAATTTGACTCCTGGTGGAACCATTAGCGTTTGCCAGCTGAAAACAAAAACTTACATGCTAAAATGCATTCAAAACCGTAAAGTCCATAGAGAATGTCCAGAAAACACAAACACACACAGAGGCTGTAGCAAGATCTGGGATTGAGATAGCCACAACACACCAGATTTTTGTTTGTTTGTTTTCATTCTGAAGTATCTGTACAAATTGTTGTGGATTTCGGGTGAAATATAACCAAAAATCACCGTGAAAGTGGTTTTGGAGAAAAGCACAATCTTCCTGTTCGGCAAATCCATCCATTGTCATGTTTACAGAAAGAAATATCATGTTTTCTCAGGTTTCTGAAGCTTTCTTTCTAGAAAACTCGAATGTGGAGAATTTGGCTCCAGGTGGAACCAATTAGCGTTTGCCAGCAGAAAACAAAAACTTATATGCTAAAATGCATTCAAAACCGTAAATCCATAGAGAATGTCCAGAAAACACAAACACACACAGAGGCTGTAGCAAGATCTGGGATTGAGATAGCCACAACACACCAGATTTTTTTTTGTTTGTTTTCATTCTGAAGTATCTGGACAAATTGTTGTGGATTTCGCGTGAAATTTAACCAAAAATCACCATGAAAGTGGTATTGGAGAAAAGCACAATCTTCCTGTTTGGCAAATGCATCCATTGTCATGTTTACAGAAAGAAATATCATGTTTTCTCAGGTTTCTGAAGCTTTCTTCCTTGAAAACTCGAAAGTGCGGTGCATTTGACTCCAGGTGGAACCAATTAGTGTTTGCCAGCTGAAAACAAAAACTTACATGCTAAAATGCATTCAAAACAGTAAAGTCCATAGAGAATGTCCAGAAAACACAAACACACACAGAGGCTGTAGCAAGATCTGGGATTGAGATAGCCACAACACACCAGATAGTTTTGTCTTCATCCAGGAGTATCTGGACAAATTGTTGTGGATTTCGGGTGAAATTTAACCCAAAAATCCCCGTGAAAGTGGTTTTGGAGAAAAGCACAATCTTCCTGTTCTGCAAATGCATCCAATGTCATGTTTACAAATACAAATATATGTTTTCTCAGGTTTCTGGAGCTTTCTTCCTAGAAAACTCGAATGTGTGGAGGATTTGACTCCAGGTGGAACCAATTAGCGTTTGCCAGCTGAAAACAAAAACTTACATGCTAAAATGCATTCAAAACCGTAAAGTCCATAGAGAATATCCAGAAAACACAAACACACACAGAGGCTGTAGCAAGATCTGGGATTGAGATAGCCACAACACACCAGATAGTTTTGTTTTCATCCAGAGTATCTGGACACAATGTTGTAGTATCCGGGTGAAATTTAACCAAAAAATCACCGTGAAAGTGGTTTTGGAGAAAAGCACAATCTTCCTGTTCGGCAAATGCATCCAATGTCATGTTTACAAATACAAATATCATGTTTTCTCAGGTTTCTGGAGCTTTCTTCCTAGAAAACTCGAATGTGTGGAGTATTTGACTCCAGGTGGAACCAATTAGCGTTTGCCAGCTGAAAACAAAAACATACATGCTAAAATGCATTCAAAACCATAAAGTCCATAGAGAATGTCCAGAAAACACAAACACACACAGAGGCTGTAGCAAGATCTGGGATTGAGATAGCCACAACACACCAGAGTTTTTTTTGTTTGTTTTCATTCAGAAGTATCTCGACAAATTGTTGTGGATTTCGGGAGAAATTTAACAAAAAATCACCGTGAAAGTGGTTTTGGAGAAAAGCACAATCTTCCTGTTCGGCAAATCCATCCATTGTCATGTTTACAGAAAGAAATATCATGTTTTCTCAGGTTTCTGAAGCTTTCTTCCTAGAAAACTCGAATGTGTGGAGGATTTGACTCCAGGTGGAACCAATTAGCGTTTGCCAGCTGAAAACAAAAACATACATGCTAATATTTATTCAAAACCATAAAGTCCATAGAGAATGTCCAGAAAACCCAAACACAAACAGAGGCTGAAGGAAGATCTGGGATTGAGATAGTCACAACACACCAGATAGTTTTGTATTCATCCAGAGTATCTGGACAACATGTTGTAGTATCCGGGTGAAATTGAACCAAAAAACCACCGTAAAAATAGTTTTGGAGAAAAGCACAATCTTCCTGTTCGGCAAATGCATCCAATGTCATGTTTACAGAAAGAAATATCATGTTTTCTCAGGTTTCTGAAGCTTTCTTCCTAGAAAACTCGAATGTGTGGAGAATTTGGCTCCAGGTGGAACCAATTAGCGTTTGCCAACTGAAAACAAAAACTTATATGCTAAAATGCATTCAAAACCGTAAATCCATAGAGAATGTCCAGAAAACACAAACACACACAGAGGCTGTAGCAAGATCTGGGATTGAGATAGCTACGAATTACCAGATTGTTTTTTTGTTTTCATCCAGGAGTATCTGGACAAATTGTTTTGGATTTCGGGAGAAATTTAACAAAAAATCTCCGTGAAAGTGGTTTTGGAGAAAAGCACAATCTTCCTGTTTGGCAAATGCATCCATTGTCATGTAAACAGAAATAAATATCATGTTTTCTCAGTTTTCTGAAGCTTTCTTCCTAGAAAACTCGAATGTGTGGAGAATTTGACTCCAGGTGGAACCAATTAGCGTTTGCCAGCTGAAAACAAAAACTTACATGCTAAAATGCATTCAAAACCGGAAAGTCCATAGAGAATGTCCAGAAAACACAAACACACACAGAGGCTGTAGCAAGATCAGGGACTGAGATAGCCACAACACACCAGATAATTTTGTTTTCATCCAGGAGTATCTGGACAAATTGTTGTGGATTTCGGGTGAAATTTAATCAAAAATCACCGTGAAAGTGGTTTTGGAGAAAAGCACAATCTTCCTGTTCGGAAAATGTATCCAATGTCATGTTTACAAATACAAATATCATGTTTTTTCAGGTTTCTGGAGCTTTCTTTTTAGAAACTCGAATGTGTGGAGAATTTGACTCCAGGTGGACCAATTAGAGTTTGCAGCTGAAAACAAAAACCTACATGCTAAAATGCATTCAAAACCGTAAAGTCCACAGAGAATGTCCAGAAAACCCAAACACACACAGAGGCTGTAGCAAGATCTGGGATTGAGATAGCCACAACACACCAGATAGTTTTGTTTTCATCCAGATTATCTGGACAAAATGTAGTATCCGGGTGAAATTTAACCAAAAAATCACCGTGAAAGTGGTTTTGGAGAAAAGCACAATCTTCCTGTTCGGCAAATGCATCCAATGTCATGTTTACAGAAAGAAATATCATGTTTTCTCAGGTTTCTGGAGCTTTCTTCCTAGAAAACTCGAATGTGTGGAGGATATGACTCCAGGTGGAACCAATTAGCGTTTGCCAGCTGAAAACAAAAACGTACATGCTAAAATGTATTCAAAACCGTAAATCCATAGAGAATGTCCAGAAAACCCAAACAAACACAGAGGCTGAAGCAAGATCTGGGATTGAGATAGCCACAACACACCAGATAGTTTTGTTTTCATCCAGGAGTATCTGGACAAAATGTTGTAGTATCCGGGTGAAATTTAACCAAAAAATCACCGTGAAAGTGGTTTTGCAGAAAAGCACAATCTTCCTGTCCGGCAAATGCATCCAATGTCATGTTTACAAATACAAATATCATGTTTTCTCAGGTTTCTGGAGCTTTCTTCCTAGAAAACTCGAATGTGTGGCGGATTTGACTCCAGGTGGAACCAATTAGCGTTTGCCAGCTGAAAACAAAAACTTACATGCTAAAATATATTCAGAACCGTAAAGTCCATAGAGATTGTCCAGGAAACACAAACACACATAGAGGCTGTAGCAAGATCTGGGATTGAGATAGGTACAAATCACCAGATTGTTTTTTGTTTTCATCCAGGAGTATCTGGACAAATTGTTGTGGATTTCGGGTGAAATTCAACCAAAAAATCACCGTGAAAGTGGTTTTGGAGAAAAGCACAATCTTCCTGTTTGGCAAATGCATCCAATGTCATGTTTACAAATACAAATATCATGTTTTCTCAGGTTTCTGGAGCTTTCTTCCTAGAAAACTCCAATGTGAGGAGGATTTGACTCCAGGTAGACCAATGAGCATTTGCCAGCTGAAAACAAAAACTTACATGCTAAAATGCATTCAAAACGGTAAAGTCCATAGAGAATGTCCAGAAAACACAAACACACACAGAGGCTGTAGCAAGATCTGGGATTGAGATAGCCACAACACACCAGATGCTTTGATTTTCATCCAGAGTATCTGGACAAAATGTTGTAGTATCCGGGTGAAATTTAACCAAAAAATCACCGTGAAAGTGGTTTTGGAGAAAAGCACAATCTTCCTGTTCTGCAAATGCATCCAATGTCATGTTTACAAATACAAATATCATGTTTTCTCAGGTTTCTGGAGCTTTCTTCCTAGAAAACTCGAATGTGTGGAGGATTTGACTCCAGGTGGAACCAATTAGCGTTTGCCAGCTGAAAACAAAAACTTACATGCTAAAATGCATTCAATACCGTAAAGTCCATAGAGAATGTCCAGAAAACACAAACACACACAGAGGCTGTAGCAAGATCTGGGATTGAGATAGCCACAACACACCAGATTTTTTTTTGTTTGTTTTCATTCAGAAGTATCTGGACAAATTGTTGTGGATTTCGGGAGAAAGTTAACAAAAAATCACCGTGAAAGTGGTTTTGGAGAAAAGCACTATCTTTCTGTTCAGCAAATGAATCCAATCTCATGTTTACAGAAAGAAATATCATGTTTTCTGAGGTTTCTGGAGCTTTCTTCCTACAAACTCGAATGTGTGGAGAATTTGACTCCAGGTGGAACCATTAGCGTTTGCCAGCTGAAAACAAAAACTTACATGCTAAAATGCATTCAAAGCCGTAAAGTCCATAGAGAATGTCCAGAAAACACAAACACACACAGAGGCTGTAGCAAGATCTGGGATTGAGATAGCCACAACACACCAGATTTTTGTTTGTTTGTTTTCATTCTGAAGTATCTGTACAAATTGTTGTGGATTTCGGGTGAAATATAACCAAAAATCACCGTGAAAGTGGTTTTGGAGAAAAGCACAATCTTCCTGTTCGGCAAATCCATCCATTGTCATGTTTACAGAAAGAAATATCATGTTTTCTCAGGTTTCTGAAGCTTTCTTTCTAGAAAACTCGAATGTGGAGAATTTGGCTCCAGGTGGAACCAATTAGCGTTTGCCAGCAGAAAACAAAAACTTATATGCTAAAATGCATTCAAAACCGTAAATCCATAGAGAATGTCCAGAAAACACAAACACACACAGAGGCTGTAGCAAGATCTGGGATTGAGATAGCCACAACACACCAGATTTTTTTTTGTTTGTTTTCATTCTGAAGTATCTGGACAAATTGTTGTGGATTCAGCGTGAAATTTAACCAAAAATCACCATGAAAGTGGTATTGGAGAAAAGCACAATCTTCCTGTTTGGCAAATGCATCCATTGTCATGTTTACAGAAAGAAATATCATGTTTTCTCAGGTTTCTGAAGCTTTCTTCCTTGAAAACTCGAAAGTGCGGTGCATTTGACTCCAGGTGGAACCAATTAGTGTTTGCCAGCTGAAAACAAAAACTTACATGCTAAAATGCATTCAAAACAGTAAAGTCCATAGAGAATGTCCAGAAAACACAAACACACACAGAGGCTGTAGCAAGATCTGGGATTGAGATAGCCACAACACACCAGATAGTTTTGTCTTCATCCAGGAGTATCTGGACAAATTGTTGTGGATTTCGGGTGAAATTTAACCAAAAAATCCCCGTGAAAGTGGTTTTGGAGAAAAGCACAATCTTCCTGTTCTGCAAATGCATCCAATGTCATGTTTACAAATACAAATATATGTTTTCTCAGGTTTCTGGAGCTTTCTTCCTAGAAAACTCTAATGTGTGGAGGATTTGACTCCAGGTGGAACCAATTAGCGTTTGCCAGCTGAAAACAAAAACTTACATGCTAAAATGCATTCAAAACCGTAAAGTCCATAGAGAATATCCAGAAAACACAAACACACACAGAGGCTGTAGCAAGATCTGGGATTGAGATAGCCACAACACACCAGATAGTTTTGTTTTCATCCAGAGTATCTGGACACAATGTTGTAGTATCCGGGTGAAATTTAACCAAAAAATCACCGTGAAAGTGGTTTTGGAGAAAAGCACAATCTTCCTGTTCGGCAAATGCAACCAATGTCATGTTTACAAATACAAATATCATGTTTTCTCAGGTTTCTGGAGCTTTCCTCCTAGAAACCTCGAATGTGTGGAGTATTTGACTCCATGTGGAACCAATTAGCGTTTGCCAGCTGAAAACAAAAACATACATGCTAAAATGCATTCAAAACCATAAAGTCCATAGAGAATGTCCAGAAAACACAAACACACACAGAGGCTGTAGCAAGATCTGGGATTGAGATAGCCACAACACACCAGAGTTTTTTTTGTTTGTTTTCATTCAGAAGTATCTCGACAAATTGTTGTGGATTTCGGGAGAAATTTAACAAAAAATCACCGTGAAAGTGGTTTTGGAGAAAAGCACAGTCTTCCTGTTCGGCAAATCCATCCATTGTCATGTTTACAGAAAGAAATATCATGTTTTCTCAGGTTTCTGAAGCTTTCTTCCTAGAAAACTCGAATGTGTGGAGGATTTGACTCCAGGTGGAATCAATTAGCGTTTGCCAGCTGAAAACAAAAACTTACATGCTAAAATGCATTCAAAACCGTAAAGTCCATAGAGAATGTCCAGAAAACAAAAACACACACAGAGGCTTTAGCAAGATCTGGGATTGAGATAGCCACAACACACCAGATAATTTTGTTTTCATCCAGGAGTATCTGGACAAATTGTTGTGGATTTCGGGTGAAATTTAACCAAAAAATCACCGTGAAAGTGGTTTTGGAGAAAAGCACAATCTTCCTGTTCTGCAAATGAATCCAATGTCATGTTTACAAATACAAATATCATGTTTTCTCAGGTTTCTGGAGCTTTCTTCCTAGAAAACTCGAATGTGTGGAGGATTTGACTCCAGGTGGAACCAATTAGCGTTTGCCAGCTGAAAACAAAAACTTACATGCTAAAATGCATTCAAAACCGTGAAGTCCATAGAGAATGTCCAGGAAACACAAACACACACAGAGGCTGTAGCACGATCTGGGATAGAGAAAGCCACAACACACCAGATAGTTTTGTTTTCATCCAGAGTATCTGGACAAAATGTTGTAGTATCCGGGTGAAATTTAACCAAAAAAACACCGTGAAAATGCTTTTGGAGAAAAGCACAATCTTCCTGTTCGGCAAATGCATCCAATGTCATGTATACAAATACAAATATCATGTTTTCTCAGGTTTCTGGAGCTTTCTTCCTAGAAAACTTGAATGTGTGGAGGATTTGACTCCAGGTGGAACCAATTAGCGTTTGCCAGCTGAAAACAAAAACTTACATGCTAAAATGCATTCAAAACCGTAAAGTCCATAGAGACTATCCAGAAAACACAAACACACACAGAGGCTGTAGCAAGATCTGGGATTGAGATAGCCACAACACACCAGATAGTTTTGTTTTCATCCAGGAGTATCTGGACAAATTGTTGTGGATTTCGGGAGAAATATAACCAAAAATCACCGTGAAAGTGGTTTTGGAGAAAAGCACAATCTTTCTGTTCAGCAAATGAATCCAATCTCATGTTTACAGAAAGAAATATCATGTTTTCTCAGGTTTCTGGAGCTTTCTTCCTAGAAACTCGAATGTGTGGAGAATTTGACTCCAGGTGGAACCATTAGCGTTTGCCAGCTGAAAACAAAAACTTACATGCTAAAATGCATTCAAAACCGTAAAGTCCATAGAGAATGTCCAGAAAACACAAACACACACAGAGGCTGTAGCAAGATCTGGGATTGAGATAGCCAGAACACACCAGATTTTTTTTTGGTTGTTTTCATTCTGAAGTATCTGGACAAATTGTTGTGGATTTCGGGTGAAATTTAACCAAAAATCACCGTGAAAGTGGTTTTGGAGAAAAGCACAATCTTCCTGTTCGGCAAATCCATCCATTGTCATGTTTACAGAAAGAAATATCATGTTTTCTCAGGTTTCTGAAGCTTTCTTTCTAGAAAACTCGAATGTGGAGAATTTGGCTCCAGGTGGAACCAATTAGCGTTTGCCAGCAGAAAACAAAAACTTATATGCTAAAATGCATTCAAAACCGTAAATCCATAGAGAATGTCCAGAAAACACAAACACACACAGAGGCTGTAGCAAGATCTGGGATTGAGATAGCCACAACACACCAGATTTTTTTTTGTTTGTTTTCATTCTGAAGTATCTGGACAAATTGTTGTGGATTTCGGGTGAAATTTAACCAAAAATCACCATGAAAGTGGTATTGGAGAAAAGCACAATCTTCCTGTTTGGCAAATGCATCCATTGTCATGTTTACAGAAAGAAATATCATGTTTTCTCAGGTTTCTGAAGCTTTCTTCCTTGAAAACTCGAAAGTGCGGTGCATTTGACTCCAGGTGGAACCAATTAGTGTTTGCCAGCTGAAAACAAAAACTTACATGCTAAAATGCATTCAAAACCGTAAAGTCCATAGAGAATGTCCAGAAAACAAAAACACACACAGAGGCTGTAGCAAGATCTGGGATTGAGATAGCCACAACACACCAGATAGTTTTGTCTTCATCCAGGAGTATCTGGACAAATTGTTGTGGATTTCGGGTGAAATTTAACCAAAAAATCACCGTGAAAGTGGTTTTGGAGAAAAGCACAATCTTCCTGTTCTGCAAATGCATCCAATGTCATGTTTACAAATACAAATATCATGTTTTCTCAGGTTTCTGGAGCTTTCTTCCTAGAAAACTCGAATGTGTGGAGGATTTGACTCCAGGTGGAACCAATTAGCGTTTGCCAGCTGAAAACAAAAACTTACATGCTAAAATGCATTCAAAACCGTAAAGTCCATAGAGAATATCCAGAAAACACAAACACACACAGAGGCTGTAGCAAGATCTGGGATTGAGATAGCCACAACACACCAGATAGTTTTGTTTTCATCCAGAGTATCTGGACAAAATGTTGTAGTATCCGGGTGAAATTTAACCAAAAAATCATCGTGAAAGTGGTTTTGGAGAAAAGCACAATCTTCCTGTTCGGCAAATGCATCCAATGTCATGTTTACAAATACAAATATCATGTTTTCTCAGGTTTCTGGAGCTTTCTTCCTAGAAACCTCGAATGTGTGGAGTATTTGACTCCATGTGGAACCAATTAGCGTTTGCCAGCTGAAAACAAAAACATACATGCTAAAATGCATTCAAAACCATAAAGTCCATAGAGAATGTCCAGAAAACACAAACACACACAGAGGCTGTATCAAGATCTGGGATTGAGATAGCCACAACACACCAGAGTTTTTTTTGTTTGTTTTCATTCAGAAGTATCTCGACAAATTGTTGTGGATTTCGGGAGAAATTTAACAAAAAATCACCGTGAAAGTGGTTTTGAGAAAAGCACAGTCTTCCTGTTCGGCAAATCCATCCATTGTCATGTTTACAGAAAGAAATATCATGTTTTCTCAGGTTTCTGAAGCTTTCTTCCTAGAAAACTCGAATGTGTGGAGGATTTGACTCCAGGTGGAACCAATTAGCGTTTGCCAGCAGAAAACAAAAACTTATATGCTAAAATGCATTCAAAACCGTAAATCCATAGAGAATGTCCAGAAAACACAAACACACACAGAGGCTGTAGCAAGATCTGGGATTGAGATAACCACAACACACCAGATTTTTTTTTGTTTGTTTTCATTCTGAAGTATCTGTACAAATTGTTGTGGATTTCGGGTGAAATTTAACCAAAAATCACCGTGAAAGTGGTTTTGGAGAAAAGCACAATCTTCCTGTTCGGCAAATCCATCCATTGTCATGTTTACAGAAAGAAATATCATGTTTTCTCAGGTTTCTGAAGCTTTCTTTCTAGAAAACTCGAATGTGGAGAATTTGGCTCCAGGTGGAACCAATTAGCGTTTGCCAGCAGAAAACAAAAACTTATATGCTAAAATGCATTCAAAACCGTAAATCCATAGAGAATGTCCAGAAAACACAAACACACACAGAGGCTGTAGCAAGATCTGGGATTGAGATAGCCACAACACACCAGATTTTTTTTTGTTTGTTTTCATTCTGAAGTATCTGGACAAATTGTTGTGGATTTCGGGTGAAATTTAACCAAAAATCACCATGAAAGTGGTATTGGAGAAAAGCACAATCTTCCTGTTTGGCAAATGCATCCATTGTCATGTTTACAGAAAGAAATATCATGTTTTCTCAGGTTTCTGAAGCTTTCTTCCTAGAAAACTCGAATGTGTGGAGGATTTGACTCCAGGTGGAACCAATTAGTGTTTGCCAGCTGAAAACAAAAACTTACATGCTAAAATGCATTCAAAACCGTAAAGTCCATAGAGAATGTACAGAAAACACACACACAGAGGCTGTAGCAAGATCTGGGATTGAGATAGCCATAACACACCAGATAGTTTTGTTTTCATCCAGAATATCTGTACAAAATGTTGTAGTATCCGGGTGAAATTTAACCAAAAAATCACCGTGAAATTGGTTTTGGAAAAAAGCACAATCTTCCTGTTCGGCAAATGCATCCAATGTCATGTTTACGAATACAAATATCATGTTTTCTCAGGTTTCTGGAGCTTTCTTCCTAGAAAACTCGAATGTGTGGAGGATTTGACTCCAGGTGGAACCAATTAGCGTTTGCCAGCGGAAAACAAAAACATACATGCTAAAATGTATTCAAAACCATAAAGTCCATAGAGAATGAACAGAAAACCCAAACAAACACAGAGGCTGTAGCAAGATCTGGGATTGAGATAGCCACAGCACACCAGATAGTTTTGTTTTCATCCAGAGTATCTGGACACAATGTTGTAGTATCTGAGTGAAATTTAACCAAAAAAACACCCTGAAAGTGGTTTTGGAGAAAAGCACAATCTTCCTGTTCGGCAAATGTATCCAATGTCATGTTTACAGAAAGAAATATCATGTTTTCTCAGGTTTCTGAAGCTTTCTTCCTAGAAAACTCGAATGTGTGGAGGATTTGACTCCAGGTGGAACCAATTAGCGTTTGCCAGCAGAAAACAAAAAGGGTCCTGCTAAAATGCATTCAAAACCTTAAAGTCCATAGAGAATATCCAGAAAACACAAACACACACAGAGGCTGTAGCAAGATCTGGGATTGAGATAGCCACAACACACCAGATAGTTTTGTTTTCATCCAGAGTATCTGGACAAAATGTTGTAGTATCCGGGTGAAATTTAACCAAAAAATCATCGTGAAAGTGGTTTTGGAGAAAAGCACAATCTTCCTGTTCGGCAAATGCATCCAATGTCATGTTTACAAATACAAATATCATGTTTTCTCAGGTTTCTGGAGCTTTCTTCCTAGAAACCTCGAATGTGTGGAGTATTTGACTCCATGTGGAACCAATTAGCGTTTGCCAGCTGAAAACAAAAACATACATGCTAAAATGCATTCAAAACCATAAAGTCCATAGAGAATGTCCAGAAAACACAAACACACACAGAGGCTGTATCAAGATCTGGGATTGAGATAGCCACAACACACCAGAGTTTTTTTTGTTTGTTTTCATTCAGAAGTATCTCGACAAATTGTTGTGGATTTCGGGAGAAATTTAACAAAAAATCACCGTGAAAGTGGTTTTGAGAAAAGCACAGTCTTCCTGTTCGGCAAATCCATCCATTGTCATGTTTACAGAAAGAAATATCATGTTTTCTCAGGTTTCTGAAGCTTTCTTCCTAGAAAACTCGAATGTGTGGAGGATTTGACTCCAGGTGGAACCAATTAGCGTTTGCCAGCAGAAAACAAAAACTTATATGCTAAAATGCATTCAAAACCGTAAATCCATAGAGAATGTCCAGAAAACACAAACACACACAGAGGCTGTAGCAAGATCTGGGATTGAGATAACCACAACACACCAGATTTTTTTTTGTTTGTTTTCATTCTGAAGTATCTGTACAAATTGTTGTGGATTTCGGGTGAAATTTAACCAAAAATCACCGTGAAAGTGGTTTTGGAGAAAAGCACAATCTTCCTGTTCGGCAAATCCATCCATTGTCATGTTTACAGAAAGAAATATCATGTTTTCTCAGGTTTCTGAAGCTTTCTTTCTAGAAAACTCGAATGTGGAGAATTTGGCTCCAGGTGGAACCAATTAGCGTTTGCCAGCAGAAAACAAAAACTTATATGCTAAAATGCATTCAAAACCGTAAATCCATAGAGAATGTCCAGAAAACACAAACACACACAGAGGCTGTAGCAAGATCTGGGATTGAGATAGCCACAACACACCAGATTTTTTTTTGTTTGTTTTCATTCTGAAGTATCTGGACAAATTGTTGTGGATTTCGGGTGAAATTTAACCAAAAATCACCATGAAAGTGGTATTGGAGAAAAGCACAATCTTCCTGTTTGGCAAATGCATCCATTGTCATGTTTACAGAAAGAAATATCATGTTTTCTCAGGTTTCTGAAGCTTTCTTCCTAGAAAACTCGAATGTGTGGAGGATTTGACTCCAGGTGGAACCAATTAGTGTTTGCCAGCTGAAAACAAAAACTTACATGCTAAAATGCATTCAAAACCGTAAAGTCCATAGAGAATGTACAGAAAACACACACACAGAGGCTGTAGCAAGATCTGGGATTGAGATAGCCATAACACACCAGATAGTTTTGTTTTCATCCAGAATATCTGTACAAAATGTTGTAGTATCCGGGTGAAATTTAACCAAAAAATCACCGTGAAATTGGTTTTGGAAAAAAGCACAATCTTCCTGTTCGGCAAATGCATCCAATGTCATGTTTACGAATACAAATATCATGTTTTCTCAGGTTTCTGGAGCTTTCTTCCTAGAAAACTCGAATGTGTGGAGGATTTGACTCCAGGTGGAACCAATTAGCGTTTGCCAGCGGAAAACAAAAACATACATGCTAAAATGTATTCAAAACCATAAAGTCCATAGAGAATGAACAGAAAACCCAAACAAACACAGAGGCTGTAGCAAGATCTGGGATTGAGATAGCCACAGCACACCAGATAGTTTTGTTTTCATCCAGAGTATCTGGACACAATGTTGTAGTATCTGAGTGAAATTTAACCAAAAAAACACCCTGAAAGTGGTTTTGGAGAAAAGCACAATCTTCCTGTTCGGCAAATGTATCCAATGTCATGTTTACAGAAAGAAATATCATGTTTTCTCAGGTTTCTGAAGCTTTCTTCCTAGAAAACTCGAATGTGTGGAGGATTTGACTCCAGGTGGAACCAATTAGCGTTTGCCAGCAGAAAACAAAAAGGGTCCTGCTAAAATGCATTCAAAACCTTAAAGTCCATAGAGAATATCCAGAAAACACAAACACACACAGAGGCTGTAGCAAGATCTGGGATTGAGATAGCCACAACACACCAGATAGTTTTGTTTTCATCCAGAGTATCTGGACAAAATGTTGTAGTATCCGGGTGAAATTTAACCAAAAAATCATCGTGAAAGTGGTTTTGGAGAAAAGCACAATCTTCCTGTTCGGCAAATGCATCCAATGTCATGTTTACAAATACAAATATCATGTTTTCTCAGGTTTCTGGAGCTTTCTTCCTAGAAACCTCGAATGTGTGGAGTATTTGACTCCATGTGGAACCAATTAGCGTTTGCCAGCTGAAAACAAAAACATACATGCTAAAATGCATTCAAAACCATAAAGTCCATAGAGAATGTCCAGAAAACACAAACACACACAGAGGCTGTATCAAGATCTGGGATTGAGATAGCCACAACACACCAGAGTTTTTTTTGTTTGTTTTCATTCAGAAGTATCTCGACAAATTGTTGTGGATTTCGGGAGAAATTTAACAAAAAATCACCGTGAAAGTGGTTTTGAGAAAAGCACAGTCTTCCTGTTCGGCAAATCCATCCATTGTCATGTTTACAGAAAGAAATATCATGTTTTCTCAGGTTTCTGAAGCTTTCTTCCTAGAAAACTCGAATGTGTGGAGGATTTGACTCCAGGTGGAACCAATTAGCGTTTGCCAGCAGAAAACAAAAACTTATATGCTAAAATGCATTCAAAACCGTAAATCCATAGAGAATGTCCAGAAAACACAAACACACACAGAGGCTGTAGCAAGATCTGGGATTGAGATAACCACAACACACCAGATTTTTTTTTGTTTGTTTTCATTCTGAAGTATCTGTACAAATTGTTGTGGATTTCGGGTGAAATTTAACCAAAAATCACCGTGAAAGTGGTTTTGGAGAAAAGCACAATCTTCCTGTTCGGCAAATCCATCCATTGTCATGTTTACAGAAAGAAATATCATGTTTTCTCAGGTTTCTGAAGCTTTCTTTCTAGAAAACTCGAATGTGGAGAATTTGGCTCCAGGTGGAACCAATTAGCGTTTGCCAGCAGAAAACAAAAACTTATATGCTAAAATGCATTCAAAACCGTAAATCCATAGAGAATGTCCAGAAAACACAAACACACACAGAGGCTGTAGCAAGATCTGGGATTGAGATAGCCACAACACACCAGATTTTTTTTTGTTTGTTTTCATTCTGAAGTATCTGGACAAATTGTTGTGGATTTCGGGTGAAATTTAACCAAAAATCACCATGAAAGTGGTATTGGAGAAAAGCACAATCTTCCTGTTTGGCAAATGCATCCATTGTCATGTTTACAGAAAGAAATATCATGTTTTCTCAGGTTTCTGAAGCTTTCTTCCTAGAAAACTCGAATGTGTGGAGGATTTGACTCCAGGTGGAACCAATTAGTGTTTGCCAGCTGAAAACAAAAACTTACATGCTAAAATGCATTCAAAACCGTAAAGTCCATAGAGAATGTACAGAAAACACACACACAGAGGCTGTAGCAAGATCTGGGATTGAGATAGCCATAACACACCAGATAGTTTTGTTTTCATCCAGAATATCTGTACAAAATGTTGTAGTATCCGGGTGAAATTTAACCAAAAAATCACCGTGAAATTGGTTTTGGAAAAAAGCACAATCTTCCTGTTCGGCAAATGCATCCAATGTCATGTTTACGAATACAAATATCATGTTTTCTCAGGTTTCTGGAGCTTTCTTCCTAGAAAACTCGAATGTGTGGAGGATTTGACTCCAGGTGGAACCAATTAGCGTTTGCCAGCGGAAAACAAAAACATACATGCTAAAATGTATTCAAAACCATAAAGTCCATAGAGAATGAACAGAAAACCCAAACAAACACAGAGGCTGTAGCAAGATCTGGGATTGAGATAGCCACAGCACACCAGATAGTTTTGTTTTCATCCAGAGTATCTGGACACAATGTTGTAGTATCTGAGTGAAATTTAACCAAAAAAACACCCTGAAAGTGGTTTTGGAGAAAAGCACAATCTTCCTGTTCGGCAAATGTATCCAATGTCATGTTTACAGAAAGAAATATCATGTTTTCTCAGGTTTCTGAAGCTTTCTTCCTAGAAAACTCGAATGTGTGGAGGATTTGACTCCAGGTGGAACCAATTAGCGTTTGCCAGCAGAAAACAAAAAGGGTCCTGCTAAAATGCATTCAAAACCTTAAAGTCCATAGAGAATATCCAGAAAACACAAACACACACCGAGGCTGTAGCAAGATCTGGGATTGAGATAGCTACAAATCACCAGATAGTTTTGTTTTCATCCAGGAGTATCTGGACAAATTGTTGTAGTTTTGAAGTGAAATTTAACCAAAAAATCACCATGAAAGTGGTTTTGGAGAAAAGCACAATCTTCCTGTTCGGGAAATGTATCCAATGTCATGTTTACAGAAAGAAATATCATGTTTTCTCAGGTTTCTGAAGCTTTCTTCCTAGAAAACTCGCATGTGTGGAGGATTTGACTCCAGGTGGAACCAATTAGCGTTTGCCAGCAGAAAACAAAAAGGGTCCTGCTAAAATGCATTCAAAACCTTAAAGTCCATAGAGAATATCCAGAAAACACAAACACACACCGAGGCTGTAGCAAGATCTGGGATTGAGATAGCTACAAATCACCAGATAGTTTTGTTTTCATCCAGGAGTATCTGGACAAATTGTTGTAGTTTTGAAGTGAAATTTAACCAAAAAATCACCATGAAAGTGGTTTTGGAGAAAAGCACAATCTTCCTGTTCGGGAAATGCATCCAATGTCATGTTTACAGAAAGAAATATCATGTTTTCTCAGGTTTCTGAAGCTTTCTTCCTAGAAAACTCGCATGTGTGGAGTATTTGACTCCAGGTGGAACCAATTAGCGTTTGCCAGCAGAAAACAAAAAGGGTCCTGCTAAAATGCATTCAAAACCTTAAAGTCCATAGAGAATATCCAGAGAACACAAACACACACAGAGGCTGTAGCAAGATCTGGGATTGAGATAGCTACAAATCACCAGATAGTTTTGTTTTCATCCAGCAGTTTCTGGACAAATTGTTGTGGATTTCGGGTGAAATTTAAGCAAAAATCACTGTGAAAGTGGTTTTGGAGAAAAGCACAATCTTCCTGTTCAGCAAATGTATCCAATGTCATGTTTACAGAAAGAAATATCATGTTTTCTCAGGTTTCTGAAGCTTTCTTCCTAGAAAACTCGAATGTGTGGAGGATTTGAGTCCAGGTGGAACCAATTAGCGTTTGCCAGCAGAAAACAAAAAGGGTCCTGCTAAAATGCATTCAAAACCTTAAAGTCCATAGAGAATATCCAGAAAACACAAACACACACCGAGGCTGTAGCAAGATCTGGGATTGAGATAGCTACAAATCACCAGATAGTTTTGTTTTCATCCAGGAGTATCTGGACAAATTGTTGTGGATTTCAGGTGAAATTTAACCAAAAATCACAGTGATAATGGTTTTGGAGAAAAGCACAATCTTCCTGTTTGGCAAATGTATCCAATGTCATGTTTACAGAAAGAAATATCATGTTTTTTCAGGTTTCTGAAGCTTTCTTCCTAGAAAACTCGAATGTGTGGAGTATTTGACTCCAGGTGGAACCAATTAGCGTTTGCCAGCAGAAAACAAAAAGGGTCCTGCTAAAATGCATTCAAAACCGTAAAGTCCATAGAGAATATCCAGAAAACACAAACACACACCGAGGCTGTAGCAAGATCTGGGATTGAGATAGCTACAAATCACCAGATAGTTTTGTTTTCATCCAGGAGGATCTGGACAAATTGTTGTGGATTTCAGGTGAAATTTAAGCAAAAATCCCCGTGAAAGTGGTTTTGGAGAAAAGCACAATCTTCCTGTTCTGCAAATGTATCCAATGTCATGTTTACAGAAAGAAATATCATGTTTTCTCAGGTTTCTGAAGCTTTCTTCCTAGAAACCTCGAATGTGTGGTGTATTTGACTCCAGGTGAAACCAATTAGCGTTTGCCAGCAGAAAACAAAAAGGGTCCTGCTAAAATGCATTCAAAACCTTAAAGTCCATAGAGAATATCCAGAAAACACAAACACACACCGAGGCTGTAGCAAGATCTGGGATTGAGATAGCTACAAATCACCAGATAGTTTTGTTTTCATCCAGCAGTTTCTGGACAAATTGTTGTGGATTTCGGGTGAAATTTAACCAAAAATCACCGTGAAAGTGGTTTTGGAGAAAAGCACAATCTTCCTGTTCGGCAAATGTATCCAATGTCATGTTTACAGAAAGAAATATCATGTTTTCTCAGGTTTCTGAAGCTTTCTTCCTAGAAAACTCGAATGTGTGGAGGATTTGACTCCAGGTGGAACCAATTAGCGTTTGCCAGCAGAAAACAAAAAGGGTCCTGCTAAAATGCATTCAAAACCTTAAAGTCCATAGAGAATGTCCAGAAAACACAAACACACACCGAGGCTGTAGCAAGATCTGGGATTCAGATAGCTACAAATCACCAGATAGTTTGGTTTTCATCCAGGAGTATCTGGACAAATTGTTGTAGTTTTGAAGTGAAATTTAACCAAAAAATCACCATGAAAGTGGTTTCGGAGAAAAGCACAATCTTCCTGTTCGGGAAATGCATCCAATGTCATGTTTACAGAAAGAAATATCATGTTTTCTCAGGTTTCTGAAGCTTTCTTCCTAGAAAACTCGCATGTGTGGAGGATTTGACTCCAGGTGGAACCAATTAGCGTTTGCCAGCAGAAAACAAAAAGGGTCCTGCTAAAATGCATTCAAAACCATAAAGTCCATAGAGAATATCCAGAAAACACAAACACACACCGAGGCTGTAGCAAGATCTGGGATTGAGATAGCTACAAATCACCAGATAGTTTGGTTTTCATCCAGGAGGATCTGGACAAATTGTTGTGGATTTCGGGTGAAATTTAACCAAAAATCACCGTGAAAGTGGTTTTGGAGAAAAGCACAATCTTCCTGTTCGGCAAATGTATCCAATGCCATCTTTACAGAAAGAAATATCATGTTTTCTCAGGTTTCTGAAGCTTTCTTCCTAGAAACCTCGAATGTGTGGAGTATTTGACTCCAGGTGGAACCAATTAGCGTTTGCCAGCAGAAAACAAAAAGGGTCCTGCTAAAATGCATTCAAAACCTTAAAGTCCATAGAGAATATCCAGAAAACCCAAACACACACCGAGGCTGTAGCAAGATCTGGGATTGAGATAGCTACAAATCACCAGATAGTTTTGTTTTCATCCAGGAGTATCTGGACAAATTGTTGTGGATTTCGGGTGTAATTTAACCAAAAATCACCGTGAAAGTGGTTTTGGAGTAAAGCACAATCTTCCTGTTCGGCAAATGTATCCAATGTCATGTTTACAGAAAGAAATATCATGTTTTCTCAGGTTTCTGAAGCTTTCTTCCTAGAAAACTCGAATGTGTGGAGGATTTGAGTCCAGGGGGAACCAATTAGCGTTTGCCAGCAGAAAACAAAAAGGGTCCTGCTAAAATGCATTCAAAACCATAAAGTCCATAGAGAATATCCAGAAAACACAAACACACACAGAGGCTGTAGCAAGATCTGGGATTGAGATAGCTACAAATCACCAGATAGTTTTGTTTTCATCCAGGAGTTTCTGGACAAATTGTTGTGGATTTCGGGTGAAATTTAAGCAAAAATCACTGTGAAAGTGGTTTTGGAGAAAAGCACAATCTTCCTGTTCGGCAAATGTATCCAATGTCATGTTTACAGAAAGAAATATCATGTTTTTTCAGGTTTCTGAAGCTTTCTTCCTAGAAAACTCGAATGTGTGGAGTATTTGACTCCAGGTGGAACCAATTAGCGTTTGCCAGCAGAAAACAAAAAGGGTCCTGCTAAAATGCATTCAAAACCTTAAAGTCCATAGAGAATATCCAGAAAACACAAACACACACCGAGGCTGTAGCAAGATCTGGGATTGAGATAGCTACAAATCACCATATAGTTTTGTTTTCATCCAGGAGTAACTGGACAAATTGTTGTAGTTTTGAAGTGAAATTTAACCAAAAAATCACCATGAAAGTGGTTTTGGAGAAAAGCACAATCTTCCTGTTCGGGAAATGCATCCAATGTCATGTTTACAGAAAGAAATATCATGTTTTCTCAGGTTTCTGAAGCTTTCTTCCTAGAAAACTCGCATGTGTAGAGGATTTGAGTCCAGGGGGAACCAATTAGCGTTTGCCAGCAGAAAACAAAAAGGGTCCTGCTAAAATGCATTCAAAACCATAAAGTCCATAGAGAATATCCAGAAAACACAAACACACACCGAGGCTGTAGCAAGATCTGGGATTGAGATAGCTACAAATCACCAGATAGTTTGGTTTTCATCCAGGAGGATCTGGACAAATTGTTGTGGATTTCGGGTGAAATTTAACCAAAAATCACCGTGAAAGTGGTTTTGGAGAAAAGCACAATCTTCCTGTTCGGCAAATGTATCCAATGCCATGTTTACAGAAAGAAATATCATGTTTTCTCAGGTTTCTGAAGCTTTCTTCCTAGAAACCTCGAATGTGTGGAGTATTTGACTCCAGGTGGAACCAATTAGCGTTTGCCAGCAGAAAACAAAAAGGGTCCTGCTAAAATGCATTCAAAACCTTAAAGTCCATAGAGAATATCCAGAAAACCCAAACACACACCGAGGCTGTAGCAAGATCTGGGATTGAGATAGCTACAAATCACCAGATAGTTTTGTTTTCATCCAGGAGTATCTGGACAAATTGTTGTGGATTTCGGGTGTAATTTAACCAAAAATCACCGTGAAAGTGGTTTTGGAGTAAAGCACAATCTTCCTGTTCGGCAAATGTATCCAATGTCATGTTTACAGAAAGAAATATCATGTTTTCTCAGGTTTCTGAAGCTTTCTTCCTAGAAAACTCGAATGTGTGGAGGATTTGAGTCCAGGGGGAACCAATTAGCGTTTGCCAGCAGAAAACAAAAAGGGTCCTGCTAAAATGCATTCAAAACCTTAAAGTCCATAGAGAATATCCAGAAAACACAAACACACACAGAGGCTGTAGCAAGATCTGGGATTGAGATAGCTACAAATCACCAGATAGTTTTGTTTTCATCCAGGAGTGTCTGGACAAATTGTTGTGGATTTCGGGTGAAATTTAAGCAAAAATCACTGTGAAAGTGGTTTTGGAGAAAAGCACAATCTTCCTGTTCGGCAAATGTATCCAATGTCATGTTTACAGAAAGAAATATCATGTTTTTTCAGGTTTCTGAAGCTTTCTTCCTAGAAAACTCGAATGTGTGGAGTATTTGACTCCAGGTGGAACCAATTAGCGTTTGCCAGCAGAAAACAAAAAGGGTCCTGCTAAAATGCATTCAAAACCTTAAAGTCCATAGAGAATGTCCAGAAAACACAAACACACACCGAGGCTGTAGCAAGATCTGGGATTGAGATAGCTACAAATCACCAGATAGTTTGGTTTTCATCCAGGAGTATCTGGACAAATTGTTGTAGTTTTGAAGTGAAATTTAACCAAAAAATCACCATGAAAGTGGTTTCGGAGAAAAGCACAATCTTCCTGTTCGGGAAATGCATCCAATGTCATGTTTACAGAAAGAAATATCATGTTTTCTCAGGTTTCTGAAGCTTTCTTCCTAGAAAACTCGCATGTGTGGAGGATTTGACTCCAGGTGGAACCAATTAGCGTTTGCCAGCAGAAAACAAAAAGGGTCCTGCTAAAATGCATTCAAAACCATAAAGTCCATAGAGAATATCCAGAAAACACAAACACACACCGAGGCTGTAGCAAGATCTGGGATTGAGATAGCTACAAATCACCAGATAGTTTGGTTTTCATCCAGGAGGATCTGGACAAATTGTTGTGGATTTCGGGTGAAATTTAACCAAAAATCACCGTGAAAGTGGTTTTGGAGAAAAGCACAATCTTCCTGTTCGGCAAATGTATCCAATGCCATCTTTACAGAAAGAAATATCATGTTTTCTCAGGTTTCTGAAGCTTTCTTCCTAGAAACCTCGAATGTGTGGAGTATTTGACTCCAGGTGGAACCAATTAGCGTTTGCCAGCAGAAAACAAAAAGGGTCCTGCTAAAATGCATTCAAAACCTTAAAGTCCATAGAGAATATCCAGAAAACCCAAACACACACCGAGGCTGTAGCAAGATCTGGGATTGAGATAGCTACAAATCACCAGATAGTTTTGTTTTCATCCAGGAGTATCTGGACAAATTGTTGTGGATTTCGGGTGTAATTTAACCAAAAATCACCGTGAAAGTGGTTTTGGAGTAAAGCACAATCTTCCTGTTCGGCAAATGTATCCAATGTCATGTTTACAGAAAGAAATATCATGTTTTCTCAGGTTTCTGAAGCTTTCTTCCTAGAAAACTCGAATGTGTGGAGGATTTGAGTCCAGGGGGAACCAATTAGCGTTTGCCAGCAGAAAACAAAAAGGGTCCTGCTAAAATGCATTCAAAACCATAAAGTCCATAGAGAATATCCAGAAAACACAAACACACACAGAGGCTGTAGCAAGATCTGGGATTGAGATAGCTACAAATCACCAGATAGTTTTGTTTTCATCCAGGAGTTTCTGGACAAATTGTTGTGGATTTCGGGTGAAATTTAAGCAAAAATCACTGTGAAAGTGGTTTTGGAGAAAAGCACAATCTTCCTGTTCGGCAAATGTATCCAATGTCATGTTTACAGAAAGAAATATCATGTTTTTTCAGGTTTCTGAAGCTTTCTTCCTAGAAAACTCGAATGTGTGGAGTATTTGACTCCAGGTGGAACCAATTAGCGTTTGCCAGCAGAAAACAAAAAGGGTCCTGCTAAAATGCATTCAAAACCTTAAAGTCCATAGAGAATATCCAGAAAACACAAACACACACCGAGGCTGTAGCAAGATCTGGGATTGAGATAGCTACAAATCACCATATAGTTTTGTTTTCATCCAGGAGTAACTGGACAAATTGTTGTAGTTTTGAAGTGAAATTTAACCAAAAAATCACCATGAAAGTGGTTTTGGAGAAAAGCACAATCTTCCTGTTCGGGAAATGCATCCAATGTCATGTTTACAGAAAGAAATATCATGTTTTCTCAGGTTTCTGAAGCTTTCTTCCTAGAAAACTCGCATGTGTGGAGGATTTGAGTCCAGGGGGAACCAATTAGCGTTTGCCAGCAGAAAACAAAAAGGGTCCTGCTAAAATGCATTCAAAACCATAAAGTCCATAGAGAATATCCAGAAAACACAAACACACACAGAGGCTGTAGCAAGATCTGGGATTGAGATAGCTACAAATCACCAGATAGTTTTGTTTCATCCAGGAGTATCTGGACAAATTGTGGATTTCGGGTGAAATTTAACCAAAAATCACCGTGAAAGTGGTTTTGGAGAAAAGCACACTCTTCCTGTTCGGCAAATGCATCCAATATCATGTTTACAGAAAGAAATATGTTTTCTCAGGTTTCTGAAGCTTTCTTCCTGGAAAACTCGAATGTGTGGAGGATTTGACTCCAGGTGGAACCAATTAGCGTTTGCCAGCAGGAAACAAAAAGGGTCCTGCTAAAATGCATTCAAAACCTTAAAGTCCATAGAGAATATGCAGAAAACACAAACACACACAGAGGCTGTAGCAAGATCTGGGATTGAGATAGCTACAAATCACCAGATAGTTTTGTTTTCATCCAGGAGTATCTGGACAAATTGTTGTGGATTTCGGGTGAAATTTAACCAAAAATCACCGTGAAAGTGGTTTTGGAGAAAAGCACAATCTTTCTGTTCGGCAAATGCATCCAATGTCATGTTTACAGAAAGAAATATCATGTTTTCTCAGGTTTCTGAAGCTTTCTTCCTAGAAAACTCGAATGTGTGGAGGATTTCACTCCAGGTGGAACCAATTAGCGTTTGCCAGCAGAAAACAAAAAGGGTCCTGATAAAATGCATTCAAAACCTTAAAGTCCATAGAGAATATGCAGAAAACACAAACACACACAGAGGCTGTAGCAAGATCTGGGATTGAGATAGCTACAAATCACCAGATAGTTTTGTTTTCATCCAGGAGTATCTGGACAAATTGTTGTGGATTTCGGGTGAAATTTAACCAAAAATCATCGTGAAAGTGGTTTTGGAGAAAAGCACAATCTTCCTGTTCGGGAAATGCATCCAATGCATGTTTACAGAAAGAAATATCATGTTTTCTCAGGTTTCTGAAGCTTTCTTCCTAGAAAACTCGAATGTGTGGAGGATTTCACTCCAGGTGGAACCAATTAGCGTTTGCCAGCAGAAAACAAAAAGGGTCCTGGTAAAATGCATTCAAAACCTTAAAGTCCATAGAGAATGTCCAGAAAACACAAACACACACAGAGGCTGTAGCAAGATCTGGGATTGAGATAGCTACAAATCAGCAGATAGTTTTGTTTTCATCCTGGAGTGTCTGGACAAATTGTTGTGGATTTCGGGTGAAATTTAACCAAAAATCACCGTGAAAGTGGTTTTGGAGAAAAGCACACTCTTCATGTTCGGAAAATGCATCCAATGTCATGTTTACAGAAAGAAATATCATGTTTTCTCAGGTTTCTGAAGCTTTCTTCCTAGAAACCTCGAATGTGTGGAGGATTTGACTCCAGGTGGAACCAATTAGCGTTTGCCAGCAGAAAACAAAAAGGGTCCTGCTAAAATGCATTCAAAACCTTAAAGTCCATAGCGAATATGCGGAAAACACAAACACACACAGAGGCTGTAGCAAGCTCTGGGCTTGAGATAGCTACAAATCACCAGATAGTTTTTTTTCATCCAGGAGTATCTGGACAAATTGTGGATTTCGGGTGAAATTTAACCAAAAATCACCGTGAAAGTGGTTTTGGAGAAAAGCACACTCTTCCTGTTCGGCAAATGCATCCAATATCATGTTTACAGAAAGAAATATGTTTTCTCAGGTTTCTGAAGCTTTCTTCCTGGAAAACTCGAATGTCTGGAGGATTTGACTCCAGGTGGAACCAATTAGCGTTTGCCAGCAGGAAACAAAAAGGGTCCTGCTAAAATGCATTCAAAACCTTAAAGTCCATAGAGAATATGCAGAAAACACAAACACACACAGAGGCTGTAGCAAGATCTGGGATTGAGATAGCTACAAATCACCAGATAGTTTTGTTTTCATCCAGGAGTATCTGGACAAATTGTTGTGGATTTCGGGTGAAATTTAACCAAAAATCACCGTGAAAGTGGTTTTGGAGAAAAGCACAATCTTCCTGTTCGGCAAATGCATCCAATGTCATGTTTACAGAAAGAAATATCATGTTTTCTCAGGTTTCTGAAGCTTTCTTCCTAGAAAACTCGAATGTGTGGAGGATTTGACTCCAGGTGGAACCAATTAGCGTTTGCCAGCAGAAAACAAAAAGGGTCCTGATAAAATGCATTCAAAACCTTAAAGTCCATAGAGAATATGCAGAAAACACAAACACACACAGAGGCTGTAGCAAGATCTGGGATTGAGATAGCTACAAATCACCAGATAGTTTTGTTTTCATCCAGGAGTATCTGGACAAATTGTGGTGGATTTCGGGTGAAATTTAACCAAAAATCACCGTGAAAGTGGTTTTGGAGAAAAGCACACTCTTCCTGTTCGGGAAATGCATCCAATGCATGTTTACAGAAAGAAATATCATGTTTTCTCAGGTTTCTGAAGATTTCTTCCTAGAAAACTCGCATGTGTGGAGGATTTGACTCCAGGTGGAACCAATTAGCGTTTGCCAGCAGAAAACAAAAAGGGTCCTGCTAAAATGCATTCAAAACCTTAAAGTCCATAGAGAATATCCAGAAAACACAAACACACACAGAGGCTGTAGCAAGATCTGGGATTGAGATAGCTACAAATCACCAGATAGTTTTGTTTTCATCCAGGAGTATCTGGACAAATTGTTGTGGATTTCAGGTGAAATTTAACCAAAAATCACCGTGAAAGTGGTTTTGGAGAAAAGCACAATCTTCCTGTTCGGCAAATGCATCCAATGTCATGTTTACAGAAAGAAATATCATGTTTTCTCAGGTTTCTGAAGCTTTCTTCCTAGAAAACTCGAATGTGTGGAGTATTTGACTCCAGGTGGAACCAATTAGCATTTGCCAGCAGAAAACAAAAAGGGTCCTGCTAAAATGCATTCAAAACCTTAAAGTCCATAGAGAATGTCCAGAAAACACAAACACACACAGAGGCTGTAGCAAGATCTGGGATTGAGATAGCTACAAATCACCAGATAGTTTTGTTTTCATCCAGGAGTATCTGGACAAATTGCTGTGGATTTCGGTTGAAATTTAAAGTAAAATCACCGTGAAAGTGGTTTTGGAGAAAAGCACAATCTTCCTGTTCGGCAAATCTGTCCAATGTTATGTTTACAGAAAGAAATATCATGTTTTCTCACGTTTCTGAAGCTTTCTTCCTAGAAAACTAGAATGTGTGGCGGATTTGACTCCAGGTGGAACCAATTAGCGTTTGCCAGCAGAAAACAAAAAGGGTCCTGGTAAAATGCATTCAAAACCTTAAAGTTCATAGAGAATGTCCAGAAAACACAAACACACACAGAGGCTGTAGCAAGATCTGGGATTGAGATAGCTACAAATCAGCAGATAGTTTTGTTTTCATCCTGGAGTGTCTGGACAAATTGTTGTGGATTTTGGGTGAAATTTAACCAAAAATCACCGTGAAAGTGGTTTTGGAGAAAAGCACACTCTTCATGTTCGGCAAATGCATCCAATGTCATGTTTACAGAAAGAAATATCATGTTTTCTCAGGTTTCTGAAGCTTTCTTCCTAGAAAACTCGAATGTGTGGAGTATTTGACTCCAGGTGGAACCAATTAGCGTTTGCCAGCAGAAAACAAAAAGGGTCCTGCTAAAATGCATTCAAAACCTTAAAGTCCATAGAGAATATGCAGAAAACACAAACACACACAGAGGCTGTAGCAAGATCTGGGATTGAGATAGCTACAAATCACCAGATAGTTTTGTTTTCATCCAGGAGTATCTGGACAAATTGTTGTGGATTTCGGGTGAAATTTAACCAAAAATCACTGTGAAAGTGGTTTTGGAGAAAAGCACACTCTTCCTGTTCGGGAAATGCATCCAATGCATGTTTACAGAAAGAAATATCATGTTTTCTCAGGTTTCTGAAGCTTTCTTCCTAGAAAACTCGCATGTGTGGAGGATTTGACTCCAGGTGGAACCAATTAGCGTTTGCCAGCAGAAAACAAAAAGGGTCCTGCTAAAATGCATTCAAAACCTTAAAGTCCATAGAGAATATCCAGAAAACACAAACACACACAGAGGCTGTAGCAAGATCTGGGATTGAGATAGCTACAAATCACCAGATAGTTTTGTTTTCATCCAGGAGTATCTGGACAAATTGTTGTGGATTTCAGGTGAAATTTAACCAAAAATCACCGTGAAAGTGGTTTTGGAGAAAAGCACAATCTTCCTGTTCGGCAAATGCATCCAATGTCATGTTTACAGAAAGAAATATCATGTTTTCTCAGGTTTCTGAAGCTTTCTTCCTAGAAAACTCGAATGTGTGGAGTATTTGACTCCAGGTGGAACCAATTAGCATTTGCCAGCAGAAAACAAAAAGGGTCCTGCTAAAATGCATTCAAAACCTTAAAGTCCATAGAGAATGTCCAGAAAACACAAACACACACAGAGGCTGTAGCAAGATCTGGGATTGAGATAGCTACAAATCACCAGATAGTTTTGTTTTCATCCAGGAGTATCTGGACAAATTGCTGTGGATTTCGGTTGAAATTTAAAGTAAAATCACCGTGAAAGTGGTTTTGGAGAAAAGCACAATCTTCCTGTTCGGCAAATCTGTCCAATGTTATGTTTACAGAAAGAAATATCATGTTTTCTCACGTTTCTGAAGCTTTCTTCCTAGAAAACTAGAATGTGTGGCGGATTTGACTCCAGGTGGAACCAATTAGCGTTTGCCAGCAGAAAACAAAAAGGGTCCTGGTAAAATGCATTCAAAACCTTAAAGTCCATAGAGAATGTCCAGAAAACACAAACACACACAGAAGCTGTAGCAAGATCTGGGATTGAGATAGCTACAAATCACCAGATAGTTTTGTTTCATCCAGGAGTATCTGGACAAATTGTTGTGGATTTCGGGTGAAATTTAACCAAAAATCACCGTGAAAGTGGTTTTGGAGAAAAGCACAATCTTCCTTTTCGGCAAATGCATCCAATGTCATGTTTACAGAAAGAAATATCATGTTTTCTCAGGTTTCTGAAGCTTTCTTCCTAGAAAACTCGAATGTGTGGAGGATTTGACTCCAGGTGGAACCAATTAGCGTTTGCCAGCAGAAAACAAAAAGGGTCCTGCTAAAATGCATTCAAAACCTTAAAGTCCATAGAGAATATCCAGAAAACACAAACACACACAGAGGCTGTAGCAAGATCTGGGATTGAGATAGCTACAAATCACCAGATAGTTTTGTTTTCATCCAGGAGTATCTGGACAAATTGTTGTGGATTTCGGGTGAAATTTAACCAAAAATCACTGTGAAAGTGGTTTTGGAGAAAAGCACACTCTTCCTGTTCGGCAAATGCATCCAATGTCATGTTTACAAATATAAATATCATGTTTTCTCAGGTTTTTGGAGCTTTCTTCCTAGAAAACTCGAATGTGTGGAGTATTTGACTCCAGGTGGAACCAATCAGCGTTTGCCAGCAGAAAACAAAAAGGGTCCTGCTAAAATGCATTCAAAACCTTAAAGTCCATAGAGAATATCCAGAAAACACAAACACACACAGAGGCTGTAGCAAGATCTGGGATTGAGATAGCTACAAATCACCAGATAGTTTTGTTTTCATCCAGGAGTATCTGGACAAATTGTTGTGGATTTCGGGTGAAATTTAACCAAAAATCACCGTGAAAGTGGTTTTGGAGAAAAGAACACTCTTCATGTTCGGCAAATGCATCCAATGTCATGTTTACAGAAAGAAATATCATGTTTTCTCAGGTTTCTGAATCTTTCTTCCTAGAAAACTCGAATGTGTGCAGTATTTGACTCCAGGTGGAACCAATTAGCATTTGCCAGCAGAAAACAAAAAGGGTCCTGCTAAAATGCATTCAAAACCTTAAAGTCCATAGAGAATGTCCAGAAAACACAAACACACACAGAGGCTGTAGCAAGATCTGGGATTGAGATAGCTACAAATCACCAGATAGTTTTGTTTTCATCCAGGAGTATCTGGACAAATTGCTGTGGATTTCGGTTGAAATTTAAAGTAAAATCACCGTGAAAGTGGTTTTGGAGAAAAGCACAATCTTCCTGTTCGGCAAATGTATCCAATGTTATGTTTACAGAAAGAAATATCATGTTTTCTCAGGTTTCTGAAGCTTTCTTCCTGGAAAACTCGAATGTGTGGAGGATTTGACTCCAGGTGGAACCAATTAGCGTTTGCCAGCAGAAAACAAAAAGGGTCCTGCTAAAATGCATTCAAAACCTTAAAGTCCATAGAGAATATCCAGAAAACACAAACACACACAGAGGCTGTAGCAAGATCTGGGATTGAGATAGCTACAAATCACCAGATAGTTTTGTTTTCATCCAGGAGTATCTGGACAAATTGTTGTGGATTTCGGGTGAAATTTAACCAAAAATCACCGTGAAAGTGGTTTTGGAGAAAAGCACAATCTTCCTGTTCGGCAAATGCATCCAATGTCATGTTTACAGAAAGAAATATCATGTTTTCTCAGGTTTCTGAAGCTTTCTTCCTAGAAAACTCGAATGTGTGGAGGATTTCACTCCAGGTGGAACCAATTAGCGTTTGCCAGCAGAAAACAAAAAGGGTCCTGCTAAAATGCATTCAAAACCTTAAAGTCCATAGAGAATGTCCAGAAAACACAAACACACACAGAGGCTGTAGCAAGATCTGGGATTGAGATAGCTACAAATCAGCAGATAGTTTTGTTTTCATCCTGGATTGTCTGGACAAATTGTTGTGGATTTCGGGTGAAATTTAACCAAAAATCACCGTGAAAGTGGTTTTGGAGAAAAGCACACTCTTCATGTTCGGAAAATGCATCCAATGTCATGTTTACAGAAAGAAATATCATGTTTTCTCAGGTTTCTGAAGCTTTCTTCCTAGAAACCTCGAATGTGTGGAGGATTTGACTCCAGGTGGAACCAATTAGCGTTTGCCAGCAGAAAACAAAAAGGGTCCTGCTAAAATGCATTCAAAACCTTAAAGTCCATAGCGAATATGCAGAAAACACAAACACACACAGAGGCTGTAGCAAGAGCTGGGTTTGAGATAGCTACAAATCACCAGATAGTTTTGTTTCATCCAGGAGTATCTGGACAAATTGTTGTGGATTTCGGGTGAAATTTAACCAAAAATCACCGTGAAAGTGGTTTTGGAGAAAAGCACACTCTTCCTGTTCGGGAAATGCATCCAATGCATGTTTACAGAAAGAAATATCATGTTTTCTCAGGTTTCTGAAGCTTTCTTCCTAGAAAACTCGCATGTGTGGAGGATTTGACTCCAGGTGGAACCAATTAGCGTTTGCCAGCAGAAAACAAAAAGGGTCCTGCTAAAATGCATTCAAAACCTTAAAGTCCATAGAGAATATCCAGAAAACACAAACACACACAGAGGCTGTAGCAAGATCTGGGATTGAGATAGCTACAAATCACCAGATAGTTTTGTTTTCATCCAGGAGTATCTGGACAAATTGTTGTGGATTTCAGGTGAAATTTAACCAAAAATCACCGTGAAAGTGGTTTTGGAGAAAAGCACAATCTTCCTGTTCGGCAAATGCATCCAATGTCATGTTTACAGAAAGAAATATCATGTTTTCTCAGGTTTCTGAAGCTTTCTTCCTAGAAAACTCGAATGTGTGGAGTATTTGACTCCAGGTGGAACCAATTAGCATTTGCCAGCAGAAAACAAAAAGGGTCCTGCTAAAATGCATTCAAAACCTTAAAGTCCATAGAGAATGTCCAGAAAACACAAACACACACAGAGGCTGTAGCAAGATCTGGGATTGAGATAGCTACAAATCCCCAGATAATTTTGTTTTCATCCAGGAGTATCTGGACAAATTGCTGTGGATTTCGGTTGAAATTTAAAGTAAAATCACCGTGAAAGTGGTTTTGGAGAAAAGCACAATCTTCCTGTTCGGCAAATCTGTCCAATGTTATGTTTACAGAAAGAAATATCATGTTTTCTCACGTTTCTGAAGCTTTCTTCCTAGAAAACTCGAATGTGTGGCAGATTTGACTCCAGGTGGAACCAATTAGCGTTTGCCAGCAGAAAACAAAAAGGGTCCTGGTAAAATGCATTCAAAACCTTAAAGTCCATAGAGAATGTCCAGAAAACACAAACACACACAGAGGCTGTAGCAAGATCTGGGATTGAGATAGCTACAAATCAGCAGATAGTTTTGTTTTCATCCTGGAGTGTCTGGACAAATTGTTGTGGATTTTGGGTGAAATTTAACCAAAAATCACCGTGAAAGTGGTTTTGGAGAAAAGCACACTCTTCATGTTCGGCAAATGCATCCAATGTCATGTTTACAGAAAGAAATATCATGTTTTCTCAGGTTTCTGAAGCTTTCTTCCTAGAAAACTCGAATGTGTGGAGTATTTGACTCCAGGTGGAACCAATTAGCGTTTGCCAGCAGAAAACAAAAAGGGTCCTGCTAAAATGCATTCAAAACCTTAAAGTCCATAGAGAATATCCAGAAAACACAAACACACACAGAGGCTGTAGCAAGATCTGGGATTGAGATAGCTACAAATCACCAGATAGTTTTGTTTTCATCCAGGAGTATCTGGACAAATTGTTGTGGATTTCGGGTGAAATTTAACCAAAAATCACTGTGAAAGTGGTTTTGGAGAAAAGCACACTCTTCCTGTTCGGCAAATGCATCCAATGTCATGTTTACAGAAAGAAATATCATGTTTTCTCAGGTTTCTGAAGCTTTCTTCCTAGAAAACTCGAATGTGTGGAGTATTTGACTCCAGGTGGAACCAATCAGCGTTTGCCAGCAGAAAACAAAAAGGGTCCTGCTAAAATGCATTCAAAACCGTAAAGTCCATAGAGAATATCCAGAAAACACAAACACACACAGAGGCTGTAGCAAGATCTGGGATTGAGATAGCTACAAATCACCAGATAGTTTTGTTTTCATCCAGGAGTATCTGGACAAATTGTTGTGGATTTCGGGTGAAATTTAACCAAAAATCACCGTGAAAGTGGTTTTGGAGAAAAGAACACTCTTCATGTTCGGCAAATGCATCCAATGTCATGTTTACAGAAAGAAATATCATGTTTTCTCAGGTTTCTGAAGCTTTCTTCCTAGAAAACTCGAATGTGTGCAGTATTTGACTCCAGGTGGAACCAATTAGCATTTGCCAGCAGAAAACAAAAAGGGTCCTGCTAAAATGCATTCAAAACCTTAAAGTCCATAGAGAATGTCCAGAAAACACAAACACACACAGAGGCTGTAGCAAGATCTGGGATTGAGATAGCTACAAATCACCAGATAGTTTTGTTTTCATCCAGGAGTATCTGGACAAATTGTTGTGGATTTCGGGTGAAATTTAACCAAAAATCACTGTGAAAGTGGTTTTGGAGAAAAGCACACTCTTCCTGTTCGGCAAATGTATCCAATGTTATGTTTACAGAAAGAAATATCATGTTTTCTCAGGTTTCTGAAGCTTTCTTCCTAGAAAACTCGAATGTGTGGAGGATTTGACTCCAGGTGGAACCAATTAGCGTTTGCCAGCAGAAAACAAAAAGGGTCCTGCTAAAATGCATTCAAAACCTTAAAGTCCATAGAGAATATGCAGAAAACACAAACACACACAGAGGCTGTAGCAAGATCTGGGATTGAGATAGCTACAAATCACCAGATAGTTTTGTTTTCATCCAGGAGTATCTGGACAAATTGCTGTGGATTTCGGTTGAAATTTAAAGTAAAATCACCGTGAAAGTGGTTTTGGAGAAAAGCACAATCTTCCTGTTCGGCAAATGTGTCCAATGTTATGTTTACAGAAAGAAATATCATGTTTTCTCACGTTTCTGAAGCTTTCTTCCTAGAAAACTAGAATGTGTGGCGGATTTGACTCCAGGTGGAACCAATTAGCGTTTGCCAGCAGAAAACAAAAAGGGTCCTGGTAAAATGCATTCAAAACCTTAAAGTCCATAGAGAATGTCCAGAAAACACAAACACACACAGAGGCTGTAGCAAGATCTGGGATTGAGATAGCTACAAATCAGCAGATAGTTTTGTTTTCATCCTGGAGTGTCTGGACAAATTGTTGTGGATTTCGGGTGAAATTTAACCAAAAATCACCGTGAAAGTGGTTTTGGAGAAAAGCACACTCTTCATGTTCGGCAAATGCATCCAATGTCATGTTTACAGAAAGAAATATCATGTTTTCTCAGGTTTCTGAAGCTTTCTTCCTAGAAAACTCGAATGTGTGGAGTATTTGACTCCAGGTGGAACCAATTAGCGTTTGCCAGCAGAAAACAAAAAGGGTCCTGCTAAAATGCATTCAAAACCGTAAAGTCCATAGAGAATATCCAGAAAACACAAATACACACAGAGGCTGTAGCAAGATCTGGGATTGAGATAGCTACAAATCACCAGATAGTTTTGTTTTCATCCAGGAGTATCTGGACAAATTGTTGTGGATTTCGGGTGAAATTTAACCAAAAATCACTGTGAAAGTGGTTTTGGAGAAAAGCACACTCTTCCTGTTCGGCAAATGCATCCAATGTCATGTTTACAAATATAAATATCATGTTTTCTCAGGTTTCTGGAGCTTTCTTCCTAGAAAACTCGAATGAGTGGAGTATTTGACTCCAGGTGGAACCAATCAGCGTTTGCCAGCAGAAAACAAAAAGGGTCCTGCTAAAATGCATTCAAAACCGTAAAGTCCATAGAGAATATCCAGAAAACACAAATACACACAGAGGCTGTAGCAAGATCTGGGATTGAGATAGCTACAAATCACCAGATAGTTTTGTTTTCATCCAGGAGTATCTGGACAAATTGTTGTGGATTTCGGGTGAAATTTAACCAAAAAACACCGTGAAAGTGGTTTTGGAGAAAAGCACACTCTTCATGTTCGGCAAATGCATCCAATGTCATGTTTACAGAAAGAAATATCATGTTTTCTCAGGTTTCTGAAGCTTTCTTCCTAGAAAACTCGAATGTGTGGAGGATTTGACTCCAGGTGGAACCACTTAGTGTTTGCCAGCGGAAAACAAAATGGTCCTGCTAAAATGCATTCAAAACCTTAAAGTCCATAGAGAATATGCAGAAAACACAAACACACACAGAGGCTGTAGCAAGATCTGGGATTGAGATAGCTACAAATCAGCAGATAGTTTTGTTTTCATCCAGGAGTATCTGGACAAATTGTTGTGGATTTCGGGTGAAATTTAACCAAAAATCACCGTGAAAGTTGTTTTGGAGAAAAGCACAATCTTTCTGTTCAGCAAATGCATCCAATGTCATGTTTACAAATACAAATATCATGATTTCCCAGGGTTCTGGAGCTTTGTTCCTAGAAAACTCGAATATGTGGAGGATTTGACTCCAGATGGAACCAATTAGCGTTTGCCAGCAGAAAACAAAAAGGGTCCTGCTAAAACGCATTCAAAACCGTACAGTCCATAGAGAATATCCAGAAAACACAAACACACACAGAGGCTGTAGCAAGATCTGGGCTTGAGATAGCTACAAATCACCAGATAGTTTTGTTTTCATCCTGGAGTGTCTGGACAAATTGTTGTGGATTTCGGGTGAAATTTAACCAAAAATCACCGTGAAAGTGGTTTTGGAGAAAAGCACACTCTTCCTGTTCGGCAAATGCATCCAATATCATGTTTACAGAAAGAAATATCATGTTTTCTCAGGTTTCTGAAGCTTTCTTCCTGGAAAACTCGAATGTCTGGAGGATTTGACTCCAGGTGGAACCAATTAGCGTTTGCCAGCAGAAAACAAAAAGGGTCCTGCTAAAATGCATTCAAAACCTTAAAGTCCATAGAGAATATCCAGAAAACACAAACACACACAGAGGCTGTAGCAAGATCTGGGCTTGAGATAGCTACAAATCACCAGATAGTTTTGTTTCATCCAGGAGTATCTGGACAAATTGTTGTGGATTTCGGGTGAAATTTAACCAAAAATCACCGTGAAAGTGGTTTTGGAGAAAAGCACAATCTTCCTGTTCGGCAAATGCATCCAATGCCATGTTTACAGAAAGAAATATCATGTTTTCTCAGGTTTCTGAAGCTTTCTTCCTAGAAAACTCGAATGTGTGGAGGATTTGACTCCAGGTGGAACCAATTAGCGTTTGCCAGCAGAAAACAAAAACTTACATGCTAAAATGCATTCAAAACCGTAAAGTCCATAGAGAATATGCAGAAAACACAAACACACACAGAGGCTGTAGCAAGATCTGGGATTCAGATAGCTACAAATCACCAGATAGTTTTGTTTTCATCCAGGTGTATCTGGACAAATTGCTTTGGATTTCGGTTGAAATTTAAAGTAAAATCACCGTGAAAGTGGTTTTGGAGAAAAGCACAATCTTCCTGTTCGGCAAATGTATCCAATGTTATGTTTACAGAAAGAAATATCATGTTTTCTCACGTTTCTGAAGCTTTCTTCCTAGAAAACTCGAATGTGTGGAGGATTTGACTCCAGGTGGAACCAATTAGCGTTTGCCAGCAGAAAACAAAAAGGGTCCTGGTAAAATGCATTCAAAACCATAAAGTCTATAGAGAATGTCCAGAAAACACAAACACACACAGAGGCTGTAGCAAGATCTGGGATTGAGATAGCTACAAATCAGCAGATAGTTTTGTTTTCATCCTGGAGTGTCTGGACAAATTGTTGTGGATTTCGGGTGAAATTTAACCAAAAATCACCGTGAAAGTGGTTTTGGAGAAAAGCACACTCTTCCTGTTCGGCAAATGCATCCAATGTCATGTTTACAGAAAGAAATATCATGTTTTCTCAGGTTTCTGAAGCTTTCTTCCTAGAAAACTCGAATGTGTGGAGTATTTGACTCCAGGTGGAACCAATTAGCGTTTGCCAGCAGAAAACAAAAAGGGTCCTGCTAAAATGCATTCAAAACCTTAAAGTCCATAGAGAATATCCAGAAAACACAAACACACACAGAGGCTGTAGCAAGATCTGGGATTGAGATAGCTACAAATCACCAGATAGTTTTGTTTTCATCCAGGAGTATCTGGACAAATTGTTGTGGATTTCGGGTGAAATTTAACCAAAAATCACTGTGAAAGTGGTTTTGGAGAAAAGCACACTCTTCCTGTTCGGCAAATGCATCCAATGTCATGTTTACAGAAAGAAATATCATGTTTTCTCAGGTTTCTGGAGCTTTCTTCCTAGAAAACTCGAATGTGTGGAGTATTTGACTCCAGGTGGAACCAATCAGCGTTTGCCAGCAGAAAACAAAAAGGGTCCTGCTAAAATGCATTCAAAACCGTAAAGTCCATAGAGAATATCCAGAAAACACAAACACACACAGAGGCTGTAGCAAGATCTGGGATTGAGATAGCTACAAATCACCAGATAGTTTTGTTTTCATCCAGGAGTATCTGGACAAATTGTTGTGGATTTCGTGTGAAATTTAACCAAAAATCACCGTGAAAGTGGTTTTGGAGAAAAGCACAATCTTCCTGTTCTTCAAATGCATCCAATGTCATGTTTACAGAAGGAAATATCATGTTTTCTCAGGTTTCTGAAGCTTTCTTCCTAGAAAACTCGAATGTGTGGAGGATTTAACTCCAGGTGGAACCACTTAGTGTTTGCCAGCAGAAAACAAAATGGTCCTGCTAAAATGCATTCAAAACCTTAAAGTCCATAGAGAATATGCAGAAAACACAAACACACACAGAGGCTGTAGCAAGATCTGGGATTGAGATAGCTACAAATCACCAGATAGTTTTGTTTTCATCCAGGAGTATCTGGACAAATTGTTGTGGATTTCGGGTGAAATTTAACCAAAAATCACCGTGAAAGTTGTTTTGGAGAAACGCACAATCTTTCTGTTCAGCAAATGCATCCAATGTCATGTTTACAAATACAAATATCATGATTTCCCAGGGTTCTGGAGCTTTGTTCCTAGAAAACTCGAATATGTGGAGGATTTGACTCCAGATGGAACCAATTAGCGTTTGCCAGCAGAAAACAAAAAGGGTCCTGCTAAAATGCATTCAAAACCGTACAGTCCATAGAGAATATCCAGAAAACACAAACACACACAGAGGCTGTAGCAAGATCTGGGCTTGAGATAGCTACAAATCACCAGATAGTTTGGTTTTCATCCTGGAGTGTCTGGACAAATTGTTGTGGATTTCGGGTGAAATTTAACCAAAAATCACCGTGAAAGTGGTTTTGGAGAAAAGCACACTCTTCCTGTTCGGCAAATGCATCCAATATCATGTTTACAGAAAGAAATATCATGTTTTCTCAGGTTTCTGAAGCTTTCTTCCTGGAAAACTCGAATGTGTGGAGTATTTGACTCCAGGTGGAACCAATTAGCGTTTGCCAGCAGAAAACAAAAAGGGTCCTGCTAAAATGCATTCAAAACCTTAAAGTCCATAGAGAATATCCAGAAAACACAAACACACACAGAGGCTGTAGCAAGATCTGTGCTTGAGATAGCTACAAATCACCAGATAGTTTTGTTTCATCCAGGAGTATCTGGACAAATTGTTGTGGATTTCGGGTGAAATTTAACCAAAAATCACCGTGAAAGTGGTTTTGGAGAAAAGCACAATCTTCCTGTTCTGCAAATGCATCCAATGTCATGTTTACAGAAAGAAATATCATGTTTTCTCAGGTTTCTGAAGCTTTCTTCCTAGAAAACTCGAATGTGTGGAGTATTTGACTCCAGGTGGAACCAATTAGCGTTTGCCAGCAGAAAACAAAAAGGGTCCTGCTAAAATGCATTCAAAACCGAAAAAGTCCATAGAGTATATGCAGAAAACACAAACACACACAGAGGCTGTAGCAAGATCTGGGATTGAGATAGCTACAAATCACCAGATAGTTTTGTTTTCATCCAGGAGTATCTGGACAAATTGCTTTGGATTTCGGTTGAAATTTAAAGTAAAATCACCGTGAAAGTGGTTTTGGAGAAAAGCACAATCTTCCTGTTCGGCAAATGTATCCAATGTTATGTTTACAGAAAGAAATATCATGTTTTCTCACGTTTCTGAAGCTTTCTTCCTAGAAAACTCGAATGTGTGGAGGATTTGACTCCAGGTGGAACCAATTAGCGTTTGCCAGCAGAAAACAAAAAGGGTCCTGGTAAAATGCATTCAAAACCATAAAGTCCATAGAGAATGTCCAGAAAACACAAACACACACAGAGGCTGTAGCAAGATCTGGGATTGAGATAGCTACAAATCAGCAGATAGTTTTGTTTTCATCCTGGAGTGTCTGGACAAATTGTTGTGGATTTCGGGTGAAATTTAACCAAAAATCACCGTGAAAGTGGTTTTGGAGAAAAGCACACTCTTCATGTTCGGCAAATGCATCCAATGTCATGTTTACAGAAGGAAATATCATGTTTTCTCAGGTTTCTGAAGCTTTCTTCCTAGAAAACTCGAATGTGTGGAGGATTTAACTCCAGGTGGAACCACTTAGTGTTTGCCAGCAGAAAACAAAATGGTCCTGCTAAAATGCATTCAAAACCTTAAAGTCCATAGAGAATATGCAGAAAACACAAACACACACAGAGGCTGTAGCAAGATCTGGGATTGAGATAGCTACAAATCACCAGATAGTTTTGTTTTCATCCAGGAGTATCTGGACAAATTGTTGTGGATTTCGTGTGAAATTTAACCAAAAATCACCGTGAAAGTGGTTTTGGAGAAAAGCACACTCTTCATGTTCGGCAAATGCATCCAATGTCATGTTTACAGAAGGAAATATCATGTTTTCTCAGGTTTCTGAAGCTTTCTTCCTAGAAAACTCGAATGTGTGGAGGATTTAACTCCAGGTGGAACCACTTAGTGTTTGCCAGCAGAAAACAAAATGGTCCTGCTAAAATGCATTCAAAACCTTAAAGTCCATAGAGAATATGCAGAAAACACAAACACACACAGAGGCTGTAGCAAGATCTGGGATTGAGATAGCTACAAATCACCAGATAGTTTTGTTTTCATCCAGGAGTATCTGGACAAATTGTTGTGGATTTCGGGTGAAATTTAACCAAAAATCACCGTGAAAGTTGTTTTGGAGAAACGCACAATCTTTCTGTTCAGCAAATGCATCCAATGTCATGTTTACAAATACAAATATCATGATTTCCCAGGGTTCTGGAGCTTTGTTCCTAGAAAACTCGAATATGTGGAGGATTTGACTCCAGATGGAACCAATTAGCGTTTGCCAGCAGAAAACAAAAAGGGTCCTGCTAAAATGCATTCAAAACCGTACAGTCCATAGAGAATATCCAGAAAACACAAACACACACAGAGGCTGTAGCAAGATCTGGGCTTGAGATAGCTACAAATCACCAGATAGTTTGGTTTTCATCCTGGAGTGTCTGGACAAATTGTTGTGGATTTCGGGTGAAATTTAACCAAAAATCACCGTGAAAGTGGTTTTGGAGAAAAGCACACTCTTCCTGTTCGGCAAATGCATCCAATATCATGTTTACAGAAAGAAATATCATGTTTTCTCAGGTTTCTGAAGCTTTCTTCCTGGAAAACTCGAATGTGTGGAGTATTTGACTCCAGGTGGAACCAATTAGCGTTTGCCAGCAGAAAACAAAAAGGGTCCTGCTAAAATGCATTCAAAACCTTAAAGTCCATAGAGAATATCCAGAAAACACAAACACACACAGAGGCTGTAGCAAGATCTGTGCTTGAGATAGCTACAAATCACCAGATAGTTTTGTTTCATCCAGGAGTATCTGGACAAATTGTTGTGGATTTCGGGTGAAATTTAACCAAAAATCACCGTGAAAGTGGTTTTGGAGAAAAGCACAATCTTCCTGTTCTGCAAATGCATCCAATGTCATGTTTACAGAAAGAAATATCATGTTTTCTCAGGTTTCTGAAGCTTTCTTCCTAGAAAACTCGAATGTGTGGAGTATTTGACTCCAGGTGGAACCAATTAGCGTTTGCCAGCAGAAAACAAAAAGGGTCCTGCTAAAATGCATTCAAAACCGAAAAAGTCCATAGAGTATATGCAGAAAACACAAACACACACAGAGGCTGTAGCAAGATCTGGGATTGAGATAGCTACAAATCACCAGATAGTTTTGTTTTCATCCAGGAGTATCTGGACAAATTGCTTTGGATTTCGGTTGAAATTTAAAGTAAAATCACCGTGAAAGTGGTTTTGGAGAAAAGCACAATCTTCCTGTTCGGCAAATGTATCCAATGTTATGTTTACAGAAAGAAATATCATGTTTTCTCACGTTTCTGAAGCTTTCTTCCTAGAAAACTCGAATGTGTGGAGGATTTGACTCCAGGTGGAACCAATTAGCGTTTGCCAGCAGAAAACAAAAAGGGTCCTGGTAAAATGCATTCAAAACCATAAAGTCCATAGAGAATGTCCAGAAAACACAAACACACACAGAGGCTGTAGCAAGATCTGGGATTGAGATAGCTACAAATCAGCAGATAGTTTTGTTTTCATCCTGGAGTGTCTGGACAAATTGTTGTGGATTTCGGGTGAAATTTAACCAAAAATCACCGTGAAAGTGGTTTTGGAGAAAAGCACACTCTTCATGTTCGGCAAATGCATCCAATGTCATGTTTACAGAAAGAAATATCATGTTTTCTCAGGTTTCTGAAGCTTTCTTCCTAGAAAACTCGAATGTGTGGAGTATTTGACTCCAGGTGGAACCAATCAGCGTTTGCCAGCAGAAAACAAAAAGGGTCCTGCTAAAATGCATTCAAAACTGTAAAGTCCATAGAGAATATCCAGAAAACACAAACACACACAGAGGCTGTAGCAAGATCTGTGCTTGAGAATAGCTACAAATCACCAGATAGTTTTGTTTTCATCCAGGAGTATCTGGACAAATTGTTGTGGATTTCGTGTGAAATTTAACCAAAAATCACCGTGAAAGTGGTTTTGGAGAAAAGCACACTCTTCATGTTCGGCAAATGCATCCAATGTCATGTTTACAGAAGGAAATATCATGTTTTCTCAGGTTTCTGAAGCTTTCTTCCTAGAAAACTCGAATGTGTGGAGGATTTAACTCCAGGTGGAACCACTTAGTGTTTGCCAGCAGAAAACAAAATGGTCCTGCTAAAATGCATTCAAAACCTTAAAGTCCATAGAGAATATGCAGAAAACACAAACACACACAGAGGCTGTAGCAAGATCTGGGATTGAGATAGCTACAAATCACCAGATAGTTTTGTTTTCATCCAGGAGTATCTGGACAAATTGTTGTGGATTTCGGGTGAAATTTAACCAAAAATCACCGTGAAAGTTGTTTTGGAGAAAAGCACAATCTTTCTGTTCAGCAAATGCATCCAATGTCATGTTTACAAATACAAATATCATGATTTCCCAGGGTTCTGGAGCTTTGTTCCTAGAAAACTCGTATATGTGGAGGATTTGACTCCAGATGGAACCAATTAGCGTTTGCCAGCAGAAAACAAAAAGGGTCCTGCTAACATGCATTCAAAACCGTAAAGTCCATAGAGAATATCCAGAAAACACAAACACACACAGAGGCTGTAGCAAGATCTGGGATTGAGATAGCTACAAATCACCAGATAGTTTGGTTTTCATCCTGGAGTGTCTGGACAAATTGTTGTGGATTTCGGGTGAAATTTAACCAAAAATCACCGTGAAAGTGGTTTTGGAGAAAAGCACACTCTTCCTGTTCGGCAAATGCATCCAATATCATGTTTACAGAAAGAAATATCATGTTTTCTCAGGTTTCTGAAGCTTTCTTCCTGGAAAACTCGAATGTGTGGAGTATTTGACTCCAGGTGGAACCAATTAGCGTTTGCCAGCAGAAAACAAAAAGGGTCCTGCTAAAATGCATTCAAAACCTTAAAGTCCATAGAGAATATCCAGAAAACACAAACACACACAGAGGCTGTAGCAAGATCTGTGCTTGAGATAGCTACAAATCACCAGATAGTTTTGTTTCATCCAGGAGTATCTGGACAAATTGTTGTGGATTTCGGGTGAAATTTAACCAAAAATCACCGTGAAAGTGGTTTTGGAGAAAAGCACAATCTTCCTGTTCTGCAAATGCATCCAATGTCATGTTTACAGAAAGAAATATCATGTTTTCTCAGGTTTCTGAAGCTTTCTTCCTAGAAAACTCGAATGTGTGGAGTATTTGACTCCAGGTGGAACCAATTAGCGTTTGCCAGCAGAAAACAAAAAGGGTCCTGCTAAAATGCATTCAAAACCGAAAAAGTCCATAGAGTATATGCAGAAAACACAAACACACACAGAGGCTGTAGCAAGATCTGGGATTGAGATAGCTACAAATCACCAGATAGTTTTGTTTTCATCCAGGAGTATCTGGACAAATTGCTTTGGATTTCGGGTGAAATTTAACCAAAAATCACCGTGAAAGTGGTTTTGGAGAAAAGCACAATCTTCCTGTTCGGCAAATGTATCCAATGTTATGTTTACAGAAAGAAATATCATGTTTTCTCACGTTTCTGAAGCTTTCTTCCTAGAAAACTCGAATGTGTGGAGGATTTGACTCCAGGTGGAACCAATTAGCGTTTGCCAGCAGAAAACAAAAAGGGTCCTGGTAAAATGCATTCAAAACCATAAAGTCCATAGAGAATGTCCAGAAAACACAAACACACACAGAGGCTGTAGCAAGATCTGGGATTGAGATAGCTACAAATCAGCAGATAGTTTTGTTTTCATCCTGGAGTGTCTGGACAAATTGTTGTGGATTTCGGGTGAAATTTAACCAAAAATCACCGTGAAAGTGGTTTTGGAGAAAAGCACACTCTTCATGTTCGGCAAATGCATCCAATGTCATGTTTACAGAAAGAAATATCATGTTTTCTCAGGTTTCTGAAGCTTTCTTCCTAGAAAACTCGAATGTGTGGAGTATTTGACTCCAGGTGGAACCAATTAGCGTTTGCCAGCAGAAAACAAAAAGGGTCCTGCTAAAATGCATTCAAAACCTTAAAGTCCATAGAGAATATCCAGAAAACACAAACACACACAGAGGCTGTAGCAAGATCTGGGATTGAGATAGCTACAAATCACCAGATAGTTTTGTTTTCATCCAGGAGTATCTGGACAAATTGTTGTGGATTTCGGGTGAAATTTAACCAAAAATCACCGTGAAAGTGGTTTTGGAGAAAAGCACACTCTTCCTGTTCGGCAAATGTATCCAATATCATGTTTACAGAAAGAAATATCATGTTTTCTCAGGTTTCTGAAGCTTTCTTCCTGGAAAACTCGAATGTGTGGAGTATTTGACTCCAGGTGGAATCAATTAGCGTTTGCCAGCAGAAAACAAAAAGGGTCCTGCTAAAATGCATTCAAAACCTTAAAGTCCATAGAGAATATCCAGAAAACACAAACACACACAGAGGCTGTAGCAAGATCTGGGATTGAGATAGCTACAAATCACCAGATAGTTTTGTTTCATCCAGGAGTATCTGGACAAATTGTTGTGGATTTCGGGTGAAATTTAACCAAAAATCACCGTGAAAGTGGTTTTGGAGAAAAGCACAATCTTCCTGTTCTGCAAATGCATCCAATGTCATGTTTACAGAAAGAAATATCATGTTTTCTCAGGTTTCTGAAGCTTTCTTCCTAGAAAACTCGAATGTGTGGAGTATTTGACTCCAGGTGGAACCAATTAGCGTTTGCCAGCAGAAAACAAAAAGGGTCCTGCTAAAATGCATTCAAAACCGAAAAAGTCCATAGAGTATATGCAGAAAACACAAACACACACAGAGGCTGTAGCAAGATCTGGGATTGAGATAGCTACAAATCACCAGATAGTTTTGTTTTCATCCAGGAGTATCTGGACAAATTGCTTTGGATTTCGGGTGAAATTTAACCAAAAATCACCGTGAAAGTGGTTTTGGAGAAAAGCACAATCTTCCTGTTCGGCAAATGTATCCAATGTTATGTTTACAGAAAGAAATATCATGTTTTCTCACGTTTCTGAAGCTTTCTTCCTAGAAAACTCGAATGTGTGGAGGATTTGACTCCAGGTGGAACCAATTAGCGTTTGCCAGCAGAAAACAAAAAGGGTCCTGGTAAAATGCATTCAAAACCATAAAGTCCATAGAGAATGTCCAGAAAACACAAACACACACAGAGGCTGTAGCAAGATCTGGGATTGAGATAGCTACAAATCAGCAGATAGTTTTGTTTTCATCCTGGAGTGTCTGGACAAATTGTTGTGGATTTCGGGTGAAATTTAACCAAAAATCACCGTGAAAGTGGTTTTGGAGAAAAGCACACTCTTCATGTTCGGCAAATGCATCCAATGTCATGTTTACAGAAAGAAATATCATGTTTTCTCAGGTTTCTGAAGCTTTCTTCCTAGAAAACTCGAATGTGTGGAGTATTTGACTCCAGGTGGAATCAATTAGCGTTTGCCAGCAGAAAACAAAAAGGGTCCTGCTAAAATGCATTCAAAACCTTAAAGTCCATAGAGAATATCCAGAAAACACAAACACACACAGAGGCTGTAGCAAGATCTGGGATTGAGATAGCTACAAATCACCAGATAGTTTTGTTTCATCCAGGAGTATCTGGACAAATTGTTGTGGATTTCGGGTGAAATTTAACCAAAAATCACCGTGAAAGTGGTTTTGGAGAAAAGCACAATCTTCCTGTTCTGCAAATGCATCCAATGTCATGTTTACAGAAAGAAATATCATGTTTTCTCAGGTTTCTGAAGCTTTCTTCCTAGAAAACTCGAATGTGTGGAGTATTTGACTCCAGGTGGAACCAATTAGCGTTTGCCAGCAGAAAACAAAAAGGGTCCTGCTAAAATGCATTCAAAACCGAAAAAGTCCATAGAGTATATGCAGAAAACACAAACACACACAGAGGCTGTAGCAAGATCTGGGATTGAGATAGCTACAAATCACCAGATAGTTTTGTTTTCATCCAGGAGTATCTGGACAAATTGCTTTGGATTTCGGGTGAAATTTAACCAAAAATCACCGTGAAAGTGGTTTTGGAGAAAAGCACAATCTTCCTGTTCGGCAAATGTATCCAATGTTATGTTTACAGAAAGAAATATCATGTTTTCTCACGTTTCTGAAGCTTTCTTCCTAGAAAACTCGAATGTGTGGAGGATTTGACTCCAGGTGGAACCAATTAGCGTTTGCCAGCAGAAAACAAAAAGGGTCCTGGTAAAATGCATTCAAAACCATAAAGTCCATAGAGAATGTCCAGAAAACACAAACACACACAGAGGCTGTAGCAAGATCTGGGATTGAGATAGCTACAAATCAGCAGATAGTTTTGTTTTCATCCTGGAGTGTCTGGACAAATTGTTGTGGATTTCGGGTGAAATTTAACCAAAAATCACCGTGAAAGTGGTTTTGGAGAAAAGCACACTCTTCATGTTCGGCAAATGCATCCAATGTCATGTTTACAGAAAGAAATATCATGTTTTCTCAGGTTTCTGAAGCTTTCTTCCTAGAAAACTCGAATGTGTGGAGTATTTGACTCCAGGTGGAACCAATTAGCGTTTGCCAGCAGAAAACAAAAAGGGTCCTGCTAAAATGCATTCAAAACCTTAAAGTCCATAGAGAATATCCAGAAAACACAAACACACACAGAGGCTGTAGCAAGATCTGGGATTGAGATAGCTACAAATCACCAGATAGTTTTGTTTTCATCCAGGAGTATCTGGACAAATTGTTGTGGATTTCGGGTGAAATTTAACCAAAAATCACCGTGAAAGTGGTTTTGGAGAAAAGCACACTCTTCCTGTTCGGCAAATGTATCCAATATCATGTTTACAGAAAGAAATATCATGTTTTCTCAGGTTTCTGAAGCTTTCTTCCTGGAAAACTCGAATGTGTGGAGTATTTGACTCCAGGTGGAATCAATTAGCGTTTGCCAGCAGAAAACAAAAAGGGTCCTGCTAAAATGCATTCAAAACCTTAAAGTCCATAGAGAATATCCAGAAAACACAAACACACACAGAGGCTGTAGCAAGATCTGGGATTGAGATAGCTACAAATCACCAGATAGTTTTGTTTCATCCAGGAGTATCTGGACAAATTGTTGTGGATTTCGGGTGAAATTTAACCAAAAATCACCGTGAAAGTGGTTTTGGAGAAAAGCACAATCTTCCTGTTCTGCAAATGCATCCAATGTCATGTTTACAGAAAGAAATATCATGTTTTCTCAGGTTTCTGAAGCTTTCTTCCTAGAAAACTCGAATGTGTGGAGTATTTGACTCCAGGTGGAACCAATTAGCGTTTGCCAGCAGAAAACAAAAAGGGTCCTGCTAAAATGCATTCAAAACCGAAAAAGTCCATAGAGTATATGCAGAAAACACAAACACACACAGAGGCTGTAGCAAGATCTGGGATTGAGATAGCTACAAATCACCAGATAGTTTTGTTTTCATCCAGGAGTATCTGGACAAATTGCTTTGGATTTCGGGTGAAATTTAACCAAAAATCACCGTGAAAGTGGTTTTGGAGAAAAGCACAATCTTCCTGTTCGGCAAATGTATCCAATGTTATGTTTACAGAAAGAAATATCATGTTTTCTCACGTTTCTGAAGCTTTCTTCCTAGAAAACTCGAATGTGTGGAGGATTTGACTCCAGGTGGAACCAATTAGCGTTTGCCAGCAGAAAACAAAAAGGGTCCTGGTAAAATGCATTCAAAACCATAAAGTCCATAGAGAATGTCCAGAAAACACAAACACACACAGAGGCTGTAGCAAGATCTGGGATTGAGATAGCTACAAATCAGCAGATAGTTTTGTTTTCATCCTGGAGTGTCTGGACAAATTGTTGTGGATTTCGGGTGAAATTTAACCAAAAATCACCGTGAAAGTGGTTTTGGAGAAAAGCACACTCTTCATGTTCGGCAAATGCATCCAATGTCATGTTTACAGAAAGAAATATCATGTTTTCTCAGGTTTCTGAAGCTTTCTTCCTAGAAAACTCGAATGTGTGGAGTATTTGACTCCAGGTGGAATCAATTAGCGTTTGCCAGCAGAAAACAAAAAGGGTCCTGCTAAAATGCATTCAAAACCTTAAAGTCCATAGAGAATATCCAGAAAACACAAACACACACAGAGGCTGTAGCAAGATCTGGGATTGAGATAGCTACAAATCACCAGATAGTTTTGTTTCATCCAGGAGTATCTGGACAAATTGTTGTGGATTTCGGGTGAAATTTAACCAAAAATCACCGTGAAAGTGGTTTTGGAGAAAAGCACAATCTTCCTGTTCTGCAAATGCATCCAATGTCATGTTTACAGAAAGAAATATCATGTTTTCTCAGGTTTCTGAAGCTTTCTTCCTAGAAAACTCGAATGTGTGGAGTATTTGACTCCAGGTGGAACCAATTAGCGTTTGCCAGCAGAAAACAAAAAGGGTCCTGCTAAAATGCATTCAAAACCGAAAAAGTCCATAGAGTATATGCAGAAAACACAAACACACACAGAGGCTGTAGCAAGATCTGGGATTGAGATAGCTACAAATCACCAGATAGTTTTGTTTTCATCCAGGAGTATCTGGACAAATTGCTTTGGATTTCGGGTGAAATTTAACCAAAAATCACCGTGAAAGTGGTTTTGGAGAAAAGCACAATCTTCCTGTTCGGCAAATGTATCCAATGTTATGTTTACAGAAAGAAATATCATGTTTTCTCACGTTTCTGAAGCTTTCTTCCTAGAAAACTCGAATGTGTGGAGGATTTGACTCCAGGTGGAACCAATTAGCGTTTGCCAGCAGAAAACAAAAAGGGTCCTGGTAAAATGCATTCAAAACCATAAAGTCCATAGAGAATGTCCAGAAAACACAAACACACACAGAGGCTGTAGCAAGATCTGGGATTGAGATAGCTACAAATCAGCAGATAGTTTTGTTTTCATCCTGGAGTGTCTGGACAAATTGTTGTGGATTTCGGGTGAAATTTAACCAAAAATCACCGTGAAAGTGGTTTTGGAGAAAAGCACACTCTTCCTGTTCGGCAAATGTATCCAATATCATGTTTACAGAAAGAAATATCATGTTTTCTCAGGTTTCTGAAGCTTTCTTCCTGGAAAACTCGAATGTGTGGAGTATTTGACTCCAGGTGGAATCAATTAGCGTTTGCCAGCAGAAAACAAAAAGGGTCCTGCTAAAATGCATTCAAAACCTTAAAGTCCATAGAGAATATCCAGAAAACACAAACACACACAGAGGCTGTAGCAAGATCTGTGCTTGAGATAGCTACAAATCACCAGATAGTTTTGTTTCATCCAGGAGTATCTGGACAAATTGTTGTGGATTTCGGGTGAAATTTAACCAAAAATCACCGTGAAAGTGGTTTTGGAGAAAAGCACAATCTTCCTGTTCTGCAAATGCATCCAATGTCATGTTTACAGAAAGAAATATCATGTTTTCTCAGGTTTCTGAAGCTTTCTTCCTAGAAAACTCGAATGTGTGGAGTATTTGACTCCAGGTGGAACCAATCAGCGTTTGCCAGCAGAAAACAAAAAGGGTCCTGCTAAAATGCATTCAAAACCGTAAAGTCCATAGAGAATATCCAGAAAACACAAACACACACAGAGGCTGTAGCAAGATCTGTGCTTGAGATAGCTACAAATCACCAGATAGTTTTGTTTTCATCCAGGAGTATCTGGACAAATTGTTGTGGATTTCGTGTGAAATTTAACCAAAAATCACCGTGAAAGTGGTTTTGGAGAAAAGCACACTCTTCATGTTCGGCAAATGCATCCAATGTCATGTTTACAGAAGGAAATATCATGTTTTCTCAGGTTTCTGAAGCTTTCTTCCTAGAAAACTCGAATGTGTGGAGGATTTGACTCCAGGTGGAACCACTTAGTGTTTGCCAGCAGAAAACAAAATGGTCCTGCTAAAATGCATTCAAAACCTTAAAGTCCATAGAGAATATGCAGAAAACACAAACACACACAGAGGCTGTAGCAAGATCTGGGATTGAGATAGCTACAAATCACCAGATAGTTTTGTTTTCATCCAGGAGTATCTGGACAAATTGTTGTGGATTTCGGGTGAAATTTAACCAAAAATCACCGTGAAAGTTGTTTTGGAGAAAAGCACAATCTTTCTGTTCAGCAAATGCATCCAATGTCATGTTTACAAATACAAATATCATGATTTCCCAGGGTTCTGGAGCTTTGTTCCTAGAAAACTCGTATATGTGGAGGATTTGACTCCAGATGGAACCAATTAGCGTTTGCCAGCAGAAAACAAAAAGGGTCCTGCTAAAATGCATTCAAAACCGTAAAGTCCATAGAGAATATCCAGAAAACACAAACACACACAGAGGCTGTAGCAAGATCTGGGATTGAGATAGCTACAAATCACCAGATAGTTTGGTTTTCATCCTGGAGTGTCTGGACAAATTGTTGTGGATTTCGGGTGAAATTTAACCAAAAATCACCGTGAAAGTGGTTTTGGAGAAAAGCACACTCTTCCTGTTCGGCAAATGCATCCAATATCATGTTTACAGAAAGAAATATCATGTTTTCTCAGGTTTCTGAAGCTTTCTTCCTGGAAAACTCGAATGTGTGGAGTATTTGACTCCAGGTGGAACCAATTAGCGTTTGCCAGCAGAAAACAAAAAGGGTCCTGCTAAAATGCATTCAAAACCTTAAAGTCCATAGAGAATATCCAGAAAACACAAACACACACAGAGGCTGTAGCAAGATCTGGGATTGAGATAGCTACAAATCACCAGATAGTTTTGTTTCATCCAGGAGTATCTGGACAAATTGTTGTGGATTTCGGGTGAAATTTAACCAAAAATCACCGTGAAAGTGGTTTTGGAGAAAAGCACAATCTTCCTGTTCTGCAAATGCATCCAATGTCATGTTTACAGAAAGAAATATCATGTTTTCTCAGGTTTCTGAAGCTTTCTTCCTAGAAAACTCGAATGTGTGGAGGATTTGACTCCAGGTGGAACCAATTAGCGTTTGCCAGCAGAAAACAAAAAGGGTCCTGGTAAAATGCATTCAAAACCATAAAGTCCATAGAGAATGTCCAGAAAACACAAACACACACAGAGGCTGTAGCAAGATCTGGGATTGAGATAGCTACAAATCAGCAGATAGTTTTGTTTTCATCCTGGAGTGTCTGGACAAATTGTTGTGGATTTCGGGTGAAATTTAACCAAAAATCACCGTGAAAGTGGTTTTGGAGAAAAGCACACTCTTCATGTTCGGCAAATGCATCCAATGTCATGTTTACAGAAAGAAATATCATGTTTTCTCAGGTTTCTGAAGCTTTCTTCCTAGAAAACTCGAATGTGTGGAGTATTTGACTCCAGGTGGAACCAATTAGCGTTTGCCAGCAGAAAACAAAAAGGGTCCTGCTAAAATGCATTCAAAACCTTAAAGTCCATAGAGAATATCCAGAAAACACAAACACACACAGAGGCTGTAGCAAGATCTGGGATTGAGATAGCTACAAATCACCAGATAGTTTTGTTTTCATCCAGGAGTATCTGGACAAATTGTTGTGGATTTCGGGTGAAATTTAACCAAAAATCACCGTGAAAGTGGTTTTGGAGAAAAGCACACTCTTCCTGTTCGGCAAATGTATCCAATATCATGTTTACAGAAAGAAATATCATGTTTTCTCAGGTTTCTGAAGCTTTCTTCCTGGAAAACTCGAATGTGTGGAGTATTTGACTCCAGGTGGAACCAATTAGCGTTTGCCAGCAGAAAACAAAAAGGGTCCTGCTAAAATGCATTGAAAACCTTAAAGTCCATAGAGAATATCCAGAAAACACAAACACACACAGAGGCTGTAGCAAGATCTGTGCTTGAGATAGCTACAAATCACCAGATAGTTTTGTTTCATCCAGGAGTATCTGGACAAATTGTTGTGGATTTCGGGTGAAATTTAACCAAAAATCACCGTGAAAGTGGTTTTGGAGAAAAGCACAATCTTCCTGTTCTGCAAATGCATCCAATGTCATGTTTACAGAAAGAAATATCATGTTTTCTCAGGTTTCTGAAGCTTTCTTCCTAGAAAACTCGAATGTGTGGAGTATTTGACTCCAGGTGGAACCAATTAGCGTTTGCCAGCAGAAAACAAAAAGGGTCCTGCTAAAATGCATTCAAAACCGAAAAAGTCCATAGAGTATATGCAGAAAACACAAACACACACAGAGGCTGTAGCAAGATCTGGGATTGAGATAGCTACAAATCACCAGATAGTTTTGTTTTCATCCAGGAGTATCTGGACAAATTGCTTTGGATTTCGGTGAAATTTAAAGTAAAATCACCGTGAAAGTGGTTTTGGAGAAAAGCACAATCTTCCTGTTCGGCAAATGTATCCAATGTTATGTTTACAGAAAGAAATATCATGTTTTCTCACGTTTCTGAAGCTTTCTTCCTAGAAAACTCGAATGTGTGGAGGATTTGACTCCAGGTGGAACCAATTAGCGTTTGCCAGCAGAAAACAAAAAGGGTCCTGGTAAAATGCATTCAAAACCATAAAGTCCATAGAGAATGTCCAGAAAACACAAACACACACAGAGGCTGTAGCAAGATCTGGGATTGAGATAGCTACAAATCAGCAGATAGTTTTGTTTTCATCCTGGAGTGTCTGGACAAATTGTTGTGGATTTCGGGTGAAATTTAACCAAAAATCACCGTGAAAGTGGTTTTGGAGAAAAGCACACTCTTCATGTTCGGCAAATGCATCCAATGTCATGTTTACAGAAAGAAATATCATGTTTTCTCAGGTTTCTGAAGCTTTCTTCCTAGAAAACTCGAATGTGTGGAGTATTTGACTCCAGGTGGAACCAATTAGCGTTTGCCAGCAGAAAACAAAAAGGGTCCTGCTAAAATGCATTCAAAACCTTAAAGTCCATAGAGAATATCCAGAAAACACAAACACACACAGAGGCTGTAGCAAGATCTGGGATTGAGATAGCTACAAATCACCAGATAGTTTTGTTTTCATCCAGGAGTATCTGGACAAATTGTTGTGGATTTCGGGTGAAATTTAACCAAAAATCACTGTGAAAGTGGTTTTGGAGAAAAGCACACTCTTCCTGTTCGGCAAATGCATCCAATGTCATGTTTACAAATACAAATATCATGTTTTCTCAGGTTTCTGGAGCTTTCTTCCTAGAAAACTCGAATGTGTGGAGTATTTGACTCCAGGTGGAACCAATCAGCGTTTGCCAGCAGAAAACAAAAAGGGTCCTGCTAAAATGCATTCAAAACCTTAAAGTCCATAGAGAATATCCAGAAAACACAAACACACACAGAGGCTGTAGCAAGATCTGGGATTGAGATAGCTACAAATCACCAGATAGTTTTGTTTCATCCAGGAGTATCTGGACAAATTGTTGTGGATTTCGGGTGAAATTTAACCAAAAATCACCGTGAAAGTGGTTTTGGAGAAAAGCACAATCTTCCTGTTCGGCCAATGCATCCAATGTCATGTTTACAGAAAGAAATATCATGTTTTCTCAGGTTTCTGAAGCTTTCTTCCTAGAAAACTCGAATGTGTGGAGTATTTGACTCCAGGTGGAACCAATTAGCGTTTGCCAGCAGAAAACAAAAAGGGTCCTGCTAAAATGCATTCAAAACCGAAAAAGTCCATAGAGTATATGCAGAAAACACAAACACACACAGAGGCTGTAGCAAGATCTGGGATTGAGATAGCTACAAATCACTAGATAGTTTTGTTTTCATCCAGGAGTATCTGGACAAATTGCTTTGGATTTCGGTTGAAATTTAAAGTAAAATCACCGTGAAAGTGGTTTTGGAGAAAAGCACAATCTTCCTGTTCGGCAAATGTATCCAATGTTATGTTTACAGAAAGAAATATCATGTTTTCTCACGTTTCTGAAGCTTTCTTCCTAGAAAACTCGAATGTGTGGAGGATTTGACTCCAGGTGGAACCAATTAGCGTTTGCCAGCAGAAAACAAAAAGGGTCCTGGTAAAATGCATTCAAAACCATAAAGTCCATAGAGAATGTCCAGAAAACACAAACACACACAGAGGCTGTAGCAAGATCTGGGATTGAGATAGCTACAAATCAGCAGATAGTTTTGTTTTCATCCTGGAGTGTCTGGACAAATTGTTGTGGATTTCGGGTGAAATTTAACCAAAAATCACCGTGAAAGTGGTTTTGGAGAAAAGCACACTCTTCCTGTTCGGCAAATGCATCCAATGTCATGTTTACAGAAAGAAATATCATGTTTTCTCAGGTTTCTGAAGCTTTCTTCCTAGAAAACTCGAATGTGTGGAGTATTTGACTCCAGGTGGAACCAATTAGCGTTTGCCAGCAGAAAACAAAAAGGGTCCTGCTAAAATGCATTCAAAACCTTAAAGTCCATAGAGAATATCCAGAAAACACAAACACACACAGAGGCTGTAGCAAGATCTGGGATTGAGATAGCTACAAATCACCAGATAGTTTTGTTTTCATCCAGGAGTATCTGGACAAATTGTTGTGGATTTCGGGTGAAATTTAACCAAAAATCACTGTGAAAGTGGTTTTGGAGAAAAGCACACTCTTCCTGTTCGGCAAATGCATCCAATGTCATGTTTACAAATACAAATATCATGTTTTCTCAGGTTTCTGGAGCTTTCTTCCTAGAAAACTCGAATGTGTGGAGTATTTGACTCCAGGTGGAACCAATCAGCGTTTGCCAGCAGAAAACAAAAAGGGTCCTGCTAAAATGCATTCAAAACCGTAAAGTCCATAGAGAATATCCAGAAAACACAAACACACACAGAGGCTGTAGCAAGATCTGTGCTTGAGATAGCTACAAATCACCAGATAGTTTTGTTTTCATCCAGGAGTATCTGGACAAATTGTTGTGGATTTCGTGTGAAATTTAACCAAAAATCACCGTGAAAGTGGTTTTGGAGAAAAGCACACTCTTCATGTTCGGCAAATGCATCCAATGTCATGTTTACAGAAGGAAATATCATGTTTTCTCAGGTTTCTGAAGCTTTCTTCCTAGAAAACTCGAATGTGTGGAGGATTTGACTCCAGGTGGAACCACTTAGTGTTTGCCAGCAGAAAACAAAATGGTCCTGCTAAAATGCATTCAAAACCTTAAAGTCCATAGAGAATATGCAGAAAACACAAACACACACAGAGGCTGTAGCAAGATCTGGGATTGAGATAGCTACAAATCACCAGATAGTTTTGTTTTCATCCAGGAGTATCTGGACAAATTGTTGTGGATTTCGGGTGAAATTTAACCAAAAATCACCGTGAAAGTTGTTTTGGAGAAAAGCACAATCTTTCTGTTCAGCAAATGCATCCAATGTCATGTTTACAAATACAAATATCATGATTTCCCAGGGTTCTGGAGCTTTGTTCCTAGAAAACTCGAATATGTGGAGGATTTGACTCCAGATGGAACCAATTAGCGTTTGCCAGCAGAAAACAAAAAGGGTCCTGCTAAAATGCATTCAAAACCGTACAGTCCATAGAGAATATCCAGAAAACACAAACACACACAGAGGCTGTAGCAAGATCTGGGCTTGAGATAGCTACAAATCACCAGATAGTTTGGTTTTCATCCTGGAGTGTCTGGACAAATTGTTGTGGATTTCGGGTGAAATTTAACCAAAAATCACCGTGAAAGTGGTTTTGGAGAAAAGCACACTCTTCCTGTTCGGCAAATGCATCCAATATCATGTTTACAGAAAGAAATATCATGTTTTCTCAGGTTTCTGAAGCTTTCTTCCTAGAAAACTCGAATGTGTGGAGTATTTGACTCCAGGAGGAACCAATTAGCGTTTGCCAGCAGAAAACAAAAAGGGTCCTGCTAAAATGCATTCAAAACCTTAAAATCCATAGAGAATATCCAGAAAACACAAACACACACAGAGGCTGTAGCAAGATCTGTGCTTGAGATAGCTACAAGTCACCAGATAGTTTTGTTTCATCCAGGAGTATCTGGACAAATTTTTGTGGATTTCGGGTGAAATTTAACCAAAAATCACCGTGAAAGTGGTTTTGGAGAAAAGCACAATCTTCCTGTTCTGCAAATGCATACAATGTCATGTTTACAGAAAGAAATATCATGTTTTCTCAGGTTTCTGAAGCTTTCTTCCTAGAAAACTCGAATGTGTGGAGTATTTGACTCCAGGTGGAACCAATTAGCGTTTGCCAGCAGAAAACAAAAAGGGTCCTGCTAAAATGCATTCAAAACCGAAAAAGTCATAGAGTATATGCAGAAAACACAAACACACACAGAGGCTGTAGCAAGATCTGGGATTGAGATAGCTACAAATCACCAGATAGTTTTGTTTTCATCCAGGAGTATCTGGACAAATTGCTGTGGATTTCGGGTGAAATTTAAAGTAAAATCACCGTGAAAGTGGTTTTGGAGAAAAGCACAATCTTCCTGTTCGGCAAATGTATCCAATGTTATGTTTACAGAAAGAAATATCATGTTTTCTCACGTTTCTGAAGCTTTCTTCCTAGAAAACTCGAATGTGTGGAGGATTTGACTCCAGGTGGAACCAATTAGCGTTTGCCAGCAGAAAACAAAAAGGGTCCTGGTAAAATGCATTCAAAACCATAAAGTCCATAGAGAATGTCCAGAAAACACAAACACACACAGAGGCTGTAGCAAGATCTGGGATTGAGATAGCTACAAATCAGCAGATAGTTTTGTTTTCATCCTGGAGTGTCTGGACAAATTGTTGTGGATTTCGGGTGAAATTTAACCAAAAATCACCGTGAAAGTGGTTTTGGAGAAAACCACACTCATCATGTTCGGCAAATGCATCCAATGTCATGTTTACAGAAAGAAAAAACATGTTTTCTCAGGTTTCTGAATCTTTCTTCCTAGAAAACTCGAATGTGTGGAGGATTTGACTCCAGGTGGAACCAATTAGCGTTTGCCAGCTGAAAACAAAAACTTACATGCTAAAATGCATTCAAAACCTTAAAGTCCATAGAGAATATCCAGAAAACACAAACACACACAGAGGCTGTAGCAAGATCTGGGATTGAGATAGCTACAAATCACCAGATAGTTTTGTTTTCATCCAGGAGTATCTGGACAAATTGTTGTGGATTTCGGGTGAAATTTAACCAAAAATCACCGTGAAAGTGGTTTTGGAGAAAAGCACACTCTTCCGGTTCTGCAAATGCATCCAATGCCATGTTTACAGAAAGAAATATCATGTTTTCTCAGTTTTCTGAAGCTTTCTTCCTAGAAAACTCGAATGTGTGGAGGATTTGACTCCAGGTGGAACCAATTAGCGTTTGCCAGCAGAAAACAAAAAGGGTCCTGCTAAAATGCATTCAAAACCTTAAAGTCCATAGAGAATATCCAGAAAACACAAACACACACAGAGGCTGTAGCAAGATCTGGGCTTGAGATAGCTACAAATCACCAGATAGTTTTGTTTTCATCCAGGAGTATCTGGACAAATTGTTGTGGATTTCGGGTGAAATTTAACCAAAAATCACCGTGAAAGTGGTTTTGGAGAAAAGCACACTCTTCCTGTTCGGCAAATGCATCCAATGTCATGTTTACAGAAAGAAATATCATGTTTTCTCAGGTTTCTGAAGCTTTCTTCCTAGAAAACTCGAATGTGTGGAGTATTTGACTCCAGGTGGAACCAATTAGCATTTGCCAGCAGGAAACAAAAAGGGTCCTGCTAAAATGCATTCAAAACCTTAAAGTCCATAGAGAATGTCCAGAAAACACAAACACACACAGAGGCTGTAGCAAGATCTGGGATTGAGATAGCTACAAATCACCAGATAGTTTGGTTTTCATCCAGGAGTATCTGGACAAATTGCTGTGGATTTCGGGTGAAATTTAACCAAAAATCACCGTGAAAGTGGTTTTGGAGAAAAGCACACTCTTCCTGTTCGGCAAATGCATCCAATATCATGTTTACAGAAAGAAATATCATGTTTTCTCAGGTTTCTGAAGCTTTCTTCCTGGAAAACTCGAATGTGTGGAGTATTTGACTCCAGGTGGAACCAATTAGCGTTTGCCAGCAGAAAACAAAAAGGGTCCTGCTAAAATGCATTCAAAACCGTAAAGTCCATAGAGAATATCCAGAAAACACAAACACACACAGAGGCTGTAGCAAGATCTGTGCTTGAGATAGCTACAAATCACCAGATAGTTTTGTTTCATCCAGGAGTATCTGGACAAATTTTTGTGGATTTCGGGTGAAATTTAACCAAAAATCACCGTGAAAGTGGTTTTGGAGAAAAGCACAATCTTCCTGTTCTGCAAATGCATCCAATGTCATGTTTACAGAAAGAAATATCATGTTTTCTCAGTTTTCTGAAGCTTTCTTCCTAGAAAACTCGAATGTGTGGAGTATTTGACTCCAGGTGGAACCAATTAGCGTTTGCCAGCAGAAAACAAAAAGGGTCCTGCTAAAATGCATTCAAAACCGAAAAAGTCCATAGAGTATATGCAGAAAACACAAACACACACAGAGGCTGTAGCAAGATCTGGGATTGAGATAGCTACAAATCACCAGATAGTTTTGTTTTCATCCAGGAGTATCTGGACAAATTGCTGTGGATTTCGGGTGAAATTTAAAGTAAAATCACCGTGAAAGTGGTTTTGGAGAAAAGCACAATCTTCCTGTTCGGCAAATGTATCCAATGTTATGTTTACAGAAAGAAATATCATGTTTTCTCACGTTTCTGAAGCTTTCTTCCTAGAAAACTCGAATGTGTGGAGGATTTGACTCCAGGTGGAACCAATTAGCGTTTGCCAGCAGAAAACAAAAAGGGTCCTGGTAAAATGCATTCAAAACCATAAAGTCCATAGAGAATGTCCAGAAAACACAAACACACACAGAGGCTGTAGCAAGATCTGGGATTGAGATAGCTACAAATCAGCAGATAGTTTTGTTTTCATCCTGGAGTGTCTGGACAAATTGTTGTGGATTTCGGGTGAAATTTAACCAAAAATCACCGTGAAAGTGGTTTTGGAGAAAACCACACTCTTCATGTTCGGCAAATGCATCCAATGTCATGTTTACAGAAAGAAAAAACATGTTTTCTCAGGTTTCTGAATCTTTCTTCCTAGAAAACTCGAATGTGTGGAGGATTTGACTCCAGGTGGAACCAATTAGCGTTTGCCAGCTGAAAACAAAAACTTACATGCTAAAATGCATTCAAAACCTTAAAGTCCATAGAGAATATCCAGAAAACACAAACACACACAGAGGCTGTAGCAAGATCTGGGATTGAGATAGCTACAAATCACCAGATAGTTTTGTTTTCATCCAGGAGTATCTGGACAAATTGTTGTGGATTTCGGGCGAAATTTAACCAAAAATCACTGTGAAAGTGGTTTTGGAGAAAAGCACACTCTTCCGGTTCTGCAAATGCATCCAATGCCATGTTTACAGAAAGAAATATCATGTTTTCTCAGTTTTCTGAAGCTTTCTTCCTAGAAAACTCGAATGTGTGGAGGATTTGACTCCAGGTGGAACCAATTAGCGTTTGCCAGCAGAAAACAAAAAGGGTCCTGCTAAAATGCATTCAAAACCTTAAAGTCCATAGAGAATATCCAGAAAACACAAACACACACAGAGGCTGTAGCAAGATCTGGGCTTGAGATAGCTACAAATCACCAGATAGTTTTGTTTTCATCCAGGAGTATCTGGACAAATTGTTGTGGATTTCGGGTGAAATTTAACCAAAAATCACCGTGAAAGTGGTTTTGGAGAAAAGCACACTCTTCCTGTTCGGCAAATGCATCCAATGTCATGTTTACAGAAAGAAATATCATGTTTTCTCAGGTTTCTGAAGCTTTCTTCCTAGAAAACTCGAATGTGTGGAGTATTTGACTCCAGGTGGAACCAATTAGCATTTGCCAGCAGGAAACAAAAAGGGTCCTGCTAAAATGCATTCAAAACCTTAAAGTCCATAGAGAATGTCCAGAAAACACAAACACACACAGAGGCTGTAGCAAGATCAGGGATTGAGATAGCTACAAATCACCAGATAGTTTGGTTTTCATCCAGGAGTATCTGGACAAATTGCTGTGGATTTCGGTTGAAATTTAAAGTAAAATCACCGTGAAAGTGGTTTTGGAGAAAAGCACAATCTTCCTGTTCGGCAAATGTATCCAATGTCATGTTTACAGAAAGAAATATCATGTTTTCTCAGGTTTCTGAAGCTTTCTTCCTAGAAAACTCGAATGTGTGGAGGATTTGACTCCAGGTGGAACCAATTAGCGTTTGCCAGCAGAAAACAAAAAGGGTCCTGGTGAAATGCATTCAAAACCATAAAGTCCATAGAGAATGTCCAGAAAACACAAACACACACAGAGGCTGTAGCAAGATCTGGGATTGAGATAGCTACAAATCAGCAGATAGTTTTGTTTTCATCCAGGAGTATCTGGACAAATTGTTGTGGATTTCGGGTGAAATTTAACCAAAAATCACCGTGAAAGTGGTTTTGGAGAAAAGCACACTCTTCATGTTCGGCAAATGCATCCAATGTCATGTTTACAGAAAGAAATATCATGTTTTCTCAGGTTTCTGAAGCTTTCTTCCTAGAAAACTCGAATGTGTGGAGGATTTGACTCCAGGTGGAACAAATTAGCGTTTGCCAGCAGAAAACAAAAAGGGTCCTGCTAAAATGCATTCAAAACCGTAAAGTCCATAGAGAATATCCAGAAAACACAAACACACACAGAGGCTGTAGCAAGAGCTGGGTTTGAGATAGCTACAAATCACCAGATAGTTTTGTTTCATCCAGGAGTATCTGGACAAATTGTTGTGGATTTTGGGTGAAATTTAACCAAAAATCACCGTGAAAGTGGTTTTGGAGAAAAGCACAATCTTCCTGTTCGGCAAATGCATCCAATGTCATGTTTACAGAAAGAAATATCATGTTTTCTCACGTTTCTGAAGCTTTCTTCCTAGAAAACTCGAATGTGTGGAGGATTTGACTCCAGGTGGAACCAATTAGCGTTTGCCAGCAGAAAACAAAAAGGGTCCTGGTAAAATGCATTCAAAACCATAAAGTCCATAGAGAATGTCCAGAAAACACAAACACACACAGGCTGTAGCAAGATCTGGGATTGAGATAGCTACAAATCAGCAGATAGTTTTGTTTTCATCCTGGAGTGTCTGGACAAATTGTTGTGGATTTCGGGTGAAATTTAACCAAAAATCACCGTGAAAGTGGTTTTGGAGAAAAGCACACTCTTCATGTTCGGCAAATGCATCCAATGTCATGTTTACAGAAAGAAATATCATGTTTTCTCAGGTTTCTGAAGCTTTCTTCCTAGAAAACTCGAATGTGTGGAGTATTTGACTCCAGGTGGAACCAATTAGCGTTTGCCAGCAGAAAACAAAAAGGGTCCTGCTAAAATGCATTCAAAACCTTAAAGTCCATAGAGAATATCCAGAAAACACAAACACACACAGAGGCTGTAGCAAGATCTGGGATTGAGATAGCTACAAATCACCAGATAGTTTTGTTTTCATCCAGGAGTATCTGGACAAATTGTTGTGGATTTCGGGTGAAATTTAACCAAAAATCACCGTGAAAGTGGTTTTGGAGAAAAGCACACTCTTCCTGTTCGGCAAATGCATCCAATGTCATGTTTACAGAAAGAAATATCATGTTTTCTCAGGTTTCTGAAGCTTTCTTCCTAGAAAACTCGAATGTGTGGAGTATTTGACTCCAGGTGGAACCAATTAGCATTTGCCAGCAGGAAACAAAAAGGGTCCTGCTAAAATGCATTCAAAACCTTAAAGTCCATAGAGAATGTCCAGAAAACACAAACACACGCAGAGGCTGTAGCAAGATCTGGGATTGAGATAGCTACAAATCACCAGATAGTTTGGTTTTCATCCAGGAGTATCTGGACAAATTGCTGTGGATTTCGGTTGAAATTTAAAGTAAAATCACCGTGAAAGTGGTTTTGGAGAAAAGCACAATCTTCCTGTTCGGCAAATGTATCCAATGTCATGTTTACAGAAAGAAATATCATGTTTTCTCAGGTTTCTGAAGCTTTCTTCCTAGAAAACTCGAATGTGTGGAGGATTTGACTCCAGGTGGAACCAATTAGCGTTTGCCAGCAGAAAACAAAAAGGGTCCTGGTGAAATGCATTCAAAACCATAAAGTCCATAGAGAATGTCCAGAAAACACAAACACACACAGAGGCTGTAGCAAGATCTGGGATTGAGATAGCTACAAATCAGCAGATAGTTTTGTTTTCATCCAGGAGTATCTGGACAAATTGTTGTGGATTTCGGGTGAAATTTAACCAAAAATCACCGTGAAAGTGGTTTTGGAGAAAAGCACACTCTTCATGTTCGGCAAATGCATCCAATGTCATGTTTACAGAAAGAAATATCTTGTTTTCTCAGGTTTCTGAAGCTTTCTTCCTAGAAAACTCGAATGTGTGGAGGATTTGACTCCAGGTGGAACAAATTAGCGTTTGCCAGCAGAAAACAAAAAGGGTCCTGCTAAAATGCATTCAAAACCGTAAAGTCCATAGAGAATATCCAGAAAACACAAACACACACAGAGGCTGTAGCAAGAGCTGGGTTTGAGATAGCTACAAATCACCAGATAGTTTTGTTTCATCCAGGAGTATCTGGACAAATTGTTGTGGATTTTGGGTGAAATTTAACCAAAAATCACCGTGAAAGTGGTTTTGGAGAAAAGCACAATCTTCCTGTTCGGCAAATGTATCCAATGTCATGTTTACAGAAAGAAATATCATGTTTTCTCACGTTTCTGAAGCTTTCTTCCTAGAAAACTCGAATGTGTGGAGGATTTGACTCCAGGTGGAACCAATTAGCGTTTGCCAGCAGAAAACAAAAAGGGTCCTGGTAAAATGCATTCAAAACCATAAAGTCCATAGAGAATGTCCAGAAAACACAAACACACACAGGCTGTAGCAAGATCTGGGATTGAGATAGCTACAAATCACCAGATAGTTTTGTTTTCATCCTGGAGTGTCTGGACAAATTGTTGTGGATTTCGGGTGAAATTTAACCAAAAATCACCGTGAAAGTGGTTTTGGAGAAAAGCACACTCTTCATGTTCGGCAAATGCATCCAATGTCATGTTTACAGAAAGAAATATCATGTTTTCTCAGGTTTCTGAAGCTTTCTTCCTAGAAAACTCGAATGTGTGGAGGATTTGACTCCAGGTGGAACCAATTAGCGTTTGCCAGCAGAAAACAAAAAGGGTCCTGGTAAAATGCATTCAAAACCTTAAAGTCCATAGAGAATATCCAGAAAACACAAACACACACAGAGGCTGTAGCAAGATCTGGGATTGAGATAGCTACAAATCACCAGATAGTTTTGTTTTCATCCAGGAGTATCTGGACAAATTGTTGTGGATTTCGGGTGAAATTTAACCAAAAATCACCGTGAAAGTGGTTTTGGAGAAAAGCACAATCTTCCTGTTCTTCAAATGTATCCAATGTCATGTTTACAGAAAGAAATATCATGTTTTCTCAGGTTTCTGAAGCTTTCTTCCTAGAAAACTCGAATGTGTGGAGGATTTGACTCCAGGTGGAACCAATTAGCGTTTGCCAGCAGAAAACAAAAAGGGTCCTGGTGAAATGCATTCAAAACCATAAAGTCCATAGAGAATGTCCAGAAAACACAAACACACACAGAGGCTGTAGCAAGATCTGGGATTGAGATAGCTACAAATCAGCAGATAGTTTTGTTTTCATCCAGGAGTATCTGGACAAATTGTTGTGGATTTCGGGTGAAATTTAACCAAAAATCATCGTGAAAGTGGTTTTGGAGAAAAGCACACTCTTCATGTTCGGCAAATGCATCCAATGTCATGTTTACAGAAAGAAATATCATGTTTTCTCAGGTTTCTGAAGCTTTCTTCCTAGAAAACTCGAATGTGTGGAGGATTTGAGTCCAGGTGGAACAAATTAGCGTTTGCCAGCAGAAAACAAAAAGGGTCCTGCTAAAATGCATTCAAAACCGTAAAGTCCATAGAGAATATCCAGAAAACACAAACACACACAGAGGCTGTAGCAAGAGCTGGGTTTGAGATAGCTACAAATCACCAGATAGTTTTGTTTCATCCAGGAGTATCTGGACAAATTGTTGTGGATTTTGGGTGAAATTTAACCAAAAATCACCGTGAAAGTGCTTTTGGAGAAAAGCACAATCTTCCTGTTCGGCAAATGCATCCAATGTCATGTTTACAGAAAGAAATATCATGTTTTCTCACGTTTCTGAAGCTTTCTTCCTAGAAAACTCGAATGTGTGGAGGATTTGACTCCAGGTGGAACCAATTAGCGTTTGCCAGCAGAAAACAAAAAGGGTCCTGGTAAAATGCATTCAAAACCATAAAGTCCATAGAGAATGTCCAGAAAACACAAACACACACAGGCTGTAGCAAGATCTGGGATTGAGATAGCTACAAATCAGCAGATAGTTTTGTTTTCATCCTGGAGTGTCTGGACAAATTGTTGTGGATTTCGGGTGAAATTTAACCAAAAATCACCGTGAAAGTGGTTTTGGAGAAAAGCACACTCTTCATGTTCGGCAAATGCATCCAATGTCATGTTTACAGAAAGAAATATCATGTTTTCTCAGGTTTCTGAAGCTTTCTTCCTAGAAAACTCGAATGTGTGGAGTATTTGACTCCAGGTGGAACCAATTAGCGTTTGCCAGCAGAAAACAAAAAGGGTCCTGCTAAAATGCATTCAAAACCTTAAAGTCCATAGAGAATATCCAGAAAACACAAACACACACAGAGGCTGTAGCAAGATCTGGGATTGAGATAGCTACAAATCACCAGATAGTTTTGTTTTCATCCAGGAGTATCTGGACAAATTGTTGTGGATTTCAGGTGAAATTTAACCAAAAATCACTGTGAAAGTGGTTTTGGAGAAAAGCACACTCTTCCTGTTCGGCAAATGCATCCAATGTCATGTTTACAAATATAAATATCATGTTTTCTCAGGTTTCTGGAGCTTTCTTCCTAGAAAACTCGAATGTGTGGAGTATTTGACTCCAGGTGGAACCAATCAGCGTTTGCCAGCAGAAAACAAAAAGGGTCCTGCTAAAATGCATTCAAAACCTTAAAGTCCATAGAGAATATCCAGAAAACACAAACACACACAGAGGCTGTAGCAAGATCTGGGATTGAGATAGCTACAAATCACCAGATAGTTTTGTTTTCATCCAGGAGTATCTGGACAAATTGTTGTGGATTTCGGGTGAAATTTAACCAAAAATCACCGTGAAAGTGGTTTTGGAGAAAAGCACACTCTTCATGTTCGGGAAATGCATCCAATGTCATGTTTACAGAAGGAAATATCATGTTTTCTCAGGTTTCTGAAGCTTTCTTCCTAGAAAACTCGAATGTGTGGAGGATTTGACTCCAGGTGGAACCACTTAGTGTTTGCCAGCAGAAAACAAAATGGTCCTGCTAAAATGCATTCAAAACCTTAAAGTCCATAGAGAATATCCAGAAAACACAAACACACACAGAGGCTGTAGCAAGATCTGGGATTGAGATAGCCACAACACACCAGATAATTTTGTTTTCATCCAGGAGTATCTGGACAAATTGTTGTGGATTTCGGGTGAAATTTAACCAAAAATCACCGTGAAAGTGGTTTTGGAGAAAAGCACAATCTTTCTGTTCAGCAAATGCATCCAATGTCATGTTTACAAATGCAAATATCATGATTTCCCAGGGTTCTGGAGCTTTGTTCCTAGAAAACTCGAATATGTGGAGGATTTGACTCCAGATGGAACCAATTAGCGTTTGCCAGCAGAAAACAAAAAGGGTCCTGCTAAAATGCATTCAAAACCGTAAAGTCCATAGAGAATATCCAGAAAACACAAACACACACAGAGGCTGTAGCAAGATCTGGGCTTGAGATAGCTACAAATCACCAGATAGTTTTGTTTTCAATCTGGAGTGTCTGGACAAATTGTTGTGGATTTCGGGTGAAATTTAACCAAAAATCACCGTGAAAGTGGTTTTGGAGAAAAGCACACTCTTCCTGTTCGGCAAATGCATCCAATATCATGTTTACAGAAAGAAATATCATGTTTTCGCAGGTTTCTGAAGCTTTCTTCCTGGAAAACTCGAATGTGTGGAGTATTTGACTCCAGGTGGAACCAATTAGCGTTTGCCAGCAGAAAACAAAAAGGGTCCTGCTAAAATGCATTCAAAACCTTAAAGTCCATAGAGAATATCCAGAAAACACAAACACACACAGAGGCTGTAGCAAGATCTGGGCTTGAGATAGCTACAAATCACCAGATAGTTTTGTTTCATCCAGGAGTATCTGGACAAATTGTTGTGGATTTCGGGTGAAATTTAACCAAAAATCACCGTGAAAGTGGTTTTGGAGAAAAGCACAATCTTCCTGTTCTGCAAATGCATCCAATGCCATGTTTACAGAAAGAAATATCATGTTTTCTCAGGTTTCTGAAGCTTTCTTCCTAGAAAACTCGAATGTGTGGAGTATTTGACTCCAGGTGGAACCAATTAGCGTTTGCCAGCAGAAAACAAAAAGGGTCCTGCTAAAATGCATTCAAAACCGTAAAGTCCATAGAGAATGTCCAGAAAACACAAACACACACAGAGGCTGTAGCAAGATCTGGGATTGAGATAGCTACAAATCAGCAGATAGTTTTGCTTTCATCCTGGAGTGTCTGGACAAATTGTTGTGGATTTCGGGTGAAATTTAACCAAAAATCACCGTGAAAGTGGTTTTGGAGAAAAGCACACTCTTCATGTTCGGCAAATGCATCCAATGTCATGTTTACAGAAAGAAAAAACATGTTTTCTCAGGTTTCTGAAGCTTTCTTCCTAGAAAACTCGAATGTGTGGAGGATTTGACTCCAGGTGGAACCAATTAGCGTTTGCCAGCTGAAAACAAAAACTTACATGCTAAAATGCATTCAAAACCTTAAAGTCCATAGAGAATATCCAGAAAACACAAACACATACAGAGGCTGTAGCAAGATCTGGGATTGAGATAGCTACAAATCAGCAGATAGTTTTGTTTTCATCCTGGAGTATCTGGACAAATTGTTGTGGATTTCGGGTGAAATTTAACCAAAAATCACCGTGAAAGTGGTTTTGGAGAAAAGCACACTCTTCATGTTCGGCAAATGCATCCAATGTCATGTTTACAGAAAGAAATATCATGTTTTCTCAGGTTTCTGAAGCTTTCTTCCTAGAAAACTCGAATGTGTGGAGTATTTGACTCCAGGTGGAACCAATTAGCATTTGCCAGCAGAAAACAAAAAGGGTCCTGCTAAAATGCATTCAAAACCGTAAAGTCCATAGAGAATGTCCAGAAAACACAAACACACACAGAGGCTGTAGCAAGATCTGGGATTGAGATAGCTACAAATCAGCAGATAGTTTTGTTTTCATCCTGGAGTGTCTGGACAAATTGTAGTGGATTTCGGGTGAAATTTAACCAAAAATCACCGTGAAAGTGGTTTTGGAGAAAAGCACACTCTTCCTGTTCGGCAAATGCATCCAATGCCATGTTTACAGAAAGAAATATCATGTTTTCTCAGGTTTCTGAAGCTTTCTTCCTAGAAAACTCGAATGTGTGGAGGATTTGACTCCAGGTGGAACCAATTAGCATTTGCCAGCAGAAAACAAAAAGGGTCCTGCTAAAATGCATTCAAAACCGTAAAGTCCATAGAGAGTATCCAGAAAACACAAACACACACAGAGGCTGTAGCAAGAGCTGGGTTTGAGATAGCTACAAATCACCAGATAGTTTTGTTTCATCCAGGAGTATCTGGACAAATTGTTGTGGATTTCGGGTGAAATTTAACCAAAAATCACCGTGAAAGTGGTTTTGGAGAAAAGCACACTCTTCCTGTTCGGCAAATGCATCCAATGTCATGTTTACAGAAAGAAATATCATGTTTTCTCAGGTTTCTGAAGCTTTCTTCCTAGAAAACTCGAATGTGTGGAGTATTTGAGTCCAGGTGGAACCAATTAGCGTTTGCCAGCTGAAAACAAAAAGGGTCCTGCTAAAATGCATTCAAAACCGTAAAGTCCATAGAGAATATCCAGAAAACACAAACACACGCAGAGGCTGTAGCAAGATCTGGGATTGAGATAGCTACAAATCACCAGATAGTTTGGTTTTCATCCTGGAGGATCTGGACAAATTGTTGTGGATTTCGGGTGAAATTTAACCAAAAATCACCGTGAAAGTGGTTTTGGAGAAAAGCCCAATCTTCCTGTTCGGCAAATGCATCCAATGCCATGTTTACAGAAAGAAATATCATGTTTTCTCAGGTTTCTGAAGCTTTCTTCCCAGAAAACTCGAATGTGTGGAGTATTTGACTCCAGGTGGAACCAATTAGCGTTTGCCAGCAGAAAACAAAAAGGGTCCTGCTAAAATGCATTCAAAACCTTAAAGTCCATAGAGAATGTCCAGAAAACACAAACACACACAGAGGCTGTAGCAAGATCTGGGATTGAGATAGCTACAAATCAGCAGATAGTTTTGTTTTCATCCTGGAGTGTCTGGACAAATTGTAGTGGATTTCGGGTGAAATTTAACCAAAAATCACCGTGAAAGTGGTTTTGGAGAAAAGCACACTCTTCCTCTTCGGCAAATGCATCCAATGCCATGTTTACAGAAAGAAATATCATGTTTTCTCAGGTTTCTGAAGCTTTCTTCCTAGAAAACTCGAATGTGTGGAGGATTTGACTCCAGGTGGAACCAATTAGCATTTGCCAGCAGAAAACAAAAAGGGTCCTGCTAAAATGCATTCAAAACCGTAAAGTCCATAGAGAGTATCCAGAAAACACAAACACACACAGAGGCTGTAGCAAGAGCTGGGTTTGAGATAGCTACAAATCACCAGATAGTTTTGTTTTCATCCAGGAGTATCTGGACAAATTGTTGTGGATTTCGGGTGAAATTTAACCAAAAATCACCGTAAAAGTGGTTTTGGAGAAAAGCACACTCTTCCTGTTCGGCAAATGCATCCAATGTCATGTTTACAGAAAGAAATATCATGTTTTCTCAGGTTTCTGAAGGTTTCTTCCTAGAAAACTCGAATGTGTGGAGTATTTGAGTCCAGGTGGAGCCAATTAGCGTTTGCCAGCTGAAAACAAAAAGGGTCCTGCTAAAATGCATTCAAAACCGTAAAGTCCATAGAGAATATCCAGAAAACACAAACACACGCAGAGGCTGTAGCAAGATCTGGGATTGAGATAGCTACAAATCACCAGATAGTTTGGTTTTCATCCTGGAGGATCTGGACAAATTGTTGTGGATTTCGGGTGAAATTTAACCAAAAATCACCGTGAAAGTGGTTTTGGAGAAAAGCACACTCTTCCTGTCGGCAAATGCATCCAATGTCATGTTTACAGAAAGAAATATCATGTTTTCTCAGGTTTCTGAAGCTTTCTTCCCAGAAAACTCGAATGTGTGGAGTATTTGACTCCAGGTGGAACCAATTAGCGTTTGCCAGCAGAAAACAAAAAGGGTCCTGCTAAAATGCATTCAAAACCTTAAAGTCCATAGAGAATATCCAGAAAACACAAACACACACAGAGGCTGTAGCAAGATCTGGGCTTGAGATAGCTACAAATCACCAGATAGTTTTGTTTCATCCAGGAGTATCTGGACAAATTGTTGTGGATTTCGGGTGAAATTTAACCAAAAATCACCGTGAAAGTGGTTTTGGAGAAAAGCCCAATCTTCCTGTTCGGCAAATGCATCCAATGCCATGTTTACAGAAAGAAATATCATGTTTTCTCAGGTTTCTGAAGCTTTCTTCCCAGAAAACTCGAATGTGTGGAGTATTTGACTCCAGGTGGAACCAATTAGCGTTTGCCAGCAGAAAACAAAAAGGGTCCTGCTAAAATGCATTCAAAACCTTAAAGTCCATAGAGAATATCCAGAAAACACAAACACACACAGAGGCTGTAGCAAGATCTGGGATTGAGATAGCTACAAATCACCAGATAGTTTTGTTTTCATCCAGGAGTATCTGGACAAATTATTGTGGATTTCGGGTGAAATTTAACAAAAATCACCGTGAAAGTGGTTTTGGAGAAAAGCACAATCTTCCTGTTTTGCAAATGCATCCAATGCCATGTTTACAGAAAGAAATATCATGTTTTCTCAGGTTTCTGAAGCTTTCTTCCTAGAAAACTCGAATGTGTGGAGTATTTGACTCCAGGTGGAACCAATTAGCGTTTGCCAGCAGAAAACAAAAAGGGTCCTGCTAAAATGCATTCAAAACCTTAAAGTCCATAGAGAATATCCAGAAAACACAAACACACACAGAGGCTGTAGCAAGATCTGGGATTGAGATAGCTACAAATCACCAGATAGTTTTGTTTTCATCCAGGAGTATCTGGACAAATTGTTGTGGATTTCGGGTGAAATTTAACCAAAAATCACCGTGAAAGTGGTTTTGGAGAAAAGCACAATCTTCCTGTTCGTGAAATGCATCCAATGTCATGTTTACAGAAAGAAATATCATGTTTTCTCAGGTTTCTGAAGCTTTCTTCCTAGAAAACTCGAATGTGTGGAGGATTTGACTCCAGGTGGAACCAATTAGCGTTTGCCAGCAGAAAACAAAAAGGGTCCTGGTAAAATGCATTCAAAACCATAAAGTCCATAGAGAATGTCCAGAAAACACAAACACACACAGAGGCTGTAGCAAGATCTGGGATTGAGATAGCTACAAATCAGCAGATAGTTTTGCTTTCATCCTGGAGTGTCTGGACAAATTGTTGTGGATTTCGGGTGAAATTTAACCAAAAATCACCGTGAAAGTGGTTTTGGAGAAAAGCACACTCTTCATGTTCGGCAAATGCATCCAATGTCATGTTTACAGAAAGAAAAAACATGTTTTCTCAGGTTTCTGAAGCTTTCTTCCTAGAAAACTCGAATGTGTGGAGGATTTGACTCCAGGTGGAACCAATTAGCGTTTGCCAGCTGAAAACAAAAACTTACATGCTAAAATGCATTCAAAACCTTAAAGTCCATAGAGAATATCCAGAAAACACAAACACATACAGAGGCTGTAGCAAGATCTGGGATTGAGATAGCTACAAATCACCAGATAGTTTTGTTTTCATCCAGGAGTATCTGGACAAATTGTTGTGGATTTCGGGTGAAATTTAACCAAAAATCACCGTGAAAGTGGTTTTGGAGAAAAGCACACTCTTCATGTTCGGCAAATGCATCCAATGTCATGTTTACAGAAAGAAATATCATGTTTTCTCAGGTTTCTGAAGCTTTCTTCCTAGAAAACTCGAATGTGTGCAGTATTTGACTCCAGGTGGAACCAATTAGCATTTGCCAGCAGAAAACAAAAAGGGTCCTGCTAAAATGCATTCAAAACCGTAAAGTCCATAGAGAATGTCCAGAAAACACAAACACACACAGAGGCTGTAGCAAGATCTGGGATTGAGATAGCTACAAATCAGCAGATAGTTTTGTTTTCATCCTGGAGTGTCTGGACAAATTGTAGTGGATTTCGGGTGAAATTTAACCAAAAATCACCGTGAAAGTGGTTTTGGAGAAAAGCACACTCTTCCTCTTCGGCAAATGCATCCAATGCCATGTTTACAGAAAGAAATATCATGTTTTCTCAGGTTTCTGAAGCTTTCTTCCTAGAAAACTCGAATGTGTGGAGGATTTGACTCCAGGTGGAACCAATTAGCATTTGCCAGCAGAAAACAAAAAGGGTCCTGCTAAAATGCATTCAAAACCGTAAAGTCCATAGAGAGTATCCAGAAAACACAAACACACACAGAGGCTGTAGCAAGAGCTGGGTTTGAGATAGCTACAAATCACCAGATAGTTTTGTTTTCATCCAGGAGTATCTGGACAAATTGTTGTGGATTTCGGGTGAAATTTAACCAAAAATCACCGTAAAAGTGGTTTTGGAGAAAAGCACACTCTTCCTGTTCGGCAAATGCATCCAATGTCATGTTTACAGAAAGAAATATCATGTTTTCTCAGGTTTCTGAAGGTTTCTTCCTAGAAAACTCGAATGTGTGGAGTATTTGAGTCCAGGTGGAGCCAATTAGCGTTTGCCAGCTGAAAACAAAAAGGGTCCTGCTAAAATGCATTCAAAACCGTAAAGTCCATAGAGAATATCCAGAAAACACAAACACACGCAGAGGCTGTAGCAAGATCTGGGATTGAGATAGCTACAAATCACCAGATAGTTTGGTTTTCATCCTGGAGGATCTGGACAAATTGTTGTGGATTTCGGGTGAAATTTAACCAAAAATCACCGTGAAAGTGGTTTTGGAGAAAAGCACACTCTTCCTGTCGGCAAATGCATCCAATGTCATGTTTACAGAAAGAAATATCATGTTTTCTCAGGTTTCTGAAGCTTTCTTTCTAGAAAACTCGAATGTGTGGAGTATTTGACTCCAGGTGGAACCAATTAGCGTTTGCCAGCAGAAAACAAAAAGGGTCCTGCTAAAATGCATTCAAAACCGTAAAGTCCATAGAGAATATCCAGAAAACACAAACACACACAGAGGCTGTAGCAAGATCTGGGCTTGAGATAGCTACAAATCACCAGATAGTTTTGTTTCATCCAGGAGTATCTGGACAAATTGTTGTGGATTTCGGGTGAAATTTAACCAAAAATCACCGTGAAAGTGGTTTTGGAGAAAAGCCCAATCTTCCTGTTCGGCAAATGCATCCAATGCCATGTTTACAGAAAGAAATATCATGTTTTCTCAGGTTTCTGAAGCTTTCTTCCCAGAAAACTCGAATGTGTGGAGTATTTGACTCCAGGTGGAACCAATTAGCGTTTGCCAGCAGAAAACAAAAAGGGTCCTGCTAAAATGCATTCAAAACCTTAAAGTCCATAGAGAATATCCAGAAAACACAAACACACACAGAGGCTGTAGCAAGATCTGGGATTGAGATAGCTACAAATCACCAGATAGTTTTGTTTTCATCCAGGAGTATCTGGACAAATTATTGTGGATTTCGGGTGAAATTTAACAAAAATCACCGTGAAAGTGGTTTTGGAGAAAAGCACAATCTTCCTGTTTTGCAAATGCATCCAATGCCATGTTTACAGAAAGAAATATCATGTTTTCTCAGGTTTCTGAAGCTTTCTTCCTAGAAAACTCGAATGTGTGGAGTATTTGACTCCAGGTGGAACCAATTAGCGTTTGCCAGCAGAAAACAAAAAGGGTCCTGATAAAATGCGTTCAAAACCTTAAAGTCCATAGAGAATATCCAGAAAACACAAACACACACAGAGGCTGTAGCAAGATCTGGGATTGAGATAGCTACAAATCACCAGATAGTTTTGTTTTCATCCAGGAGTATCTGGACAAATTGTTGTGGATTTTGGGTGAAATTTAACCAAATTCACCGTGAAAGTGGTTTTGGAGAAAAGCACACTCTTCCTGTTCGGCAAATGCATCCAATGTCATGTTTACAGAAAGAAATATCATGTTTTCTCAGGTTTCTGAAGCTTTCTTCCTAGAAAACTCGAATGTGTGGAGGATTTGAGTCCAGGTGGAACCAATTAGCGTTTGCCAGCAGAAAACAAAAAGGGTCCTGCTAAAATGCATTCAAAACCTTAAAGTCCATAGAGAATGTCCAGAAAACACAAACACACACAGAGGCTGTAGCAAGATCTGGGATTGAGATAGCTACAAATCACCAGATAGTTTTGTTTCATCCAGGAGTATCTGGACAAATTGTTGTGGATTTCGGGTGAAATTTAACCAAAAATCACCGTGAAAGTGGTTTTGGAGAAAAGCACATTCTTCCTGTTCGGCAAATGCATCCAATATCATGTTTACAGAAAGAAATATCATGTTTTCTCAGGTTTCTGAAGCTTTCTTCCTGGAAAACTCGAATGTGTGGAGTATTTGACTCCAGGTGGAACCAATTAGCGTTTGCCAGCAGAAAACAAAAAGGGTCCTGCTAAAATGCATTCAAAACCTTAAAGTCCATAGAGAATATCCAGAAAACACAAACACACACAGAGGCTGTAGCAAGATCTGGGATTGAGATAGCTACAAATCACCAGATAGTTTTGTTTTCATCCAGGAGTATCTGGACAAATTGTTGTGGATTTCGGGTGAAATTTAACCAAAAATCACCGTGAAAGTGGTTTAGGAGAAAAGCACAATCTTCCTGTTCGGCAAATGCATCCAATGTCATGTTTACAGAAAGAAATATCATGTTTTCTCAGGTTTCTGAAGGTTTCTTCCTAGAAAACTCGAATGTGTGGAGGATTTGACTCCAGGTGGAACCAATTAGCGTTTGCCAGCAGAAAACAAAAAGGGTCCTGCTAAAATGCATTCAAAACCTTAAAGTCCATAGAGAATATGCAGAAAACACAAACACACACAGAGGCTGTAGCAAGATCTGGGATTGAGATAGCTACAAATCACCAGATAGTTTTGTTTTCATCCAGGAGTGTCTGGAAAATTGTTGTGGATTTCGGGTGAAATTTAACCAAAAATCACCGTGAAAGTAGTTTTGGAGAAAAGCACAATCTTCCTGTTCGGCAAATGCATCCAATGTCATGTTTACAAAAAGAAATATCATGTTTTCTCAGGTTTCTGGAGGTTTCTTCCTAGAAAACTCGAATGTGTGGAGGATTTGACTCCAGGTGGAACCAATTAGCGTTTGCCAGCAGAAAACAAAAAGGGTCCTGCTAAAATGCATTCAAAACCGTAAAGTCCATAGAGAATATCCAGAAAACACAAACACACACAGAGGCTGTAGCAAGATCTGGGCTTCAGATAGCTACAAATCACCAGATAGTTTTGTTTTCATCCTGGAGTGTCTGGACAAATTGCTGTGGATTTCGGGTGAAATTTAACCAAAAATCACCGTGAAAGTGGTTTTGGAGAAAAGCACACTCTTCCTGTTCGGCAAATGCATCCAATATCATGTTTACAGAAAGAAATATCATGTTTTCTCAGGTTTCTGAAGCTTTCTTCCTAGAAAACTCGAATGTGTGGAGGATTTGACTCCAGGTGGAACCAATTAGCGTTTGCCAGCAGAAAACAAAAAGGGTCCTGCTAAAATGCATTCAAAACCTTAAAGTCCATAGAGAATATCCAGAAAACACAAACACACACACAGGCTGTAGCAAGATCTGGGATTGAGATAGCTACAAATCACCAGATAGTTTTGTTTTCATCCAGGAGTATCTGGACTAATTGTTGTGGATTTCGGCTGAAATTTAACCAAAAATCACCGTGAAAGTGGTTTTGGAGAAAAGCACAATCTTCCTCTTCAGCAAATGTATCCAATGTCATGTTTACAAATAAAAATATCATGTTTTCTCAGGTTTCTGGAGCTTTATTCCTAGAAAACTCGAATGTGTGGAGTATTTGACTCCAGGTGGAACCAATTATCGTTTGCCAGCTTAAAACAAAAAGGGTCCTCCTAAAATGCATTCAACACCTTAAATTCCATAGAGAATATCCAGAAAACACAAACACACACAGAGGCTGTAGCAAGATCTGGGATTGAGATAGCTACAAATCACCAGATAGTTTTGTTTTCATCCAGGAGTATCTGGACAAATTGTTGTGGATTTCGGGTGAAATTTAACCAAAAATCACCGTGAAAGTGGTTTTGGAGAAAAGCACAATCTTCCTGATTGGCAAATGGATCCAATGTCATGTTTACAGAAAGAAATATCATGTTTTCTGAGGTTCCTGAAGCTTTCTTCCTAGAAAACTCGAATGTGTGGAGTATTTGACTCCAGGTGCAACCAATTAGCGTTTGCCAGCAGAAAACAAAAAGGGTCCTGCTAAAATGCATTCAAAACCCTAAAGTCCATAGAGAATACCCAGAAAACACAAACACACACAGAGGTTGTAGCGAGATCTGGGATTGAGATAGCTACAAATCACCAGATAGTTTTGTTTTCATCCAGGAGTATCTGGACAAATTGTTGTGGATTTCGGGTGAAATTTAACCAAAAATCACCGTGAAAGTGGTTTTGGAGAAAAGCACAATCTTCTCTTCGGCAAATGCGTCCAATGTCATGTTTACAGAAAGAAATATCATGTTTTCTCAGGTTTCTGAAGCTTTCTTCCTAGGAAACTCGAATTTGTGGAGGATTTGACTCCAGGTGGAAGCAATTAGCGTTTGCCAGCAGAAAACAAAAAGGGTCCTGCTAAAGTGCATTCAAAACCTTAAAGTCCATAGAGAATATCCAGAAAACACAAACACACACAGAGGCTCTACCAAGATCTGGGATTGAGATAGCTACAAATCACCAGATAGTTTGGTTTTCATCCAAGAGTCTCTGGACAAATTGTTGTTGTTTTGAAGTGAAATTTAACCAAAAACTCACCGTGAAAGTGGTTTTGGAGAAAAGCATAATCTTTCTGTTCAGCAAATGTATCCAATATCATGTTTACAGAAAGAAATATCATGTTTTCTCAGGTTTCTGAAGCTTTCTTCCTAGAAAACTCGAATTTGTGGAGGATTTGACTCCAGGTGGAACCAATTAGCGTTTGCCAGCAGAAAACAAAAAGGGTCCTGCTAAAATGCATTCAAAACCTTAAAGTCCATAGAGAATATCCAGAAAACACAAACACACACAGAGGCTGTAGCAAGATCTGGGATTGAGATAGCTACAAATCAACAGATAATTTTTTGTTTTCATCCAGGAGTATCTGGACAAATTGTTGTAGTTTTGAAGTGAAATTTAACCAAAAAATCACAGTGGAAGTGGTTTTGGAGAAAAGCATAATCTTTCTGTTCAGCAAATGAATCCAATGTCATGTTTACAGAAAGAAATATCATGTTTTCTCAGGTTTCTGAAGCTTTCTTCCTAGAAAACTCGAATGTGTGGAGGATTTGACTCCAGGTGGAACCAATTAGCGTTTGCCAGCTGAAAACAAAATCTTACATGCTAAAATGCATTCAAAACCTTAAAGTCCATAGAGAATATCCAGAAAACACAAACACACACAGAGGCTGTAGCAAGATCTGGGATTGAGCTAGCTACAAATCACCAGATAGTTTTTTCTTTTCATCCAGGAGTATCTGGACAAATTGTTGTGGATTTCAGGTGAAATTTAACCAAAAATCACCGTGAAAGTGGTTTTGGAGAAAAGCACAATCTTCCTGTTCGGAAAATGCATCCAATGTCATGTTTACAGAAAGAAATATCATGTTTTCTCAGGTTTCTGAAGCTTTCTTCCTAGAAAACTCGAATGTGTGGAGGATTTGACTCCAGGTGGAACCAATTAGCGTTTGCCAGCAGAAAACAAAAAGGGTCCTGCTAAAATGCATTCAAAACCTTAAAGTCCATAGAGAATATCCAGAAAACACAAACACACACACAGGCTGTAGCAAGATCTGGGATTGAGATAGCTACAAATCACCAGATAGTTTTGTTTTCATCCAGGAGTATCTGGACAAATTGTTGTGGATTTTGGGTGAAATTTAACCAAAAATCACCGTGAAAGTGGTTTTGGAGAAAAGCACAATCTTCCTCTTCAGCAAATGTATCCAATGTCATGTTTCCAAATAAAAATATCATGTTTTCTCAGGTTTCTGGAGCTTTATTCCTAGAAAACTCGAATGTGTGGAGTATTTGACTCCAGGTGGAACCAATTATCGTTTGCCAGCTTAAAACAAAAAGGGTCCTCCTAAAATGCATTCAACACCTTAAAGTCCATAGAGAATATTCAGAAAACACAAACACACACAGAGGCTGTAGCAAGATCTGGGATTGAGATAGCTACAAATCACCAGATAGTTTTGTTTTCATCCAGGAGTATCTGGACAAATTGTTGTGGATTTTGGGTGAAATTTAACCAAAAATCACCGTGAAAGTGGTTTTGGAGAAAAGCACAATCTTCCTGATTGGCAAATGGATCCAATGTCATGTTTACAGAAAGAAATATCATGTTTTCTCAGGTTCCTGAAGCTTTCTTCCTAGAAAACTCGAATGTGTGGAGTATTTGACTCCAGGTGGAACCAATTAGCGTTTGCCAGCAGAAAACAAAAAGGGTCCTGCTAAAATGCATTCAAAACCCTAAAGTCCATATAGAATATCCAGAAAACACAAACACACACAGAGGTTGTAGCAAGATCTGGGATTGAGATAGCTACAAATCACCAGATAGTTTGGTTTTCATCCAGGAGTCTCTGGACAAATTGTTGTTGTTTTGAAGGGAAATTTAACCAAAAAATCACAGTGGAAGTGGTTTTGGAGAAAAGCATAATCTTTCTGTTCAGCAAATGTATCCAATGTCATGTTTACAGAAAGAAATATCATGTTTTCTCAGGTTTCTGTAGCTTTCTTCCTAGAAAACTCGAATGTGTGGAGGATTTGACTCCAGGTGGAACCAATTAGCGTTTGCCAGCAGAAAACAAAAAGGGTCCCGCTAAAATGCATTCAAAACCCTAAAGTCCATAGAGAATATCCAGAAAACACAAACACACACAGAGGCTGTAGCAAGATCTGGGATTGAGATAGCTACAAATCACCAGATAGTTTGGTTTTCATCCAGGAGTATCTGGAAAAATTGTTGTGGATTTCGGGTGAAATTTAACCAAAAATCACCGTGAAAGTGGTTTTGGAGAAAAGCACAATATTTCTGTTGAGAAAATGAATCCAATGTCATGTTTACAAATACAAATATCATGTTTTCTCAGGTTTCTGGAGCTTTCTTCCTAGAAAACTCGAATGTGTGGAGTATTTGACTCCAGGTGGAACCAATTAGCGTTTGCCAGCTGAAAACAAAATCTTACATGCTAAAATGCATTCAAAACCTTAAAGTCCATAGAGAATATCCAGAAAACACAAACACACACAGAGGCTGTAGCAAGATCTGGGATTGAGCTAGCTACAAATCACCAGATAGTTTTTTCTTTTCATCCAGGAGTATCTGGACAAATTGTTGTGGATTTCGGGTGAAATTTAACCAAAAAATCACCGTGAAAGTGGTTTTGGAGAGAAGCACAATCTTTCTGTTCAGCAAATGAATCCAATGTCATGTTTACGGAAAGAAATATCATGTTTTCTCAGGTTTCTTAAGCTTTCTTCCTAGAAAACTCGAATGTGTGGAGGATTTGACTCCAGGTGGAACCAATTAGCGTTTGCCAGCAGAAAACAAAAAGGGTCCTGCTAAAATACATTCAAAACCTTAAAGTACATAGAGAATATGCAGAAAACACAAACACACACAGAGGCTGTAGCAAGATCTGGGATTGAGATAGCTACAAATCACCAGATAGTTTTGTTTTCATCCAGGGGTATCTGGACTAATTGTTGTGGATTTCGGGTGAAATTTAACCAAATATCACCGTGAAAGTGGTTTTGGAGAAAAGCACAAACTTCCTGTTCGGAAAATGCATACAATGTCATGTTTACAGAAAGAAATATCATGTTTCTCAGGTTTCTGGAGCTTTCTTCCTAGACAGTTCGAATGTGTGGAGGATTTGACTCCAGGTGGAACCAATTAGCGTTTGCCAGCAGAAAACAAAAAGGGTCCTGCTAAAATGCATTCAAAACCTTAAAGTCCATAGAGAATATCCAGAAAACACAAACACACACAGAGGCTCTACCAATATCTGGGATTGAGATAGCTACAAATCACCAGATAGTTTGGTTTTCATCCAGGAGTATCTGGACAAATTGTTGTAGTTTTGAAGTGAAATTTAACCAAAAAATCACCGTGAAAGATGTTTTGGAGAAAAGCACAATATTTCTGTTCAGAAAATGAATCCAATGTCATGCTTACAAATACAAATATCACGTTTTCTCAGATTTCTGGAGCTTTCTTCCTAGAAAACTCGAATGTGTGGAGTATTTGACTCCAGGTGGAACCAATTATAGTTTGCCAGCATAAAACAAAAAGGGTCCTCCTAAAATGCACTCAAAACCTTAAAGTCCATAGAGAATATCCAGAAAACACAAACACACACAGAGGATGTAGCAAGATCTGGGATTGAGATAGCTACAAATCACCAGATAGTTTGGTTTTCATCCAGGAGTTTCTGGACAAATTGTTGTGGATTTCGGGTGAAATTTAACCAAAAATCACCGTGAAAGTGGTTTTGGAGAAAAGCACAATCTTCCTGATTGGCAAATGTATCCAATGTCATGTTTACAGAAAGAAATATCATGTTTTCTCAGGTTCCTGAAGCTTTCTTCCTAGAAAACTCGAATGTGTGGAGTATTTGACTCCAGGTGGAACCAATTAGCGTTTGCCAGCAGAAAACAAAAAGGGTCCTGCTAAAATGCATTCAAAACCTTAAAGTCCATAGAGAATATCCAGAAAACACAAACGCACACAGAGGCTGTAGCAAGATCTGGGATTGAGATGGCTACAAATCAACAGATAATTTTTTGTTTTCATCCAGGAGTATCTGGACAAATTGTTGTAGTTTTGAAGTGAATTTAACCAAAAAATCACTGTGAAAGTGGTTTTGGAGAAAAGCACAATCTTCCTGTTCGGCAAATGCATCCAATGTCATGTTTACAAATACAAATATCATGTTTTCTCAGGTTTCTGGAGCTTTCTTCCTAGAAAACCCGAATGTGTGGAGTATTTGACTCCAGGTGGAACCAATTAGCGTTTGCCAGCAGAAAACAAAAAGGGTCCTGCTAAAATGCATTCAAAACCGTAAAGTCCATAGAGAATATCCAGAAAACACAAACACACACAGAGGCTGTAGCAAGATCTGGGATTGAGATAGCTACAAATCACCAGATAGTTTTTTGTTTTCATCCAGGAGTATCTGGACAAATTGTTGTGTATTTCGGGTGAAATTTAACCAAAAAATCACCGTGAAAGTGGTTTTGGAGAAAAGCACAATCTTCCTGATTGGCAAATGTATCCAATGTCATGTTTACACAAAGAAATATCATGTTTTCTCAGGTTTCTGAAGCTTTCTTCCTAGAAAACTCGAATTTGTGGAGGATTTGACTCCAGGTGGAACCAATTAGCGTTTGCCAGCAGAAAACAGAAAGGGTCCTGCTAAAATGCATTCAAAACCTTAAAGTCCATAGAGAATATGCAGAAAACACAAACACACACAGAGGTTGTAGCAAGATCTGGGATTGAGATAGCTACAAATCACCAGATAGTTTTGTTTTCATCCAGGAGTCTCTGGACAAATTGTTGTATTTTTGAAGTGAAATTTAACCAAAAAATCACCGTGAAAGTGGTTTTGGAGAAAAGCACAATATTTCTGTTCAGCAAATGAATCCAATGTGATGTTTACAAATACAAATATCATGTTTCTCAGGTTCCTGAAGCTTTCTTCCTAGAAAACTCGAAAGTGTGGAGTATTTGACTCCAGGTTGAACCAATTAGCGTTTGCCAGCAGAAAACAAAAAGGGTCCTGCTAAAATGCATTCAAAACCGTAAAGTCCATAGAGAATATCCAGAAAACACAAACACACACAGAGGCTGTAGCAAGATCTGGGATTGAGCTAGCTACAAATCACCAGATAGTTTTTTCTTTTCATCCAGGAGTATCTGGACAAATTGTTGTGGATTTCGGGTGAAATTTAACCAAAAAATCACCGTGGAAGTGGTTTTGGAGAAAAGCACAATATTTCTGTTCAGCAAATGAATCCAATGTTATGTTTACAAATACAAATATCATGTTTTCTCAGGTTCCTGAAGCTTTCTTCCTAGAAAACTCGAAAGTGTGGAGTATTTGACTCCAGGTGGAACCAATTAGCGTTTGCCAGCAGAAAACAAAAAGGGTCCTGCTAAAATGCATTCAAAACCCTAAAGTCCATAGAGAATATCCAGAAAAAACAAACACACACAGAGGCTGTAGCAAGATCTGGGATTGAGATAGCTACAAATCACCAGATAGTTTGGTTTTCATCCAGGAGTATCTGGACAAATTGTTGTGGATTTCGGGTGAAATTTAACCAAAAATCACCGTGAAAGTGGTTTTGGAGAAATGCACAATCTTCCTCTTTAGCAAATGTATCCAATGTCATGTTTCCAAATACAAATATCATGTTTTCTCAGGTTTCTGGAGCTTTCTTCCTAGAAAACTCGAATGTGTGGAGTACTTGACTCCAGGTGGAACCAATTAGCGTTTGCCAGCAGAAAACAAAAAGGGTCCTGCTAAAATGCATTCAAAACCTTAAATTCCATAGAGAATGTCCAGAAACCACAAACACACACAAAGGCTGTAGCAAGATCTGGGATTGAGATAGCTACAAATCACCAGATAGTTTGGTTTTCATCCAGGAGTATCTGGACAAATTGTTGTAGTTTTGAAGTGAAATTTAACCAAAAAATCACAGTGGAAGTGGTTTTGGAGAAAAGACAATATTTCTGTTGAGAAAATGAATCCAATGTCATGTTTACAAATACAAATATCATGTTTTCTCAGATTTCTGGAGCTTTCTTCCTAGAAAACTCGAATGTGTGGAGGATTTCACTCCAGGTGGAACCAATTAGCGTTTGCCAGCTGAAAACAAAATCTTACATGCTAAAATGCATTCAAAACCTTAAAGTCCATAGAGAATATCCAGAAAACACAAACACACACAGAGGCTGTAGCAAGATCTGGGATTGAGCTAGCTACAAATCACCAGATAGTTTTTTCTTTTCATCCAGGAGTATCTGGACAAATTGTTGTGGATTTCGGGTGAAATTTAACCAAAAAATCACCGTGGAAGTGGTTTTGGAGAAAAGCACAATATTTCTGTTCAGCAAATGAATCCAATGTTATGTTTACAAATACAAATATCATGTTTTCTCAGGTTCCTGAAGCTTTCTTCCTAGAAAACTCGAAAGTGTGGAGTATTTGACTCCAGGTGGAACCAATTAGCGTTTGCCAGCAGAAAACAAAAAGGGTCCTGCTAAAATGCATTCAAAACCCTAAAGTCCATAGAGAATATCCAGAAAACACAAACACACACAGAGGCTGTAGCAAGATCTGGGATTGAGATAGCTACAAATCACCAGATAGTTTGGTTTTCATCCAGGAGTATCTGGACAAATTGTTGTGGATTTCGGGTGAAATTTAACCAAAAATCACCGTGAAAGTGGTTTTGGAGAAATGCACAATCTTCCTCTTTAGCAAATGTATCCAATGTCATGTTTCCAAATACAAATATCATGTTTTCTCAGGTTTCTGGAGCTTTCTTCCTAGAAAACTCGAATGTGTGGAGTACTTGACTCCAGGTGGAACCAATTAGCGTTTGCCAGCAGAAAACAAAAAGGGTCCTGCTAAAATGCATTCTAAACCTTAAATTCCATAGAGAATGTCCAGAAAACACAAACACACACAGAGGCTGTAGCAAGATCTGGGATTGAGATAGCTACAAATCACCAGATAGTTTGGTTTTCATCCAGGAGTATCTGGACAAATTGTTGTAGTTTTGAAGTGAAATTTAACCAAAAAATCACCGTGAAAGTGGTTTTGGAGAAAAGACAATATTTCTGTTGAGAAAATGAATCCAATGTCATGTTTACAAATACAAATAACATGTTTTCTCAGATTTCTGGAGCTTTCTTCCTAGAAAACTCGAATGTGTGGAGGATTTGACTCCAGGTGGAACCAATTAGCGTTTGCCAGCTTAAAACAAAAAGGGTCCTGCTAAAATGCATTCAAAACCTTAAAGTCCATAGAGAATATCCAGAAAACACAAACACACACAGAGGCTGTAGCAAGATCTGGGATTGAGATAGCTACAAATCACCAGATAGTTTTGTTTTCATCCAGGAGTATCTGGACAAATTGTTGTGGATTTCGGGTGAAATTTAACCAGAAATCACCGTGAACGTGGTTTTGAGAAAAGCACAATCTTCCTGTTCGGTAAATGCATCCAATGTCATGTTTACAGAAAGAAATATCATGTTTTCTCAGGTTTCTGAAGCTTTCTTCCTAGAAAACTCGAATGTGTGGAGGATTTGACTCCAGGTGGAACCAATTAGCGTTTGCCAGCAGAAAACAAAAAGGGTCCTGCTAAAATGCATTCAAAACCGTAAAGTCCATAGAGAATATCCAGAAAACACAAACACACACAGAGGCTGTAGCAAGATCTGGGATTGAGATAGCTACAAATCACCAGATAGTTTTGTTTTCATCCAGGAGTATCTGGACAAATTGTTGTGGATTTCGGGTGAAATTTAACCAAAAATCACCGTGAAAGTGGTTTTGGAGAAAAGCACAATCTTCCTGTTCGGTAAATGCATCCAATGTCATGTTTACAGAAAGAAATATCATGTTTTCTCAGGTTTCTGAAGCTTTCTTCCTAGAAAACTCGAATGTGTGGAGGATTTGACTCCAGGTGTAACCAATTAGCGTTTGCCAGCAGAAAACAAAAAGGGTCCTGCTAAAATGCATTCAAAACCTTAAAGTCCATAGAGAATATCCAGAAAACACAAACACACACACAGGCTGTAGCAAGATCTGGGATTGAGATAGCTACAAATCACCAGATAGTTTGGTTTTCATCCAGGAGTCTCTGGACAAATTGTTGTTGTTTTGAAGTGAAATTTAACCAAAAAATCACAGTGGAAGTGGTTTTGGAGAAAAGCACAATCTTCCTGTTCGGTAAATGCATCCAATGTCATGTTTACAGAAAGAAATATCATGTTTTCTCAGGTTTCTGAAGCTTTCTTCCTAGAAAACTCGAATGTGTGGGGGATTTGACTCCAGGTGGAACCAATTAGCGTTTGCCAGCAGAAAACAAAAAGGGTCCTGCTAAAATGCATTCAAAACCTTAAAGTCCATAGAGAATATCCAGAAAACACAAACACACACAGAGGCTGTAGCAAGATCTGGGATTGAGATAGCTACAAATCACCAGATAGTTTTGTTTTCATCCAGGAGTATCTGGACAAATTGTTGTGGATTTCGGGTGAAATTTAACCAGAAATCACCGTGAACGTGGTTTTGAGAAAAGCACAATCTTCCTGTTCGGTAAATGCATCCAATGTCATGTTTACAGAAAGAAATATCATGTTTTCTCAGGTTTCTGAAGCTTTCTTCCTAGAAAACTCGAATGTGTGGAGGATTTGACTCCAGGTGGAACCAATTAGCGTTTGCCAGCAGAAAACAAAAAGGGTCCTGCTAAAATGCATTCAAAACCTTAAAGTCCATAGAGAATATCCAGAAAACACAAACACACACAGAGGCTGTAGCAAGATCTGGGATTGAGATAGCTACAAATCACCAGATAGTTTTGTTTTCATCCAGGAGTATCTGGACAAATTGTTGTGGATTTCGGGTGAAATTTAAGCAAAAATCACCGTGAAAGTGGTTTTGGAGAAAAGCACAATCTTCCTGTTCGGTAAATGCATCCAATGTCATGTTTACAGAAAGAAATATCATGTTTTCTCAGGTTTCTGAAGCTTTCTTCCTGAAAACTCGAATGTGTGGAGTATTTGACTCCAGGTGGAACCAATTAGCATTTGCCAGCAGAAAACAAAAAGGGTCCTGCTAAAATGCATTCAAAACCTTAAATTCCATAGAGAATGTCCAGAAAACACAAACACACACAAAGGCTGTAGCAAGATCTGGGATTGAGATAGCTACAAATCACCAGATAGTTTGGTTTTCATCCAGGAGTATCTGGACAAATTGTTGTAGTTTTGAAGTGAAATTTAACCAAAAAATCACCGTGAAAGTGGTTTTGGAGAAAAGACAATATTTCTGTTGAGAAAATGAATCCAATGTCATGTTTACAAATACAAATATCATGTTTTCTCAGATTTCTGGAGCTTTCTTCCTAGAAAACTCGAATGTGTGGAGGATTTGACTCCAGGTGGAACCAATTAGCGTTTGCCAGCTGAAAACAAAATCTTACATGCTAAAATGCATTCAAAACCTTAAAGTCCATAGAGAATATCCAGAAAACAGAAACACACACAGAGGCTGTAGCAAGATCTGGGATTGAGCTAGCTACAAATCACCAGATAGTTTTTTATATTCATCCAGGAGTATCTGGACAAATTGTTGTGGATTTCGGGTGAAATTTAACCAGAAATCACCGTGAACGTGGTTTTGGAGAAAAGCACAATCTTCCTGTTCGGTAAATGCATCCAATGTCATGTTTACAGAAAGAAATATCATGTTTTCTCAGGTTTCTGAAGCTTTCTTCCTAGAAAACTCGAATGTGTGGGGGATTTGACTCCAGGTGGAACCAATTAGCGTTTGCCAGCAGAAAACAAAAAGGGTCCTGCTAAAATGCATTCAAAACCGTAAAGTCCATAGAGAATATCCAGAAAACACAAACACACACAGAGGCTGTAGCAAGATCTGGGATTGAGCTAGCTACAAATCACCAGATAGTTTTTTCTTTTCATCCAGGAGTATCTGGACAAATTGTTGTGGATTTCGGGTGAAATTTAACCAGAAATCACCGTGAACGTGGTTTTGAGAAAAGCACAATCTTCCTGTTCGGTAAATGCATCCAATGTCATGTTTACAGAAAGAAATATCATGTTTTCTCAGGTTTCTGAAGCTTTCTTCCTAGAAAACTCGAATGTGTGGAGGATTTGACTCCAGGTGGAACCAATTAGCGTTTGCCAGCAGAAAACAAAAAGGGTCCTGCTAAAATGCATTCAAAACCTTAAAGTCCATAGAGAATATCCAGAAAACACAAACACACACAGAGGCTGTAGCAAGATCTGGGATTGAGATAGCTACAAATCACCAGATAGTTTTGTTTTCATCCAGGAGTATCTGGACAAATTGTTGTGGATTTCGGGTGAAATTTAAGCAAAAATCACCGTGAAAGTGGTTTTGGAGAAAAGCACAATCTTCCTGTTCGGTAAATGCATCCAATGTCATGTTTACAGAAAGAAATATCATGTTTTCTCAGGTTTCTGAAGCTTTCTTCCTGAAAACTCGAATGTGTGGAGTATTTGACTCCAGGTGGAACCAATTAGCATTTGCCAGCAGAAAACAAAAAGGGTCCTGCTAAAATGCATTCAAAACCGTAAAGTCCATAGAGAATATCCAGAAAACACAAACACACACAGAGGCTGTAGCAAGATCTGGGATTGAGATAGCTACAAATCACCAGATAGTTTGGTTTTCATCCAGGAGTCTCTGGACAAATTGTTGTTGTTTTGAAGTGAAATTTAACCAAAAAATCACAGTGGAAGTGGTTTTGGAGAAAAGCACAATCTTCCTGTTCGGTAAATGCATCCAATGTCATGTTTACAGAAAGAAATATCATGTTTTCTCAGGTTTCTGAAGCTTTCTTCCTAGAAAACTCGAATGTGTGGGGGATTTGACTCCAGGTGGAACCAATTAGCGTTTGCCAGCAGAAAACAAAAAGGGTCCTGCTAAAATGCATTCAAAACCTTAAAGTCCATAGAGAATATCCAGAAAACACAAACACACACAGAGGCTGTAGCAAGATCTGGGATTGAGATAGCTACAAATCACCAGATAGTTTTGTTTTCATCCAGGAGTATCTGGACAAATTGTTGTGGATTTCGGGTGAAATTTAACCAGAAATCACCGTGAACGTGGTTTTGAGAAAAGCACAATCTTCCTGTTCGGTAAATGCATCCAATGTCATGTTTACAGAAAGAAATATCATGTTTTCTCAGGTTTCTGAAGCTTTCTTCCTAGAAAACTCGAATGTGTGGAGGATTTGACTCCAGGTGGAACCAATTAGCGTTTGCCAGCAGAAAACAAAAAGGGTCCTGCTAAAATGCATTCAAAACCTTAAAGTCCATAGAGAATATCCAGAAAACACAAACACACACAGAGGCTGTAGCAAGATCTGGGATTGAGATAGCTACAAATCACCAGATAGTTTTGTTTTCATCCAGGAGTATCTGGACAAATTGTTGTGGATTTCGGGTGAAATTTAAGCAAAAATCACCGTGAAAGTGGTTTTGGAGAAAAGCACAATCTTCCTGTTCGGTAAATGCATCCAATGTCATGTTTACAGAAAGAAATATCATGTTTTCTCAGGTTTCTGAAGCTTTCTTCCTGAAAACTCGAATGTGTGGAGTATTTGACTCCAGGTGGAACCAATTAGCATTTGCCAGCAGAAAACAAAAAGGGTCCTGCTAAAATGCATTCAAAACCGTAAAGTCCATAGAGAATATCCAGAAAACACAAACACACACAGAGGCTGTAGCAAGATCTGGGATTGAGATAGCTACAAATCACCAGATAGTTTGGTTTTCATCCAGGAGTCTCTGGACAAATTGTTGTTGTTTTGAAGTGAAATTTAACCAAAAAATCACAGTGGAAGTGGTTTTGGAGAAAAGCACAATATTTCTGTTCAGCAAATGTATCCAATGTCATGTTTACAGAAAGAAATATCATGTTTTCTCAGGTTTCTGAAGCTTTCTTCCTAGAAAACTCGAATGTGTGGAGGATTTGACTCCAGGTGCAACCAATTAGCGTTTGCCAGCAGAAAACAAAAAGGGTCCTGCTAAAATGCATTCAAAACCTTAAAGTCCATAGAGAATATCCAGAAAACACAAACACACACAGAGGCTGTAGCAAGATCTGGGATTGAGATAGCTACAAATCACCAGATAGTTTGGTTTTCATCCAGGAGTATCTGGACAAATTGTTGTGGATTTCGGGTGAAATTTAACCAAAAAATCACCGTGAAAGTGGTTTTGGAGAAAAGCACAATATTTCTGTTCAGCAAATGAATCCAATGTTATGTTTACAAATACAAATATCATGTTTCTCAGGTTCCTGAAGCTTTCTTCCTAGAAAACTCGAAAGTGTGGAGTATTTGACTCCAGGTGGAACCAATTAGCGTTTGCCAGCAGAAAACAAAAAGGGTCCTGCTAAAATGCATTCAAAACCGTAAAGTCCATAGAGAATATCCAGAAAACACAAACACACACAGAGGCTGTAGCAAGATCTGGGATTGAGCTAGCTACAAATCACCAGATAGTTTTTTCTTTTCATCCAGGAGTATCTGGACAAATTGTTGTGGATTTCGGGTGAAATTTAACCAAAAAATCACCGTGAAAGTGGTTTTGGAGAAGTGCACAATCTTCCTGTTCAGCAAATGTATCCAATGTCATGTTTCCAAATACAAATATCATGTTTTCTCAGGTTTCTGGAGCTTTCTTCCTAGAAAACTCGAATGTGTGGAGTACTTGACTCCAGGTGGAACCAATTAGCGTTTGCCAGCAGAAAACAAAAAGGGTCCTGCTAAAATGCATTCAAAACCTTAAAGTCCATAGAGAATGTCCAGAAAACACAAACACACACAAAGGCTGAAGCAAGATCTGGGATTGAGATAGCTACAAATCACCAGATAGTTTGGTTTTCATCCAGGAGTATCTGGACAAATTGTTGTAGTTTTGAAGTGAAATTTAACCAAAAAATCACCGTGAAAGTGGTTTTGGAGAAAAGCACAATATTTCTGTTGAGAAAATGAATCCAATGTCGTGTTTACAAATACAAATATCATGTTCTCTCAGATTTCTGGAGCTTTCTTCCTAGAAAACTCGAAAGTGTGGAGTATTTGACTCCAGGTGGAACCAATTAGCGTTTGCCAGCAGAAAACAAAAAGGGTCCTGCTAAAATGCATTCAAAACCTTAAAGTCCATAGAGAATGTCCAGAAAACACAAACACACACAAAGGCTGAAGCAAGATCTGGGATTGAGATAGCTACAAATCACCAGATAGTTTGGTTTTCATCCAGGAGTCTCTGGACAAATTGTTGTTGTTTTGAAGTGAAATTTAACAAAAAAATCACCGTGGAAGTGGTTTTGGAGAAAAGCATAATCTTTCTATTCAGCAAATGTATCCAATGTCATGTTTACAGAAAGAAATATCATGTTTTCTCAGGTTTCTGAAGCTTTCTTCCTAGAAAACTCGAATGTGTGGAGGATTTGACTCCAGGTGGAACCAATTAGCGTTTGCCAGCAGAAAACAAAAAGGGTCCTGCTAAAATGCATTCAAAACCTTAAAGTCCATAGAGAATATCCAGAAAACACAAACACACACAGAGGCTGTAGCAAGATCTGGGATTGAGATAGCTACAAATCACCAGATAGTTTTGTTTTCATCCAGGAGTCTCTGGACAAATTGTTGTTGTTTTGAAGTGAAATTTAACCAAAAAATCACCGTGAAAGTGGTTTTGGAGAAAAGTACAATCTTTCTGTTCAGCAAATGAATCTAATGTCATGTTTACAGAAAGAAATATCATGTTTTCTCAGGTTTCTGAAGCTTTCTTCCTAGAAAACTCGAATGTGTGGAGGATTTGACTCCAGATGGAACCAATTAGCTTTTGGCAGCTAAAAACAAAAACTTACATGCTAAAATGCATTCAAAACCTTTAAGTCCATAGAGAAAATCTTGAAAACACAAACACACACAGAGGCTGTAGCAAGATGTGGGATTGAGATAGCTACAAATCAACAGATAGTTTTTTGTTTTCATCCAGGAGTCTCTGGACAAATTGTTGTAGTTTTGAAGTGAAATTTAACCAAAAAATCACCGTGAAAGTGGTTTTGGAGAAAAGCACAATCTATCTGTTCAGCAAGTGAACCCAATGTCATGTTTACAAATACAAATATCATGTTTTCTCAGGTTTCTGGAGCTTTCTTCCTAGAAAACTCTAATGTGTGGAGTACTTGACTCCAGGTGGAACCAATTAGCGTTTGCCAGCAGAAAACAAAAAGGGTCCTGCTAAAATGCATTCAAAACCTTAAAGTCCATAGAGAATGTCCAGAAAACACAAACACACACAAAGGCTGAAGCAAGATATGGGATTGAGATAGCTACAAATCACCAGATAGTTTGGTTTTCATCCAGGAGTATCTGGACAAATTGTTGTAGTTTTGAAGTGAAATTTAACCAAAAAATCACCGTGAAAGTGGTTTTGGAGAAAAGCACAATATTTCTGTTGAGAAAATGAATCCAATGTCATGTTTACAAATACAAATATCATGTTCTCTCAGATTTCTGGAGCTTTCTTCCTAGAAAACTCGAATGTGTGGAGGATTTGACTCCAGGAGGAACCAATTAGAGTTTGCCATCTGAAAACAAAATCTTACATGCTAAAATGCATTCAAAACCTTAAAGTCCATAGAGAATATCCAGAAAACACAAACACACACAGAGGCTGTAGCAAGATCTGGGATTGAGCTAGCTACAAATCACCAGATAGTTTTTTCTTTTCATCCAGGAGTATCTGGACAAATTGTTGTGGATTTCGGGTGAAATTTAACCAAAAATCACCGTGAAAGTGGTTTTGGAGAAAAGCACAATCTTCCTGTTCGGTAAATGCATCCAATGTCATGTTTACAGAAAGAAATATCATGTTTTCTCAGGTTTCTGAAGCTTTCTTCCTAGAAAACTCGAATGTGTGGAGGATTTGACTCCAGATGGAACCAATTAGCGTTTGCCAGCAGAAAACAAAAAGGGTCCTGCTAAAATGCATTCAAAACCTTAAAGTCCATAGAGAATATCCAGAAAACACAAACACACACAGAGGCTCTACCAAGATCTGGGATTGAGATAGCTACAAATCACCAGATAGTTTGGTTTTCATCCAGGAGTCTCTGGACAAATTGTTGTTGTTTTGAAGTGAAATTTAACCAAAAAATCACCGTGGAAGTGGTTTTGGAGAAAAGCATAATCTTTCTATTCAGCAAATGTATCCAATGTCATGTTTACAGAAAGAAATATCATGTTTTCTCAGGTTTCTGAAGCTTTCTTCCTAGAAAACTCGAATGTGTGGAGGATTTGACTCCAGGGGGAACCAATTAGCGTTTGCCAGCAGAAAACAAAAAGGGTCCTGCTAAAATGCATTCAAAACCTTAAAGTCCATAGAGAATATCCAGAAAACACAAACACACACAGAGGCTCTACCAAGATCTGGGATTGAGATAGCTACAAATCACCAGATAGTTTTGTTTTCATCCAGGAGTCTCTGGACAAATTGTTGTTGTTTTGAAGTGAAATTTAACCAAAAAATCACCGTGAAAGTGGTTTTGGAGAAAAGTACAATCTTTCTGTTCAGCAAATGAATCCAATGTCATGTTTACAGAAAGAAATATCATGTTTTCTCAGGTTTCTGAAGCTTTCTTCCTAGAAAACTCGAATGTGTGGAGGATTTGACTCCAGATGGAACCAATTAGCTTTTGGCAGCTAAAAACAAAAACTTACATGCTAAAATGCATTCAAAACCTTTAAGTCCATAGAGAAAATCTAGAAAACACAAACACACACAGAGGCTGTAGCAAGATGTGGGATTGAGATAGCTACAAATCAACAGATAGTTTTTTGTTTTCATCCAGGAGTCTCTGGACAAATTGTTGTAGTTTTGAAGTGAAATTTAACCAAAAAATCACCGTGAAAGTGGTTTTGGAGAAAAGCACAATCTATCTGTTCAGCAAGTGAACCCAATGTCATGTTTACAAATACAAATATCATGTTTTCTCAGGTTTCTGGAGCTTTCTTCCTAGAAAACTCGAATGTGTGGAGTATTTGACTCCAGGTGGAACCAATTAGCGTTTGCCAGCAGAAAACAAAAAGGGTCCTGCTAAAATGCATTCAAAACCTTAAAGTCCATAGAGAATATCCAGAAAACACAAACACACACAGAGGCTGTAGCAAGATCTGGGATTGAGATAGCTAAAAATCAGCAGATAGTTTTGTTTTCATCCAGGAGTATCTGGACAAATTGTTGTGGATTTCGGGTGAAATTTAACCAAAAATCACTTTGAAAGTGGTTTTGGAGAAAAGCACAATCTTCCTGTTCGGCAAATGTATCCAATGTCATGTTTACAGAAAGAAATATCATGTTTTCTCAGGTTTCTGAAGCTTTCTTCCTAGAAAACTCGAATGTGTGGAGGATTTGAGCCCAGGTGGAACCAATTAGCATTTGCCAGCAGAAAACAAAAAGGGTCCTGCTAAAATGCATTCAAAACCTTAAAGTCCATAGAGAATATCCAGAAAACACAAACACACACAGAGGCTGTAGCAAGATCTGGGATTGAGATAGCTACAAATCACCAGATAGTTTTGTTTTCATCCAGGAGTCTCTGGACAAATTGTTGTTGTTTTGAAGTGAAATTTAACCAAAAAATCACAGTGGAAGTGGTTTTGGAGAAAAGCACAATCTTCCTGTTCGGCAAATGTATCCAATGTCATGTTTACAGAAAGAAATATCATGTTTTCTCAGGTTTCTGAAGCTTTCTTCCTAGAAAACTCGAATGTGTGGAGTATTTGTCTCCAGGTGGAACCAATTAGCATTTGCCAGCAGAAAACAAAAAGGGTCCTGCTAAAATGCATTCAAAACCTTAAAGTCCATAGAGAATATCCAGAAAACACAAACACACACAGAGGCTGTAGCAAGATCTGGGATTGAGATAGCTACAAATCACCAGATAGTTTTGTTTTCATCCAGGAGTCTCTGGACAAATTGTTGTTGTTTTGAAGTGAAATTTAACCAAAAAATCACAGTGGAAGTGGTTTTGGAGAAAAGCATAATCTTTCTGTTCAGCAAATGTATCCAATGTCATGTTTACAGAAAGAAATATCATGTTTTCTCAGGTTTCTGAAGCTTTCTTCCTAGAAAACTCGAATGTGTGGAGGATTTGACTCCAGATGGAACCAATTAGCTTTTGGCAGCTAAAAACAAAAACTTACATGCTAAAATGCATTCAAAACCTTTAAGTCCATAGAGAAAATCTAGAAAACACAAACACACACAGAGGCTGTAGCAAGATGTGGGATTGAGATAGCTACAAATCAACAGATAGTTTTTTGTTTTCATCCAGGAGTCTCTGGACAAATTGTTGTAGTTTTGAAGTGAAATTTAACCAAAAAATCACCGTGAAAGTGGTTTTGGAGAAAAGCACAATCTATCTGTTCAGCAAGTGAACCCAATGTCATGTTTACAAATACAAATATCATGTTTTCTCCGGTTTCTGGAGCTTTCTTCCTAGAAAACTCGAATGTGTGGAGTATTTGACTCCAGGTGGAACCAATTAGCGTTTGCCAGCAGAAAACAAAAAGGGTCCTGCTAAAATGCATTCAAAACCTTAAAGTCCATAGAGAATATCCAGAAAACACAAACACACACAGAGGCTCTACCAAGATCTGGGATTGAGATAGCTACAAATCACCAGATAGTTTTGTTTTCATCCAGGAGTCTCTGGACAAATTGTTGTTGTTTTGAAGTGAAATTTAACCAAAAAATCACCGTGAAAGTGGTTTTGGAGAAAAGTACAATCTTTCTGTTCAGCAAATGAATCCAATGTCATGTTTACAGAAAGAAATATCATGTTTTCTCAGGTTTCTGAAGCTTTCTTCCTAGAAAACTCGAATGTGTGGAGGATTTGACTCCAGATGGAACCAATTAGCTTTTGGCAGCTAAAAACAAAAACTTACATGCTAAAATGCATTCAAAACCTTTAAGTCCATAGAGAAAATCTAGAAAACACAAACACACACAGAGGCTGTAGCAAGATGTGGGATTGAGATAGCTACAAATCAACAGATAGTTTTTTGTTTTCATCCAGGAGTCTCTGGACAAATTGTTGTAGTTTTGAAGTGAAATTTAACCAAAAAATCACCGTGAAAGTGGTTTTGGAGAAAAGCACAATCTATCTGTTCAGCAAGTGAACCCAATGTCATGTTTACAAATACAAATATCATGTTTTCTCAGGTTTCTGGAGCTTTCTTCCTAGAAAACTCGAATGTGTGGAGTATTTGACTCCAGGTGGAACCAATTAGCGTTTGCCAGCAGAAAACAAAAAGGGTCCTGCTAAAATGCATTCAAAACCTTAAAGTCCATAGAGAATATCCAGAAAACACAAACACACACAGAGGCTGTAGCAAGATCTGGGATTGAGATAGCTACAAATCACCAGATAGTTTTGTTTTCATCCAGGAGTATCTGGACAAATTGTTGTGGATTTCGGGTGAAATTTAACCAAAAATCACTTTGAAAGTGGTTTTGGAGAAAAGCACAATCTTCCTGTTCGGCAAATGTATCCAATGTCATGTTTACAGAAAGAAATATCATGTTTTCTCAGGTTTCTGAAGCTTTCTTCCTAGAAAACTCGAATGTGTGGAGGATTTGAGCCCAGGGGGAACCAATTAGCGTTTGCCAGCAGAAAACAAAAAGGGTCCTGCTAAACTGCATTCAAAACCTTAAAGTCCATAGAGAATGTCCAGAAAACACAAACACACACAAAGGCTGAAGCAAGATCTGGGATTGAGATAGCTACAAATCACCAGATAGTTTGGTTTTCATCCAGGAGTATCTGGACAAATTGTTGTAGTTTTGAAGTGAAATTTAACCAAAAAATCACCGTGAAAGTGGTTTTGGAGAAAAGCACAATATTTCTGTTGAGAAAATGAATCCAATGTCATGTTTACAGAAAGAAATATCATGTTTTCTCAGGTTTCTGAAGCTTTCTTCCTAGAAAACTCGAATGTGTGGAGGATTTGACTCCAGATGGAACCAATTAGCTTTTGGCAGCTAAAAACAAAAACTTACATGCTAAAATGCATTCAAAACCTTTAAGTCCATAGAGAAAATCTAGAAAACACAAACACACACAGAGGCTGTAGCAAGATGTGGGATTGAGATAGCTACAAATCAACAGATAGTTTTTTGTTTTCATCCAGGAGTCTCTGGACAAATTGTTGTAGTTTTGAAGTGAAATTTAACCAAAAAATCACCGTGAAAGTGGTTTTGGAGAAAAGCACAATCTATCTGTTCAGCAAGTGAACCCAATGTCATGTTTACAAATACAAATATCATGTTTTCTCAGGTTTCTGGAGCTTTCTTCCTAGAAAACTCGAATGTGTGGAGTATTTGACTCCAGGTGGAACCAATTAGCGTTTGCCAGCAGAAAACAAAAAGGGTCCTGCTAAAATGCATTCAAAACCTTAAAGTCCATAGAGAATATCCAGAAAACACAAACACACACAGAGGCTGTAGCAAGATCTGGGATTGAGATAGCTACAAATCACCAGATAGTTTTGTTTTCATCCAGGAGTATCTGGACAAATTGTTGTGGATTTCGGGTGAAATTTAACCAAAAATCACTTTGAAAGTGGTTTTGGAGAAAAGCACAATCTTCCTGTTCGGCAAATGTATCCAATGTCATGTTTACAGAAAGAAATATCATGTTTTCTCAGGTTTCTGAAGCTTTCTTCCTAGAAAACTCGAATGTGTGGAGGATTTGAGCCCAGGTGGAACCAATTAGCGTTTGCCAGCAGAAAACAAAAAGGGTCCTGCTAAACTGCATTCAAAACCTTAAAGTCCATAGAGAATGTCCAGAAAACACAAACACACACAAAGGCTGAAGCAAGATCTGGGATTGAGATAGCTACAAATCACCAGATAGTTTGGTTTTCATCCAGGAGTATCTGGACAAATTGTTGTAGTTTTGAAGTGAAATTTAACCAAAAAATCACCGTGAAAGTGGTTTTGGAGAAAAGCACAATATTTCTGTTGAGAAAATGAATCCAATGTCATGTTTACAAATACAAATATCATGTTCTCTCAGATTTCTGGAGCTTTCTTCCTAGAAAACTCGAATGTGTGGAGGATTTGACTCCAGGAGGAACCAATTAGAGTTTGCCATCTGAAAACAAAATCTTACATGCTAAAATGCATTCAAAACCTTAAAGTCCATAGAGAATATCCAGAAAACACAAACACACACAGAGGCTGTAGCAAGATCTGGGATTGAGCTAGCTACAAATCACCAGATAGTTTTTTCTTTTCATCCAGGAGTATCTGGACAAATTGTTGTGGATTTCGGGTGAAATTTAACCAAAAATCACCGTGAAAGTGGTTTTGGAGAAAAGCACAATCTTCCTGTTCGGTAAATGCATCCAATGTCATGTTTACAGAAAGAAATATCATGTTTTCTCAGGTTTCTGAAGCTTTCTTGCTAGAAAACTCGAATGTGTGGAGGATTTGACTCCAGGTGGAACCAATTAGCGTTTGCCAGCAGAAAACAAAAAGGGTCCTGCTAAAATGCATTCAAAACCTTAAAGTCCATAGAGAATATCCAGAAAACACAAACACACACAGAGGCTGTAGCAAGATCTGGGATTGAGATAGCTACAAATCACCAGATAGTTTGGTTTTCATCCAGGAGTCTCTGGACAAATTGTTGTTGTTTTGAAGTGAAATTTAACCAAAAAATCACCGTGGAAGTGGTTTTGGAGAAAAGCATAATCTTTCTATTCAGCAAATGTATCCAATGTCATGTTTACAAATACAAATATCATGTTTTCTCCGGTTTCTGAAGCTTTCTTCCTAGAAAACTCGAATGTGTGGAGGATTTGACTCCAGGGGGAACCAATTAGCGTTTGCCAGCAGAAAACAAAAAGGGTCCTGCTAAAATGCATTCAAAACCTTAAAGTCCATAGAGAATATCCAGAAAACACAAACACACACAGAGGCTCTACCAAGATCTGGGATTGAGATAGCTACAAATCACCAGATAGTTTTGTTTTCATCCAGGAGTCTCTGGACAAATTGTTGTTGTTTTGAAGTGAAATTTAACCAAAAAATCACCGTGAAAGTGGTTTTGGAGAAAAGTACAATCTTTCTGTTCAGCAAATGAATCCAATGTCATGTTTACAGAAAGAAATATCATGTTTTCTCAGGTTTCTGAAGCTTTCTTCCTAGAAAACTCGAATGTGTGGAGGATTTGACTCCAATGGAACCAATTAGCTTTTGGCAGCTAAAAACAAAAACTTACATGCTAAAATGCATTCAAAACCTTTAAGTCCATAGAGAAAATCTAGAAAACACAAACACACACAGAGGCTGTAGCAAGATGTGGGATTGAGATAGCTACAAATCAACAGATAGTTTTTTGTTTTCATCCAGGAGTCTCTGGACAAATTGTTGTAGTTTTGAAGTGAAATTTAACCAAAAAATCACCGTGAAAGTGGTTTTGGAGAAAAGCACAATCTATCTGTTCAGCAAGTGAACCCAATGTCATGTTTACAAATACAAATATCATGTTTTCTCAGGTTTCTGGAGCTTTCTTCCTAGAAAACTCGAATGTGTGGAGTATTTGACTCCAGGTGGAACCAATTAGCGTTTGCCAGCAGAAAACAAAAAGGGTCCTGCTAAAATGCATTCAAAACCTTAAAGTCCATAGAGAATATCCAGAAAACACAAACACACACAGAGGCTGTAGCAAGATCTGGGATTGAGATAGCTAAAAATCAGCAGATAGTTTTGTTTTCATCCAGGAGTATCTGGACAAATTGTTGTGGATTTCGGGTGAAATTTAACCAAAAATCACTTTGAAAGTGGTTTTGGAGAAAAGCACAATCTTCCTGTTCGGCAAATGTATCCAATGTCATGTTTACAGAAAGAAATATCATGTTTTCTCAGGTTTCTGAAGCTTTCTTCCTAGAAAACTCGAATGTGTGGAGGATTTGAGCCCAGGTGGAACCAATTAGCATTTGCCAGCAGAAAACAAAAAGGGTCCTGCTAAAATGCATTCAAAACCTTAAAGTCCATAGAGAATATCCAGAAAACACAAACACACACAGAGGCTGTAGCAAGATCTGGGATTGAGATAGCTACAAATCACCAGATAGTTTTGTTTTCATCCAGGAGTCTCTGGACAAATTGTTGTTGTTTTGAAGTGAAATTTAACCAAAAAATCACAGTGGAAGTGGTTTTGGAGAAAAGCACAATCTTCCTGTTCGGCAAATGTATCCAATGTCATGTTTACAGAAAGAAATATCATGTTTTCTCAGGTTTCTGAAGCTTTCTTCCTAGAAAACTCGAATGTGTGGAGGATTTGAGCCCAGGTGGAACCAATTAGCATTTGCCAGCAGAAAACAAAAAGGGTCCTGCTAAAATGCATTCAAAACCTTAAAGTCCATAGAGAATATCCAGAAAACACAAACACACACAGAGGCTGTAGCAAGATCTGGGATTGAGATAGCTACAAATCACCAGATAGTTTTGTTTTCATCCAGGAGTCTCTGGACAAATTGTTGTTGTTTTGAAGTGAAATTTAACCAAAAAATCACAGTGGAAGTGGTTTTGGAGAAAAGCATAATCTTTCTGTTCAGCAAATGTATCCAATGTCATGTTTACAGAAAGAAATATCATGTTTTCTCAGGTTTCTGAAGCTTTCTTCCTAGAAAACTCGAATGTGTGGAGGATTTGACTCCAGATGGAACCAATTAGCTTTTGGCAGCTAAAAACAAAAACTTACATGCTAAAATGCATTCAAAACCTTTAAGTCCATAGAGAAAATCTAGAAAACACAAACACACACAGAGGCTGTAGCAAGATGTGGGATTGAGATAGCTACAAATCAACAGATAGTTTTTTGTTTTCATCCAGGAGTCTCTGGACAAATTGTTGTAGTTTTGAAGTGAAATTTAACCAAAAAATCACCGTGAAAGTGGTTTTGGAGAAAAGCACAATCTATCTGTTCAGCAAGTGAACCCAATGTCATGTTTACAAATACAAATATCATGTTTTCTCCGGTTTCTGGAGCTTTCTTCCTAGAAAACTCGAATGTGTGGAGTATTTGACTCCAGGTGGAACCAATTAGCGTTTGCCAGCAGAAAACAAAAAGGGTCCTGCTAAAATGCATTCAAAACCTTAAAGTCCATAGAGAATATCCAGAAAACACAAACACACACAGAGGCTCTACCAAGATCTGGGATTGAGATAGCTACAAATCACCAGATAGTTTTGTTTTCATCCAGGAGTCTCTGGACAAATTGTTGTTGTTTTGAAGTGAAATTTAACCAAAAAATCACCGTGAAAGTGGTTTTGGAGAAAAGTACAATCTTTCTGTTCAGCAAATGAATCCAATGTCATGTTTACAGAAAGAAATATCATGTTTTCTCAGGTTTCTGAAGCTTTCTTCCTAGAAAACTCGAATGTGTGGAGGATTTGACTCCAGATGGAACCAATTAGCTTTTGGCAGCTAAAAACAAAAACTTACATGCTAAAATGCATTCAAAACCTTTAAGTCCATAGAGAAAATCTAGAAAACACAAACACACACAGAGGCTGTAGCAAGATGTGGGATTGAGATAGCTACAAATCAACAGATAGTTTTTTGTTTTCATCCAGGAGTTTCTGGACAAATTGTTGTAGTTTTGAAGTGAAATTTAACCAAAAAATCACCGTGAAAGTGGTTTTGGAGAAAAGCACAATCTATCTGTTCAGCAAGTGAACCCAATGTCATGTTTACAAATACAAATATCATGTTTTCTCAGGTTTCTGGAGCTTTCTTCCTAGAAAACTCGAATGTGTGGAGTATTTGACTCCAGGTGGAACCAATTAGCGTTTGCCAGCAGAAAACAAAAAGGGTCCTGCTAAAATGCATTCAAAACCTTAAAGTCCATAGAGAATATCCAGAAAACACAAACACACACAGAGGCTGTAGCAAGATCTGGGATTGAGATAGCTACAAATCACCAGATAGTTTTGTTTTCATCCAGGAGTATCTGGACAAATTGTTGTGGATTTCGGGTGAAATTTAACCAAAAATCACTTTGAAAGTGGTTTTGGAGAAAAGCACAATCTTCCTGTTCGGCAAATGTATCCAATGTCATGTTTACAGAAAGAAATATCATGTTTTCTCAGGTTTCTGAAGCTTTCTTCCTAGAAAACTCGAATGTGTGGAGGATTTGAGCCCAGGTGGAACCAATTAGCGTTTGGCAGCAGAAAACAAAAAGGGTCCTGCTAAACTGCATTCAAAACCTTAAAGTCCATAGAGAATGTCCAGAAAACACAAACACACACAAAGGCTGAAGCAAGATCTGGGATTGAGATAGCTACAAATCACCAGATAGTTTGGTTTTCATCCAGGAGTATCTGGACAAATTGTTGTAGTTTTGAAGTGAAATTTAACCAAAAAATCACCGTGAAAGTGGTTTTGGAGAAAAGCACAATATTTCTGTTGAGAAAATGAATCCAATGTCATGTTTACAGAAAGAAATATCATGTTTTCTCAGGTTTCTGAAGCTTTCTTCCTAGAAAACTCGAATGTGTGGAGGATTTGACTCCAGATGGAACCAATTAGCTTTTGGCAGCTAAAAACAAAAACTTACATGCTAAAATGCATTCAAAACCTTTAAGTCCATAGAGAAAATCTAGAAAACACAAACACACACAGAGGCTGTAGCAAGATGTGGGATTGAGATAGCTACAAATCAACAGATAGTTTTTTGTTTTCATCCAGGAGTCTCTGGACAAATTGTTGTAGTTTTGAAGTGAAATTTAACCAAAAAATCACCGTGAAAGTGGTTTTGGAGAAAAGCACAATCTATCTGTTCAGCAAGTGAACCCAATGTCATGTTTACAAATACAAATATCATGTTTTCTCAGGTTTCTGGAGCTTTCTTCCTAGAAAACTCGAATGTGTGGAGTATTTGACTCCAGGTGGAACCAATTAGCGTTTGCCAGCAGAAAACAAAAAGGGTCCTGCTAAAATGCATTCAAAACCTTAAAGTCCATAGAGAATATCCAGAAAACACAAACACACACAGAGGCTGTAGCAAGATCTGGGATTGAGATAGCTACAAATCACCAGATAGTTTTGTTTTCATCCAGGAGTATCTGGACAAATTGTTGTGGATTTCGGGTGAAATTTAACCAAAAATCACTTTGAAAGTGGTTTTGGAGAAAAGCACAATCTTCCTGTTCGGCAAATGTATCCAATGTCATGTTTACAGAAAGAAATATCATGTTTTCTCAGGTTTCTGAAGCTTTCTTCCTAGAAAACTCGAATGTGTGGAGGATTTGAGCCCAGGTGGAACCAATTAGCGTTTGCCAGCAGAAAACAAAAAGGGTCCTGCTAAACTGCATTCAAAACCTTAAAGTCCATAGAGAATGTCCAGAAAACACAAACACACACAAAGGCTGAAGCAAGATCTGGGATTGAGATAGCTACAAATCACCAGATAGTTTGGTTTTCATCCAGGAGTATCTGGACAAATTGTTGTAGTTTTGAAGTGAAATTTAACCAAAAAATCACCGTGAAAGTGGTTTTGGAGAAAAGCACAATATTTCTGTTGAGAAAATGAATCCAATGTCATGTTTACAAATACAAATATCATGTTCTCTCAGATTTCTGGAGCTTTCTTCCTAGAAAACTCGAATGTGTGGAGGATTTGACTCCAGGAGGAACCAATTAGAGTTTGCCATCTGAAAACAAAATCTTACATGCTAAAATGCATTCAAAACCTTAAAGTCCATAGAGAATATCCAGAAAACACAAACACACACAGAGGCTGTAGCAAGATCTGGGATTGAGCTAGCTACAAATCACCAGATAGTTTTTTCTTTTCATCCAGGAGTATCTGGACAAATTGTTGTGGATTTCGGGTGAAATTTAACCAAAAATCACCGTGAAAGTGGTTTTGGAGAAAAGCACAATCTTCCTGTTCGGTAAATGCATCCAATGTCATGTTTACAGAAAGAAATATCATGTTTTCTCAGGTTTCTGAAGCTTTCTTCCTAGAAAACTCGAATGTGTGGAGGATTTGACTCCAGGTGGAACCAATTAGCGTTTGCCAGCAGAAAACAAAAAGGGTCCTGCTAAAATGCATTCAAAACCTTAAAGTCCATAGAGAATATCCAGAAAACACAAACACACACAGAGGCTGTAGCAAGATCTGGGATTGAGATAGCTACAAATCACCAGATAGTTTGGTTTTCATCCAGGAGTCTCTGGACAAATTGTTGTTGTTTTGAAGTGAAATTTAACCAAAAAATCACCGTGGAAGTGGTTTTGGAGAAAAGCATAATCTTTCTATTCAGCAAATGTATCCAATGTCATGTTTACAGAAAGAAATATCATGTTTTCTCAGGTTTCTGAAGCTTTCTTCCTAGAAAACTCGAATGTGTGGAGGATTTGACTCCAGGGGGAACCAATTAGCGTTTGCCAGCAGAAAACAAAAAGGGTCCTGCTAAAATGCATTCAAAACCTTAAAGTCCATAGAGAATATCCAGAAAACACAAACACACACAGAGGCTGTAGCAAGATCTGGGATTGAGATAGCTACAAATCACCACATATTTTTGTTTTCATCCAGGAGTATCTGGACAAATTGTTGTTGTTTTGAAGTGAAATTTAACCAAAAAATCACCGTGAAAGTGGTTTTGGAGAAAAGTACAATCTTTCTGTTCAGCAAATGAATCCAATGTCATGTTTACAGAAAGAAATATCATGTTTTCTCAGGTTTCTGAAGCTTTCTTCCTAGAAAACTCGAATGTGTGGAGGATTTGACTCCAGATGGAACCAATTAGCTTTTGGCAGCTAAAAACAAAAACTTACATGCTAAAATGCATTCAAAACCTTTAAGTCCATAGAGAAAATCTAGAAAACACAAACACACACAGAGGCTGTAGCAAGATGTGGGATTGAGATAGCTACAAATCAACAGATAGTTTTTTGTTTTCATCCAGGAGTCTCTGGACAAATTGTTGTAGTTTTGAAGTGAAATTTAACCAAAAATCACCGTGAAAGTGGTTTTGGAGAAAAGCACAATCTGTCTGTTCAGCAAGTGAACCCAATGTCATGTTTACAAATACAAATATCATGTTTTCTCAGGTTTCTGGAGCTTTCTTCCTAGAAAACTCTAATGTGTGGAGTATTTGACTCCAGGTGGAACCAATTAGCGTTTGCCAGCAGAAAACAAAAAGGGTCCTGCTAAAATGCATTCAAAACCTTAAAGTCCATAGAGAATGTCCAGAAAACACAAACACACACAAAGGCTGAAGCAAGATCTGGGATTGAGATAGCTACAAATCACCAGATAGTTTGGTTTTCATCCAGGAGTATCTGGACAAATTGTTGTAGTTTTGAAGTGAAATTTAACCAAAAAATCACCGTGAAAGTGGTTTTGGAGAAAAGCACAATATTTCTGTTGAGAAAATGAATCCAATGTCATGTTTACAAATACAAATATCATGTTCTCTCAGATTTCTGGAGCTTTCTTCCTAGAAAACTCGAATGTGTGGAGGATTTGACTCCAGGAGGAACCAATTAGAGTTTGCCATCTGAAAACAAAATCTTACATGCTAAAATGCATTCAAAACCTTAAAGTCCATAGAGAATATCCAGAAAACACAAACACACACAGAGGCTGTAGCAAGATCTGGGATTGAGCTAGCTACAAATCACCAGATAGTTTTTTCTTTTCATCCAGGAGTATCTGGACAAATTGTTGTGGATTTCGGGTGAAATTTAACCAAAAATCACCGTGAAAGTGGTTTTGGAGAAAAGCACAATCTTCCTGTTCGGTAAATGCATCCAATGTCATGTTTACAGAAAGAAATATCATGTTTTCTCAGGTTTCTGAAGCTTTCTTCCTAGAAAACTCGAATGTGTGGAGTATTTGACTCCAGGTGGAACCAATTAGCGTTTGCCAGCAGAAAACAAAAAGGGTCCTGCTAAAATGCATTCAAAACCTTAAAGTCCATAGAGAATATCCAGAAAACACAAACACACACAGAGGCTCTACCAAGATCTGGGATTGAGATAGCTACAAATCACCAGATAGTTTTGTTTTCATCCAGGAGTCTCTGGACAAATTGTTGTTGTTTTGAAGTGAAATTTAACCAAAAAATCACCGTGAAAGTGGTTTTGGAGAAAAGCACAATATTTCTGTTGAGAAAATGAATCCAATGTCATGTTTACAGAAAGAAATATCATGTTTTCTCAGGTTTCTGAAGCTTTCTTCCTAGAAAACTCGAATGTGTGGAGGATTTGACTCCAGATGGAACCAATTAGCTTTTGGCAGCTAAAAACAAAAACTTACATGCTAAAATGCATTCAAAACCTTTAAGTCCATAGAGAAAATCTAGAAAACACAAACACACACAGAGGCTGTAGCAAGATGTGGGATTGAGATAGCTACAAATCAACAGATAGTTTTTTGTTTTCATCCAGGAGTCTCTGGACAAATTGTTGTAGTTTTGAAGTGAAATTTAACCAAAAAATCACCGTGAAAGTGGTTTTGGAGAAAAGCACAATCTATCTGTTCAGCAAGTGAACCCAATGTCATGTTTACAAATACAAATATCATGTTTTCTCAGGTTTCTGGAGCTTTCTTCCTAGAAAACTCGAATGTGTGGAGTATTTGACTCCAGGTGGAACCAATTAGCGTTTGCCAGCAGAAAACAAAAAGGGTCCTGCTAAAATGCATTCAAAACCTTAAAGTCCATAGAGAATATCCAGAAAACACAAACACACACAGAGGCTGTAGCAAGATCTGGGATTGAGATAGCTACAAATCACCAGATAGTTTTGTTTTCATCCAGGAGTATCTGGACAAATTGTTGTGGATTTCGGGTGAAATTTAACCAAAAATCACTTTGAAAGTGGTTTTGGAGAAAAGCACAATCTTCCTGTTCGGCAAATGTATCCAATGTCATGTTTACAGAAAGAAATATCATGTTTTCTCAGGTTTCTGAAGCTTTCTTCCTAGAAAACTCGAATGTGTGGAGGATTTGAGCCCAGGTGGAACCAATTAGCGTTTGCCAGCAGAAAACAAAAAGGGTCCTGCTAAACTGCATTCAAAACCTTAAAGTCCATAGAGAATGTCCAGAAAACACAAACACACACAAAGGCTGAAGCAAGATCTGGGATTGAGATAGCTACAAATCACCAGATAGTTTGGTTTTCATCCAGGAGTATCTGGACAAATTGTTGTAGTTTTGAAGTGAAATTTAACCAAAAAATCACCGTGAAAGTGGTTTTGGAGAAAAGCACAATATTTCTGTTGAGAAAATGAATCCAATGTCATGTTTACAAATACAAATATCATGTTCTCTCAGATTTCTGGAGCTTTCTTCCTAGAAAACTCGAATGTGTGGAGGATTTGACTCCAGGAGGAACCAATTAGAGTTTGCCATCTGAAAACAAAATCTTACATGCTAAAATGCATTCAAAACCTTAAAGTCCATAGAGAATATCCAGAAAACACAAACACACACAGAGGCTGTAGCAAGATCTGGGATTGAGCTAGCTACAAATCACCAGATAGTTTTTTCTTTTCATCCAGGAGTATCTGGACAAATTGTTGTGGATTTCGGGTGAAATTTAACCAAAAATCACCGTGAAAGTGGTTTTGGAGAAAAGCACAATCTTCCTGTTCGGTAAATGCATCCAATGTCATGTTTACAGAAAGAAATATCATGTTTTCTCAGGTTTCTGAAGCTTTCTTCCTAGAAAACTCGAATGTGTGGAGGATTTGACTCCAGGTGGAACCAATTAGCGTTTGCCAGCAGAAAACAAAAAGGGTCCTGCTAAAATGCATTCAAAACCTTAAAGTCCATAGAGAATATCCAGAAAACACAAACACACACAGAGGCTGTAGCAAGATCTGGGATTGAGATAGCTACAAATCACCAGATAGTTTGGTTTTCATCCAGGAGTCTCTGGACAAATTGTTGTTGTTTTGAAGTGAAATTTAACCAAAAAATCACCGTGGAAGTGGTTTTGGAGAAAAGCATAATCTTTCTATTCAGCAAATGTATCCAATGTCATGTTTACAGAAAGAAATATCATGTTTTCTCAGGTTTCTGAAGCTTTCTTCCTAGAAAACTCGAATGTGTGGAGGATTTGACTCCAGGGGGAACCAATTAGCGTTTGCCAGCAGAAAACAAAAAGGGTCCTGCTAAAATGCATTCAAAACCTTAAAGTCCATAGAGAATATCCAGAAAACACAAACACACACAGAGGCTGTAGCAAGATCTGGGATTGAGATAGCTACAAATCACCACATATTTTTGTTTTCATCCAGGAGTATCTGGACAAATTGTTGTTGTTTTGAAGTGAAATTTAACCAAAAAATCACCGTGAAAGTGGTTTTGGAGAAAAGTACAATCTTTCTGTTCAGCAAATGAATCCAATGTCATGTTTACAGAAAGAAATATCATGTTTTCTCAGGTTTCTGAAGCTTTCTTCCTAGAAAACTCGAATGTGTGGAGGATTTGACTCCAGATGGAACCAATTAGCTTTTGGCAGCTAAAAACAAAAACTTACATGCTAAAATGCATTCAAAACCTTTAAGTCCATAGAGAAAATCTAGAAAACACAAACACACACAGAGGCTGTAGCAAGATGTGGGATTGAGATAGCTACAAATCAACAGATAGTTTTTTGTTTTCATCCAGGAGTCTCTGGACAAATTGTTGTAGTTTTGAAGTGAAATTTAACCAAAAATCACCGTGAAAGTGGTTTTGGAGAAAAGCACAATCTGTCTGTTCAGCAAGTGAACCCAATGTCATGTTTACAAATACAAATATCATGTTTTCTCAGGTTTCTGGAGCTTTCTTCCTAGAAAACTCTAATGTGTGGAGTATTTGACTCCAGGTGGAACCAATTAGCGTTTGCCAGCAGAAAACAAAAAGGGTCCTGCTAAAATGCATTCAAAACCTTAAAGTCCATAGAGAATGTCCAGAAAACACAAACACACACAAAGGCTGAAGCAAGATCTGGGATTGAGATAGCTACAAATCACCAGATAGTTTGGTTTTCATCCAGGAGTATCTGGACAAATTGTTGTAGTTTTGAAGTGAAATTTAACCAAAAAATCACCGTGAAAGTGGTTTTGGAGAAAAGCACAATATTTCTGTTGAGAAAATGAATCCAATGTCATGTTTACAAATACAAATATCATGTTCTCTCAGATTTCTGGAGCTTTCTTCCTAGAAAACTCGAATGTGTGGAGGATTTGACTCCAGGAGGAACCAATTAGAGTTTGCCATCTGAAAACAAAATCTTACATGCTAAAATGCATTCAAAACCTTAAAGTCCATAGAGAATATCCAGAAAACACAAACACACACAGAGGCTGTAGCAAGATCTGGGATTGAGCTAGCTACAAATCACCAGATAGTTTTTTCTTTTCATCCAGGAGTATCTGGACAAATTGTTGTGGATTTCGGGTGAAATTTAACCAAAAATCACCGTGAAAGTGGTTTTGGAGAAAAGCACAATCTTCCTGTTCGGTAAATGCATCCAATGTCATGTTTACAGAAAGAAATATCATGTTTTCTCAGGTTTCTGAAGCTTTCTTCCTAGAAAACTCGAATGTGTGGAGTATTTGACTCCAGGTGGAACCAATTAGCGTTTGCCAGCAGAAAACAAAAAGGGTCCTGCTAAAATGCATTCAAAACCTTAAAGTCCATAGAGAATATCCAGAAAACACAAACACACACAGAGGCTCTACCAAGATCTGGGATTGAGATAGCTACAAATCACCAGATAGTTTTGTTTTCATCCAGGAGTCTCTGGACAAATTGTTGTTGTTTTGAAGTGAAATTTAACCAAAAAATCACCGTGAAAGTGGTTTTGGAGAAAAGTACAATCTTTCTGTTCAGCAAATGAATCCAATGTCATGTTTACAGAAAGAAATATCATGTTTTCTCAGGTTTCTGAAGCTTTCTTCCTAGAAAACTCGAATGTGTGGAGGATTTGAGCCCAGGTGGAACCAATTAGCGTTTGCCAGCAGAAAACAAAAAGGGTCCTGCTAAACTGCATTCAAAACCTTAAAGTCCATAGAGAATGTCCAGAAAACACAAACACACACAGAGGCTGTAGCAAGATGTGGGATTGAGATAGCTACAAATCAACAGATAGTTTTTTGTTTTCATCCAGGAGTCTCTGGACAAATTGTTGTAGTTTTGAAGTGAAATTTAACCAAAAATCACCGTGAAAGTGGTTTTGGAGAAAAGCACAATCTGTCTGTTCAGCAAGTGAACCCAATGTCATGTTTACAAATACAAATATCATGTTTTCTCAGGTTTCTGGAGCTTTCTTCCTAGAAAACTCTAATGTGTGGAGTATTTGACTCCAGGTGGAACCAATTAGCGTTTGCCAGCAGAAAACAAAAAGGGTCCTGCTAAAATGCATTCAAAACCTTAAAGTCCATAGAGAATGTCCAGAAAACACAAACACACACAAAGGCTGAAGCAAGATCTGGGATTGAGATAGCTACAAATCACCAGATAGTTTTGTTTTCATCCAGGAGTATCTGGACAAATTGTTGTGGATTTCAGGTGAAATTTAACCAAAAATCACTTTGAAAGTGGTTTTGGAGAAAAGCACAATCTTCCTGTTCGGCAAATGTATCCAATGTCATGTTTACAGAAAGAAATATCATGTTTTCTCAGGTTTCTGAAGCTTTCTTCCTAGAAAACTCGAATGTGTGGAGGATTTGAGCCCAGGTGGAACCAATTAGCGTTTGCCAGCAGAAAACAAAAAGGGTCCTGCTAAACTGCATTCAAAACCTTAAAGTCCATAGAGAATGTCCAGAAAACACAAACACACACAAAGGCTGAAGCAAGATCTGGGATTGAGATAGCTACAAATCACCAGATAGTTTGGTTTTCATCCAGGAGTCTCTGGACAAATTGTTGTTGTTTTGAAGTGAAATTTAACCAAAAAATCACCGTGGAAGTGGTTTTGGAGAAAAGCATAATCTTTCTATTCAGCAAATGTATCCAATGTCATGTTTACAGAAAGAAATATCATGTTTTCTCAGGTTTCTGAAGCTTTCTTCCTAGAAAACTCGAATGTGTGGAGGATTTGACTCCAGGGGGAACCAATTAGCGTTTGCCAGCAGAAAACAAAAAGGGTCCTGCTAAAATGCATTCAAAACCTTAAAGTCCATAGAGAATATCCAGAAAACACAAACACACACAGAGGCTGTAGCAAGATCTGGGATTGAGATAGCTACAAATCACCACATATTTTTGTTTTCATCCAGGAGTATCTGGACAAATTGTTGTTGTTTTGAAGTGAAATTTAACCAAAAAATCACCGTGAAAGTGGTTTTGGAGAAAAGTACAATCTTTCTGTTCAGCAAATGAATCCAATGTCATGTTTACAGAAAGAAATATCATGTTTTCTCAGGTTTCTGAAGCTTTCTTCCTAGAAAACTCGAATGTGTGGAGGATTTGACTCCAGATGGAACCAATTAGCTTTTGGCAGCTAAAAACAAAAACTTACATGCTAAAATGCATTCAAAACCTTTAAGTCCATAGAGAAAATCTAGAAAACACAAACACACACAGAGGCTGTAGCAAGATGTGGGATTGAGATAGCTACAAATCAACAGATAGTTTTTTGTTTTCATCCAGGAGTCTCTGGACAAATTGTTGTAGTTTTGAAGTGAAATTTAACCAAAAATCACCGTGAAAGTGGTTTTGGAGAAAAGCACAATCTGTCTGTTCAGCAAGTGAACCCAATGTCATGTTTACAAATACAAATATCATGTTTTCTCAGGTTTCTGGAGCTTTCTTCCTAGAAAACTCTAATGTGTGGAGTATTTGACTCCAGGTGGAACCAATTAGCGTTTGCCAGCAGAAAACAAAAAGGGTCCTGCTAAAATGCATTCAAAACCTTAAAGTCCATAGAGAATGTCCAGAAAACACAAACACACACAAAGGCTGAAGCAAGATCTGGGATTGAGATAGCTACAAATCACCAGATAGTTTGGTTTTCATCCAGGAGTATCTGGACAAATTGTTGTAGTTTTGAAGTGAAATTTAACCAAAAAATCACCGTGAAAGTGGTTTTGGAGAAAAGCACAATATTTCTGTTGAGAAAATGAATCCAATGTCATGTTTACAAATACAAATATCATGTTCTCTCAGATTTCTGGAGCTTTCTTCCTAGAAAACTCGAATGTGTGGAGGATTTGACTCCAGGAGGAACCAATTAGAGTTTGCCATCTGAAAACAAAATCTTACATGCTAAAATGCATTCAAAACCTTAAAGTCCATAGAGAATATCCAGAAAACACAAACACACACAGAGGCTGTAGCAAGATCTGGGATTGAGCTAGCTACAAATCACCAGATAGTTTTTTCTTTTCATCCAGGAGTATCTGGACAAATTGTTGTGGATTTCGGGTGAAATTTAACCAAAAATCACCGTGAAAGTGGTTTTGGAGAAAAGCACAATCTTCCTGTTCGGTAAATGCATCCAATGTCATGTTTACAGAAAGAAATATCATGTTTTCTCAGGTTTCTGAAGCTTTCTTCCTAGAAAACTCGAATGTGTGGAGTATTTGACTCCAGGTGGAACCAATTAGCGTTTGCCAGCAGAAAACAAAAAGGGTCCTGCTAAAATGCATTCAAAACCTTAAAGTCCATAGAGAATATCCAGAAAACACAAACACACACAGAGGCTCTACCAAGATCTGGGATTGAGATAGCTACAAATCACCAGATAGTTTTGTTTTCATCCAGGAGTCTCTGGACAAATTGTTGTTGTTTTGAAGTGAAATTTAACCAAAAAATCACCGTGAAAGTGGTTTTGGAGAAAAGTACAATCTTTCTGTTCAGCAAATGAATCCAATGTCATGTTTACAGAAAGAAATATCATGTTTTCTCAGGTTTCTGAAGCTTTCTTCCTAGAAAACTCGAATGTGTGGAGGATTTGAGCCCAGGTGGAACCAATTAGCGTTTGCCAGCAGAAAACAAAAAGGGTCCTGCTAAACTGCATTCAAAACCTTAAAGTCCATAGAGAATGTCCAGAAAACACAAACACACACAGAGGCTGTAGCAAGATGTGGGATTGAGATAGCTACAAATCAACAGATAGTTTTTTGTTTTCATCCAGGAGTCTCTGGACAAATTGTTGTAGTTTTGAAGTGAAATTTAACCAAAAAATCACCGTGAAAGTGGTTTTGGAGAAAAGCACAATCTATCTGTTCAGCAAGTGAACCCAATGTCATGTTTACAAATACAAATATCATGTTTTCTCAGGTTTCTGGAGCTTTCTTCCTAGAAAACTCGAATGTGTGGAGTATTTGACTCCAGGTGGAACCAATTAGCGTTTGCCAGCAGAAAACAAAAAGGGTCCTGCTAAAATGCATTCAAAACCTTAAAGTCCATAGAGAATATCCAGAAAACACAAACACACACAGAGGCTGTAGCAAGATCTGGGATTGAGATAGCTACAAATCACCAGATAGTTTTGTTTTCATCCAGGAGTATCTGGACAAATTGTTGTGGATTTCGGGTGAAATTTAACCAAAAATCACTTTGAAAGTGGTTTTGGAGAAAAGCACAATCTTCCTGTTCGGCAAATGTATCCAATGTCATGTTTACAGAAAGAAATATCATGTTTTCTCAGGTTTCTGAAGCTTTCTTCCTAGAAAACTCGAATGTGTGGAGGATTTGAGCCCAGGTGGAACCAATTAGCATTTGCCAGCAGAAAACAAAAAGGGTCCTGCTAAAATGCATTCAAAACCTTAAAGTCCATAGAGAATATCCAGAAAACACAAACACACACAGAGGCTGTAGCAAGATCTGGGATTGAGATAGCTACAAATCACCAGATAGTTTTGTTTTCATCCAGGAGTCTCTGGACAAATTGTTGTTGTTTTGAAGTGAAATTTAACCAAAAAATCACAGTGGAAGTGGTTTTGGAGAAAAGCATAATCTTTCTGTTCAGCAAATGTATCCAATGTCATGTTTACAGAAAGAAATATCATGTTTTCTCAGGTTTCTGAAGCTTTCTTCCTAGAAAACTCGAATGTGTGGAGGATTTGACTCCAGATGGAACCAATTAGCTTTTGGCAGCTAAAAACAAAAACTTACATGCTAAAATGCATTCAAAACCTTTAAGTCCATAGAGAAAATCTAGAAAACACAAACACACACAGAGGCTGTAGCAAGATGTGGGATTGAGATAGCTACAAATCAACAGATAGTTTTTTGTTTTCATCCAGGAGTCTCTGGACAAATTGTTGTAGTTTTGAAGTGAAATTTAACCAAAAAATCACCGTGAAAGTGGTTTTGGAGAAAAGCACAATCTATCTGTTCAGCAAGTGAACCCAATGTCATGTTTACAAATACAAATGTCATGTTTTCTCCGGTTTCTGGAGCTTTCTTCCTAGAAAACTCGAATGTGTGGAGTATTTGACTCCAGGTGGAACCAATTAGCGTTTGCCAGCAGAAAACAAAAAGGGTCCTGCTAAAATGCATTCAAAACCGTAAAGTCCATAGAGAATATCCAGAAAACACAAACACACACAGAGGCTGTAGCAAGATCTGGGATTGAGATAGCTACAAATCACCAGATAGTTTTGTTTTCATCCAGGAGTATCTGGACAAATTGTTGTGGATTTCGGGTGAAATTTAACCAAAAATCACTTTGAAAGTGGTTTTGTAGAAAAACACAATCTTCCTGTTCCGCAAATGTATCCAATGTCATGTTTACAGAAAGAAATATCATGTTTTCTCAGGTTTCTGAAGCTTTCTTCCTGAAAACTCGAATGTGTGGAGTATTTGACTCCAGGTGGAACCAATTAGCATTTGCCAGCAGAAAACAAAAAGGGTCCTGCTAAAATGCATTCAAAACCTTAAAGTCCATAGAGAATATCCAGAAAACACAAACACACACAGAGGCTCTACCAAGATCTGGGATTGAGATAGCTACAAATCACCAGATAGTTTGGTTTTCATCCAGGAGTCTCTGGACTAATTGTTGTTGTTTTGAAGTGAAATTTAACCAAAAAATGACTGTGGAAGTGGTTTTGGAGAAAAGCATAAGCTTTCTGTTCAGCAAATGTATCCAATGTCATGTTTACAGAAAGAAATATCATGTTTTCTCAGGTTTCTGAAGCTTTCTTCCTAGAAAACTCGAATGTGTGGAGGATTTGACTCCAGGTGGAACCAATTAGCGTTTGCCAGCAGAAAACAAAAAGGGTCCTGCTAAAATGCATTCAAAACCTTAAAGTCCATAGAGAATATCCAGAAAACACAAACACACACAGAGGCTGTAGCAAGATCTGGGATTGAGCTAGCTACAAATCACCAGATAGTTTTTTCTTTTCATCCAGGAGTATCTGGACAAATTGTTGTGGATTTCGGGTGAAATTTAACCAAAAATCACCGTGAAAGTGGTTTTGGAGAAAAGCACAATCTTCCTGTTCGGTAAATGCATCCAATGTCATGTTTACAGAAAGAAATATCATGTTTTCTCAGGTTTCTGAAGCTTTCTTCCTAGAAAACTCGAATGTGTGGAGGATTTGACTCCAGGTGGAACCAATTAGCGTTTGCCAGCAGAAAACAAAAAGGGTCCTGCTAAAATGCATTCAAAACCTTAAAGTCCATAGAGAATATCCAGAAAACACAAACACATACAGAGGCTGTAGCAAGATCTGGGATTGAGATAGCTACAAATCACCAGATAGTTTTGTTTTCATCCAGGAGTATCTGGACAAATTGTTGTGGATTTCGGGTGAAATTTAACCAAAAATCACCGTGAAAGTGGTTTTGGAGAAAAGCACAATCTTCCTGTTTGGCAAATGCATCCAATGTCATGTTTACAAATACAAATATCATGTTTTCTCAGGTTTCTGAAGCATTCTTTCTAGACAGCTCGATGTGTGGAGTATTTGACTCCAGGTGGAACCAATTAGCGTTTGCCAGCAGAAAACAAAAAGGGTCCTGCTAAAATGCATTCAAAACCTTAAAGTCCATAGAGAATATCCAGAAAACACAAACACACACAGAGGCTGTAGCAAGATCTGGGATTGAGATAGCTACAAATCACCACATATTTTTGTTTTCATCCAGGAGTCACTGGACAAATTTTTGTTGTTTTGAAGTGAAATTTAACCAAAAAATCACCGTGAAAGTGGTTTTGGAGAAAAGCACAATCTTTCTGTTCAGCAAATGAATCCAATGTCATGTTTACAAATACAAATATAATGTTTTCTCAGGTTTCTGGAGCTTTCTTCCAAGAAAACTCGAATGTGTGGAGTATTTGACTCCAGGTGGAACCAATTAGCGTTTGCCAGCAGAAAACAAAAAGGGTTCTGCTAAAATGCATTCAAAACCGTAAAGTCCATAGAGAATATCCAGAAAACAGAAACACATACAGAGGCTGTAGCAAGATCTGGGATTGAGATAGCTACAAATCAACAGATAGTTTTTTGTTTTCATCCAGGAGTATCTGGACAAATTGTTGTGGATTTCAGGTGAAATTTAACCAAAAATCACCGTGAACGTGGTTTTGGAGAAAAGCACAATCTTCCTGTTCGGCAAATGCATCCAATGTCATGTTTACAAATACAAATATCATGTTTTCTCAGGTTTCTGAAGCATTCTTTCTAGACAGCTCGAATGTGTGGAGTATTTGACTCCAGGTGGAACCAATTAGCGTTTGCCAGCAGAAAACAAAAAGGGTCCTGCTAAAATGCATTCAAAACCTTAAAGTCCATAGAGAATATCCAGAAAACACAAACACACACAGAGGCTGTAGCAAGATCTGGGATTGAGATAGCTACAAATCACCAGATAGTTTTGTTTTCATCCAGGAGTATCTGGACAAATTTTTGTGGATTTTGGGTGAAATTTAACCAAAAATCACCGTGAAAGTGGTTTTGGAGAAAAGCACAATCTTCCTGATTGGCAAATGGATCCAATGTCATGTTTACAGAAAGAAATATCATGTTTTCTCAGGTTTCTGAAGCTTTCTTCCTAGAAAACTCGAATGTGTGGAGTATTTGACTCCAGGTGGAACCAATTAGCGTTTGCCAGCAGAAAACAAAAAGGGTCCTGCTAAAATGCATTCAAAACCTTAAAGTCCACAGAGAATATCCAGAAAACACAAACACACACAGAGGCTGTAGCAAGATCTGGGATTGAGATAGCTACAAATCACCAGATAGTTTTGTTTTCATCCAGGAGTATCTGGACAAATTGTTGTGGATTTCGGGTGAAATTTAACCAAAAATCACTTTGAAAGTGGTTTTGGAGAAAAGCACAATCTTCCTGTTCGGCAAATGTATCCAATGTCATGTTTACAGAAAGAAATATCATGTTTTCTCAGGTTTCTGAAGCTTTCTTCCTAGAAAACTCGAATGTGTGGAGGATTTGAGCCCAGGTGGAACCAATTAGCATTTGCCAGCAGAAAACAAAAAGGGTCCTGCTAAAATGCATTCAAAACCTTAAAGTCCATAGAGAATATCCAGAAAACACAAACACACAGAGAGGCTGTAGCAAGATCTGGGATTGAGATAGCTACAAATCACCAGATAGTTTTGTTTTCATCCAGGAGTCTCTGGACAAATTGTTGTTGTTTTGAAGTGAAATTTAACCAAAAAATCACAGTGGAAGTGGTTTTGGAGAAAAGCATAATCTTTCTGTTCAGCAAATGTATCCAATGTCATGTTTACAGAAAGAAATATCATGTTTTCTCAGGTTTCTGAAGCTTTCTTCCTAGAAAACTCGAATGTGTGGAGGATTTGACTCCAGATGGAACCAATTATCTTTTGGCAGCTAAAAACAAAAACTTACATGCTAAAATGCATTCAAAACCTTTAAGTCCATAGAGAAAATCTAGAAAACACAAACACACACAGAGGCTGTAGCAAGATGTGGGATTGAGATAGCTACAAATCAACAGATAGTTTTTTGTTTTCATCCAGGAGTCTCTGGACAAATTGTTGTAGTTTTGAAGTGAAATTTAACCAAAAAATCACCGTGAAAGTGGTTTTGGAGAAAAGCACAATATTTCTGTTGAGAAAATGAATCCAATGTCATGTTTACAAATACAAATATCATGTTCTCTCAGATTTCTGGAGCTTTCTTCCTAGAAAACTCGAATGTGTGGAGGATTTGACTCCAGGAGGAACCAATTAGAGTTTGCCATCTGAAAACAAAATCTTACATGCTAAAATGCATTCAAAACCTTAAAGTCCATAGAGAATATCCAGAAAACACAAACACACACAGAGGCTGTAGCAAGATCTGGGATTGAGCTAGCTACAAATCACCAGATAGTTTTTTCTTTTCATCCAGGAGTATCTGGACAAATTTTTGTGGATTTCGGGTGAAATTTAACCAAAAATCACCGTGAAAGTGGTTTTGGAGAAAAGCACAATCTTCCTGTTCGGTAAATGCATCCAATGTCATGTTTACAGAAAGAAATATCATGTTTTCTCAGGTTTCTGAAGCTTTCTTCCTAGAAAACTCGAATGTGTGGAGGATTTGACTCCAGGTGGAACCAATTAGCGTTTGCCAGCAGAAAACAAAAAGGGTCCTGCTAAAATGCATTCAAAACCTTAAAGTCCATAGAGAATATCCAGAAAACACAAACACACACAGAGGCTGTAGCAAGATCTGGGATTGAGATAGCTACAAATCACCAGATAGTTTTGTTTTCATCCAGGAGTATCTGGACAAATTTTTGTGGATTTTGGGTGAAATTTAACCAAAAATCACCGTGAAAGTGGTTTTGGAGAAAAGCACAATCTTCCTGTTCGGCAAATGCATCCAATGTCATGTTTACAAATACAAATATCATGTTTTCTCAGGTTTCTGAAGCATTCTTTCTAGACAGCTCGATGTGTGGAGTATTTGACTCCAGGTGGAACCAATTAGCGTTTGCCAGCAGAAAACAAAAAGGGTCCTGCTAAAATGCATTCAAAACCTTAAAGTCCATAGAGAATATCCAGAAAACACAAACACACACAGAGGCTGTAGCAAGATCTGGGATTGAGATAGCTACAAATCACCAGATAGTTTGGTTTTCATCCAGGAGTCTCTGGACAAATTGTTGTTGTTTTGAAGTGAAATTTAACCAAAAAATCACCGTGAACGTGGTTTTGGAGAAAAGCATAATCTTTCTATTCAGCAAATGTATCCAAGTTCATGTTTACAGAAAGAAATATCATGTTTTCTCAGTTTTCTGAAGCTTTCTTCCTAGAAAACTCGAATGTGTGGAGGATTTGACTCCAGGTGGAACCAATTAGCGTTTGCCAGCAGAAAACAAAAAGGGTCCTGCTAAAATGCATTCAAAACCTTAAAGTCCATAGAGAATATCCAGAAAACACAAACACACACAGAGGCTGTAGCAAGATCTGGGATTGAGATAGCTACAAATCACCACATATTTTTGTTTTCATCCAGGAGTCACTGGACAAATTTTTGTTGTTTTGAAGTGAAATTTAACCAAAAAATCACCGTGAAAGTGGTTTTGGAGAAAAGCACAATCTTTCTGTTCAGCAAATGAATCCAATGTCATGTTTACAAATACAAATATAATGTTTTCTCAGGTTTCTGGAGCTTTCTTCCAAGAAAACTCGAATGTGTGGAGTATTTGACTCCAGGTGGAACCAATTAGCGTTTGCCAGCAGAAAACAAAAAGGGTTCTGCTAAAATGCATTCAAAACCGTAAAGTCCATAGAGAATATCCAGAAAACAGAAACACATACAGAGGCTGTAGCAAGATCTGGGATTGAGATAGCTACAAATCAACAGATAGTTTTTTGTTTTCATCCAGGAGTATCTGGACAAATTGTTGTGGATTTCAGGTGAAATTTAACCAAAAATCACCGTGAACGTGGTTTTGGAGAAAAGCACAATCTTCCTGTTCGGCAAATGTATCCAATGTCATGTTTACAGAAAGAAATATCATGTTTTCTCAGGTTTCTGAAGCTTTCTTCCTAGAAAACTCGAATGTGTGGAGTATTTGACTCCAGGTGGAATCAATTAGCATTTACCAGCAGAAAACAAAAATGGTCCTGCCAAAATGCATTCAAAACCTTAAAGTCCATAGATTATATCCAGAAAACACAAACACACACAGAGGCTGTAACAAGATCTGGGATTGAGATAGCTACAAATCACCAGATAGTTTTGTTTTCATCCAGGAGTATCTGGACAAATTTTTGTGGATTTTGGGTGAAATTTAACCAAAAATCACCGTGAAAGTGGTTTTGGAGAAAAGCACAATCTTCCTGTTCGGCAAATGCATCCAATGTCATGTTTACAAATACAAATATCATGTTTTCTCAGGTTTCTGAAGCATTCTTTCTAGACAGCTCGAATGTGTGGAGTATTTGACTCCAGGTGGAACCAATTAGCGTTTGCCAGCAGAAAACAAAAAGGGTCCTGCTAAAATGCATTCAAAACCTTAAAGTCCATAGAGAATATCCAGAAAACACAAACACACACAGAGGCTGTAGCAAGATCTGGGATTGAGATAGCTACAAATCACCAGATAGTTTGGTTTTCATCCAGGAGTATCTGGACAAATTGTTGTGGATGTCAGTAGAAATTTAACCAGAAATCAATGTGAAAGTGGTTTTGGAGAAAAGCACAATCTTCCTGTTCGGCAAATGTATCCAATGTCATGTTTACAGAAAGAAATATCATGTTTTCTCAGGTTTCTGAAGCTTTCTTCCTAGAAAACTCGAATGTGTGGAGGATTTGAGTCCAGGTGGAACCAATTAGCGTTTGCCAGCAGAAAACAAAAAGGGTCCTGCTAAAATGCATTCAAAACCTTAAAGTCCATAGAGAATATCCAGAAAACACAAACACACACAGAGGCTGTAGCAAGATCTGGGATTGAGATAGCTACAAATCACCAGATAGTTTGGTTTTCATCCAGGATTCTCTGGACAAATTGTTGTGGATTTCGGGTGAAATTTAACCAAAAATCACTTTGAAAGTGGTTTTGTAGAAAATCACAATCTTCCTGTTCGGCAAATGTATCCAATGTCATGTTTACAGAAAGAAATATCATGTTTTCTCAGGTTTCTGAAGCTTTCTTCCTGAAAACTCGAATGTGTGGAGTATTTGACTCCAGGTGGAACCAATTAGCATTTGCCAGAAGAAAGCAAAAAGGGTCCTGCTAAAATGCATTCAAAACCTTAAAGTCCATAGAGAATATCCAGAAAACACAAACACACACAGAGGCTCTACCAAGATCTGGGATTGAGATAGCTACAAATCACCAGATAGTTTGGTTTTCATCCAGGAGTCACTGGACAAATTGTTGTTGTTTTGAAGTGAAATTTAACCAAAAAATCACAGTGGAAGTGGTTTTGGAGAAAAGCATAAGCTTTCTGTACAGCAAATGTATCCAATGTCATGTTTACAGAAAGAATTATCATGTTTTCTCAGGTTTCTGAAGCTTTCTTCCTAGAAAACTCGAATGTGTGGAGGATTTGACTCCAGATGGAACCAATTAGCTTTTGGCAGCTAAAAACAAAAACTTACATGCTAAAATGCATTCAAAACCTTTAAGTCCATAGAGAAAATCTAGAAAACACAAACACACACAGAAGCTGTAGCAAGATGTGGGGTTGAGATAGCTACAAATCAACAGATAGTTTTTTGTTTTCATCCAGGAGTATCTGGACAAATTGTTTTAGTTTTGAAGTGAAATTTAACCAAAAAATCACCGTGAAAGTGGTTTTGGAGAAAAGCACAATCTATCTGTTCAGCAAGTGAACCCAATGTCATGTTTACAAATACAAATATCATGTTTTCTCCGGTTTCTGGAGCTTTCTTCCTAGAAAACTCGAATGTGTGGAGTATTTGACTCCAGGTGGAACCAATTAGCGTTTGCCAGCAGAAAACAAAAAGGGTCCTGCTAAAATGCATTCAAAACCTTAAAGTCCATAGAGAATATCCAGAAAACACAAACACACACAGAGGCTGTAGCAAGATCTGGGATTGAGATAGCTACAAATCACCAGATAGTTTTGTTTTCATCCAGGAGTATCTGGACAAATTGTTGTGGATTTCGGGTGAAATTTACCGAAAAATCACTTTGAAAGTGGTTTTGTAGAAAAGCACAATCTTCCTGTTCCGCAAATGTATCCAATGTCATGTTTACAGAAAGAAATATCATGTTTTCTCAGGTTTCTGAAGCTTTCTTCCTGAAAACTCGAATGTGTGGAGTATTTGACTCCAGGTGGAACCAATTAGCATTTGCCAGCAGAAAACAAAAAGGGTCCTGCTAAAATGCATTCAAAACCTTAAAGTCCATAGAGAATATCCAGAAAACACAAACACACACAGAGGCTCTACCAAGATCTGGGATTGAGATAGCTACAAATCACCAGATAGTTTGGTTTTCATCCAGGAGTCTCTGGACTAATTGTTGTTGTTTTGAAGTGAAATTTAACCAAAAAATCACAGTGGAAGTGGTTTTGGAGAAAAGCATAAGCTTTCTGTTCAGCAAATGTATCCAATGTCATGTTTACAGAAAGAAATATCATGTTTTCTCAGGTTTCTGAAGCTTTCTTCCTAGAAAACTCGAATGTGTGGAGGATTTGACTCCAGATGGAACCAATTAGCTTTTGGCAGCTAAAAACAAAAACTTACATGCTAAAATGCATTCAAAACCTTTAAGTCCATACAGAAAATCTAGAAAACACAAACACACACAGAGGCTGTAGCAAGATGTGGGATTGAGATAGCTACAAATCAACAGATAGTTTTTTGTTTTCATCCAAGAGTCTCTGGACAAATTGTTGTAGTTTTGAAGTGAAATTTAACCAAAAAATCACCGTGAAAGTGGTTTTGGAGAAAAGCACAATCTATCTGTTCAGCAAGTGAACCCAATGTCATGTTTACAAATACAAATATCATGTTTTCTCAGGTTTCTGGAGCTTTCTTCCTAGAAAACTCGAATGTGTGGAGTATTTGACTCCAGGTGGAACCAATTAGCGTTTGCCAGCAGAAAACAAAAAGGGTCCTGCTAAAATGCATTCAAAACCTTAAAGTCCATAGAGAATATCCAGAAAACACAAACACACACAGAGGCTGTAGCAAGATCTGGGATTGAGATAGCTACAAATCACCAGATAGTTTTGTTTTCATCCAGGAGTATCTGGACAAATTGTTGTGGATTTTGGGTGAAATTTAACCAAAAATCACTTTTAAAGTGGTTTTGTAGAAAAGCACAATCTTCCTGTTCCGCAAATGTATCCAATGTCATGTTTACAGAAAGAAATATCATGTTTTCTCAGGTTTCTGAAGCTTTCTTCCTGAAAACTCGAATGTGTGGAGTATTTGACTCCAGGTGGAACCAATTAGCATTTGCCAGCAGAAAACAAAAAGGGTCCTGCTAAAATGCATTCAAAACCTTAAAGTCCATAGAGAATATCCAGAAAACACAAACACACACAGAGGCTGTACCAAGATCTGGGATTGAGATAGCTACAAATCACCAGATAGTTTGGTTTTCATCCAGGAGTCTCTGGACTAATTGTTGTTGTTTTGAAGTGAAATTTAACCAAAAAATCACAGTGGAAGTGGTTTTGGAGAAAAGCATAAGCTTTCTGTTCAGCAAATGTATCCAATGTCATGTTTACAGAAAGAAATATCATGTTTTCTCAGGTTTCTGAAGCTTTCTTCCTAGAAAATTCGAATGTGTGGAGGATTTGACTCCAGGTGGAACCAATTAGCGTTTGCCAGCAGAAAACAAAAAGGGTCCTGCTAAAATGCATTCAAAACCTTAAAGTCCATAGAGAATATCCAGAAAACACAAACACACACAGAGGCTGTAGCAAGATCTGGGATTGAGCTAGCTACAAATCACCAGATAGTTTTTTCTTTTCATCCAGGAGTATCTGGACAAATTGTTGTGGATTTCGGGTGAAATTTAACCAAAAATCACCGTGAAAGTGGTTTTGGAGAAAAGCACAATCTTCCTGTTCGGTAAATGCATCCAATGTCATTTTTACAGAAAGAAATATCATGTTTTCTCAGGTTTCTGAAGCTTTCTTCCTAGAAAACTCGAATGTGTGGAGGATTTGACTCCAGGTGGAACCAATTAGCGTTTGCCAGCAGAAAACAAAAAGGGTCCTGCTAAAATGCATTCAAAACCTTAAAGTCCATAGAGAATATCCAGAAAACACAAACACACACAGAGGCTGTAGCAAGATCTGGGATTGAGATAGCTACAAATCACCAGATAGTTTTTTCTTTTCATCCAGGAGTATCTGGACAAATTGTTGTGGATTTCGGGTGAAATTTAACCAAAAATCACCGTGAAAGTGGTTTTGGAGAAAAGCACAATCTTCCTGTTTGGCAAATGCATCCAATGTCATGTTTACAAATACAAATATCATGTTTTCTCAGGTTTCTGAAGCATTCTTTCTAGACATCTCGATGTGTGGAGTATTTGAGTCCAGGTGGAACCAATTAGCGTTTGCCAGCAGAAAACAAAAAGGGTCCTGCTAAAATGCATTCAAAACCTTAAAGTCCATAGAGAATATCCAGAAAACACAAACACACACAGAGGCTGTAGCAAGATCTGGGATTGAGATAGCTACAAATCACCAGATAGTTTGGTTTTCATCCAGGATTCTCTGGACAAATTGTTGTTGTTTTGAAGTGAAATTTAACCAAAAAATCACTTTGAACGTGGTTTTGGAGAAAAGCATAATCTTTCTATTCAGCAAATGTATCCAATGTCATGTTTACAGAAAGAAATATCATGTTTTCTCAGGTTTCTGAAGCTTTCTTCCTAGAAAACTCGAATGTGTGGAGGATTTGACTCCAGGTGGAACCAATTAGCGTTTGCCAGCAGAAAACAAAAAGGGTCCTGCTAAAATGCATTCAAAACCTTAAAGTCCATAGAGAATATCCAGAAAACACAAACACACACAGAGGCTGTAGCAAGATCTGGGATTGAGATAGCTACAAATCACCAGATAGTTTTTTCTTTTCATCCAGGAGTATCTGGAAAATTGTTGTGGATTTCGGGTGAAATTTAACCAAAAATCACCGTGAAAGTGGTTTTGGAGAAAAGCACAATCTTCCTGTTCGGTAAATGCATCCAATGTCATGTTTACAGAAAGAAATATCATGTTTTCTCAGGTTTCTGAAGCTTTCTTCCTAGAAAACTCGAATGTGTGGAGTATTTGACTCCAGGTGGAACCAATTAGCGTTTGCCAGCAGAAAACAAAAAGGGTCCTGCTAAAATGCATTCAAAACCTTAAAGTCCATAGAGAATATCCAGAAAACACAAACACACACAGAGGCTGTAGCAAGATCTGGGATTGAGATAGCTACAAATCACCAGATAGTTTTGTTTTCATCCAGGAGTATCTGGACAAATTGTTGTGGATTTCGGGTGAAATTTAACCAAAAATCACTTTGAAAGTGGTTTTGTAGAAAATCACAATCTTCCTGTTCGGCAAATGTATCCAATGTCATGTTTACAGAAAGAAATATCATGTTTTCTCAGGTTTCTGAAGCTTTCTTCCTGAAAACTCGAATGTGTGGAGTATTTGACTCCAGGTGGAACCAATTAGCATTTGCCAGAAGAAAGCAAAAAGGGTCCTGCTAAAATGCATTCAAAACCTTAAAGTCCATAGAGAATATCCAGAAAACACAAACACACACAGAGGCTCTACCAAGATCTGGGATTGAGATAGCTACAAATCACCAGATAGTTTGGTTTTCATCCAGGAGTCACTGGACAAATTGTTGTTGTTTTGAAGTGAAATTTAACCAAAAAATCACAGTGGAAGTGGTTTTGGAGAAAAGCATAAGCTTTCTGTACAGCAAATGTATCCAATGTCATGTTTACAGAAAGAATTATCATGTTTTCTCAGGTTTCTGAAGCTTTCTTCCTAGAAAACTCGAATGTGTGGAGGATTTGACTCCAGATGGAACCAATTAGCTTTTGGCAGCTAAAAACAAAAACTTACATGCTAAAATGCATTCAAAACCTTTAAGTCCATAGAGAAAATCTAGAAAACACAAACACACACAGAGGCTGTAGCAAGATGTGGGATTGAGATAGCTACAAATCAACAGATAGTTTTTTGTTTTCATCCAGGAGTATCTGGACAAATTGTTGTAGTTTTGAAGTGAAATTTAACCAAAAAATCACCGTGAAAGTGGTTTTGGAGAAAAGCACAATCTATCTGTTCAGCAAGTGAACCCAATGTCATGTTTACAAATACAAATATCATGTTTTCTCCGGTTTCTGGAGCTTTCTTCCTAGAAAACTCGAATGTGTGGAGTATTTGACTCCAGGTGGAACCAATTAGCGTTTGCCAGCAGAAAACAAAAAGGGTCCTGCTAAAATGCATTCAAAACCTTAAAGTCCATAGAGAATATCCAGAAAACACAAACACACACAGAGGCTGTAGCAAGATCTGGGATTGAGATAGCTACAAATCACCAGATAGTTTTGTTTTCATCCAGGAGTATCTGGACAAATTGTTGTGGATTTCGGGTGAAATTTAACCAAAAATCACTTTGAAAGTGGTTTTGTAGAAAAGCACAATCTTCCTGTTCCGCAAATGTATCCAATGTCATGTTTACAGAAAGAAATATCATGTTTTCTCAGGTTTCTGAAGCTTTCTTCCTGAAAACTCGAATGTGTGGAGTATTTGACTCCAGGTGGAACCAATTAGCATTTGCCAGCAGAAAACAAAAAGGGTCCTGCTAAAATGCATTCAAAACCTTAAAGTCCATAGAGAATATCCAGAAAACACAAACACACACAGAGGCTCTACCAAGATCTGGGATTGAGATAGCTACAAATCACCAGATAGTTTGGTTTTCATCCAGGAGTCTCTGGACTAATTTTTGTTGTTTTGAAGTGAAATTTAACCAAAAAATCACAGTGGAAGTGGTTTTGGAGAAAAGCATAAGCTTTCTGTTCAGCAAATGTATCCAATGTCATGTTTACAGAAAGAAATATCATGTTTTCTCAGGTTTCTGAAGCTTTCTTCCTAGAAAACTCGAATGTGTGGAGGATTTGACTCCAGATGGAACCAATTAGCTTTTGGCAGCTAAAAACAAAAACTTACATGCTAAAATGCATTCAAAACCTTTAAGTCCATACAGAAAATCTAGAAAACACAAACACACACAGAGGCTGTAGCAAGATGTGGGATTGAGATAGCTACAAATCAACAGATAGTTTTTTGTTTTCATCCAGGAGTCTCTGGACAAATTGTTGTAGTTTTGAAGTGAAATTTAACCAAAAAATCACCGTGAAAGTGGTTTTGGAGAAAAGCACAATCTATTTGTTCAGCAAGTGAACCCAATGTCATGTTTACAAATACAAATATCATGTTTTCTCAGGTTTCTGGAGCTTTCTTCCTAGAAAACTCGAATGTGTGGAGTATTTGACTCCAGGTGGAACCAATTAGCGTTTGCCAGCAGAAAACAAAAAGGGTCCTGCTAAAATGCATTCAAAACCGTAAAGTCCATAGAGAATATCCAGAAAACACAAACACACACAGAGGCTGTAGCAAGATCTGGGATTGAGATAGCTACAAATCACCAGATAGTTTTGTTTTCATCCAGGAGTATCTGGACAAATTGTTGTGGATTTTGGGTGAAATTTAACCAAAAATCACTTTTAAAGTGGTTTTGTAGAAAAGCACAATCTTCCTGTTCCGCAAATATATCCAATGTCATGTTTACAGAAAGAAATATCATGTTTTCTCAGGTTTCTGAAGCTTTCTTCCTGAAAACTCGAATGTGTGGAGTATTTGACTCCAGGTGGAACCAATTAGCATTTGCCAGCAGAAAACAAAAAGGGTCCTGCTAAAATGCATTCAAAACCTTAAAGTCCATAGAGAATATCCAGAAAAAACAAACACACACAGAGGCTGTACCAAGATCTGGGATTGAGATAGCTACAAATCACCAGATAGTTTGGTTTTCATCCAGGAGTCTCTGGACTAATTGTTGTTGTTTTCAAGTGAAATTTAACCAAAAAATCACAGTGGAAGTGGTTTTGGAGAAAAGCATAAGCTTTCTGTTCAGCAAATGTATCCAATGTCATGTTTACAGAAAGAAATATCATGTTTTCTCAGGTTTCTGAAGCTTTCTTCCTAGAAAATTCGAATGTGTGGAGGATTTGACTCCAGGTGGAACCAATTAGCGTTTGCCAGCAGAAAACAAAAAGGGTCCTGCTAAAATGCATTCAAAACCTTAAAGTCCATAGAGAATATCCAGAAAACACAAACACACACAGAGGCTGTAGCAAGATCTGGGATTGAGCTAGCTACAAATCACCAGATAGTTTTTTCTTTTCATCCAGGAGTATCTGGACAAATTGTTTTGGATTTCGGGTGAAATTTAACCAAAAATCACCGTGAAAGTGGTTTTGGAGAAAAGCACAATCTTCCTGTTCGGTAAATGCATCCAATGTCATTTTTACAGAAAGAAATATCATGTTTTCTCAGGTTTCTGAAGCTTTCTTCCTAGAAAACTCGAATGTGTGGAGGATTTGACTCCAGGTGGAACCAATTAGCGTTTGCCAGCAGAAAACAAAAAGGGTCCTGCTAAAATGCATTCAAAACCTTAAAGTCCATAGAGAATATCCAGAAAACACAAACACACACAGAGGCTGTAGCAAGATCTGGGATTGAGATAGCTACAAATCACCAGATAGTTTTTTCTTTTCATCCAGGAGTATCTGGACAAATTGTTGTGGATTTCGGGTGAAATTTAACCAAAAATCACCGTGAAAGTGGTTTTGGAGAAAAGCACAATCTTCCTGTTTGGCAAATGCATCCAATGTCATGTTTACAAATACAAATATCATGTTTTCTCAGGTTTCTGAAGCATTCTTTCTAGACATCTCGATGTGTGGAGTATTTGAGTCCAGGTGGAACCAATTAGCGTTTGCCAGCAGAAAACAAAAAGGGTCCTGCTAAAATGCATTCAAAACCTTAAAGTCCATAGAGAATATCCAGAAAACACAAACACACACAGAGGCTGTAGCAAGATCTGGGATTGAGATAGCTACAAATCACCAGATAGTTTGGTTTTCATCCAGGATTCTCTGGACAAATTGTTGTTGTTTTGAAGTGAAATTTAACCAAAAAATCACTTTGAACGTGGTTTTGGAGAAAAGCATAATCTTTCTATTCAGCAAATGTATCCAATGTCATGTTTACAGAAAGAAATATCATGTTTTCTCAGGTTTCTGAAGCTTTCTTCCTAGAAAACTCGAATGTGTGGAGGATTTGACTCCAGGTGGAACCAATTAGCGTTTGCCAGCAGAAAACAAAAAGGGTCCTGCTAAAATGCATTCAAAACCTTAAAGTCCATAGAGAATATCCAGAAAACACAAACACACACAGAGGCTGTAGCAAGATCTGGGATTGAGATAGCTACAAATCACCAGATAGTTTTTTCTTTTCATCCAGGAGTATCTGGAAAATTGTTGTGGATTTCGGGTGAAATTTAACCAAAAATCACCGTGAAAGTGGTTTTGGAGAAAAGCACAATCTTCCTGTTCGGTAAATGCATCCAATGTCATGTTTACAGAAAGAAATATCATGTTTTCTCAGGTTTCTGAAGCTTTCTTCCTAGAAAACTCGAATGTGTGGAGTATTTGACTCCAGGTGGAACCAATTAGCGTTTGCCAGCAGAAAACAAAAAGGGTCCTGCTAAAATGCATTCAAAACCTTAAAGTCCATAGAGAATATCCAGAAAACACAAACACACACAGAGGCTGTAGCAAGATCTGGGATTGAGATAGCTACAAATCACCAGATAGTTTGGTTTTCATCCAGGATTCTCTGGACAAATTGTTGTTGTTTTGAAGTGAAATTTAACCAAAAAATCACTTTGAACGTGGTTTTGGAGAAAAGCATAATCTTTCTATTCAGCAAATGTATCCAATGTCATGTTTACAGAAAGAAATATCATGTTTTCTCAGGTTTCTGAAGCTTTCTTCCTAGAAAACTCGAATGTGTGGAGGATTTGACTCCAGGTGGAACCAATTAGCGTTTGCCAGCAGAAAACAAAAAGGGTCCTGCTAAAATGCATTCAAAACCTTAAAGTCCATAGAGAATATCCAGAAAACACAAACACACACAGAGGCTGTAGCAAGATCTGGGATTGAGATAGCTATAAATCACCACATATTTTTGTTTTCATCCAGGAGTCTCTGGACAAATTTTTGTTGTTTTGAAGTGAAATTTAACCAAAAAATCACCGTGAAAGTGGTTTTGGAGAAAAGCACAATCTTTCTGTTCAGCAAATGAATCCAATGTCATGTTTACAAATACAAATATAATGTTTTCTCAGGTTTCTGGAGCTTTCTTCCAAGAAAACTCGAATGTGTGGAGTATTTGACTCCAGGTGGAACCAATTACCGTTTGCCAGCAGAAAACAAAAAGGGTTCTGCTAAAATGCATTCAAAACCGTAAAGTCCATAGAGAATATCCAGAAAACAGAAACACATACAGAGGCTGTAGCAAGATCTGGGATTGAGATAGCTACAAATCAACAGATAGTTTTTTGTTTTCATCCAGGAGTATCTGGACAAATTGTTGTGGATTTCAGGTGAAATTTAACCAAAAATCACCGTGAACGTGGTTTTGGAGAAAAGCACAATCTTCCTGTTCGGTAAATGCATCCAATGTCATGTTTACCGAAAGAAATATCATGTTTTCTCATGTTTCTGAAGCTTTCTTCCTAGAAAACTCGAATGTGTGGAGTATTTGACTCCAGGTGGAATCAATTAGCATTTACCAGCAGAAAACAAAAAGGGTCCTGCTAAAATGCATTCAAAACCTTAAAGTCCATAGAGAATATCCAGAAAACACAAACACACACAGAGGCTGTAACAAGATCTGGGATTGAGATAGCTACAAATCACCAGATAGTTTTGTTTTCATCCAGGAGTATCTGGACAAATTTTTGTGGATTTTGGGTGAAATTTAACCAAAAATCACCGTGAAAGTGGTTTTGGAGAAAAGCACAATCTTCCTGTTCGGCAAATGCATCCAATGTCATGTTTACAAATACAAATATCATGTTTTCTCAGGTTTCTGAAGCATTCTTTCTAGACAGCTCGAATGTGTGGAGCATTTGACTCCAGGTGGAACCAATTAGCGTTTGCCAGCAGAAAACAAAAAGGGTCCTGCTAAAATGCATTCAAAACCTTAAAGTCCATAGAGAATATCCAGAAAACACAAACACACACAGAGGCTGTAGCAAGATCTGGGATTGAGATAGCTACAAATCACCAGATAGTTTTGTTTTCATCCAGGAGTATCTGGACAAATTGTTGTGGATGTCAGGAGAAATTTAACCAAAAATCACTGTGAAAGTGGCTTTGGAGAAAAGCACAATCTTCCTGTTCGGCAAATGTATCCAATGTCATGTTTACAGAAAGAAATATCATGTTTTCTCAGGTTTCTGAAGCTTTCTTCCTAGAAAACTCGAATGTGTGGAGGATTTGAGTCCAGGTGGAACCAATTAGCGTTTGCCAGCAGAAAACAAAAAGGGTCCTGCTAAAATGCATTCAAAACCTTAAAGTCCATAGAGAATATCCAGAAAACACAAACACACACAGAGGCTGTAGCAAGATCTGGGATTGAGATAGCTACAAATCACCAGATAGTTTTGTTTTCATCCAGGAGTATCTGGACAAATTGTTGTGGATTTCGGGTGAAATTTAACCAAAAATCACTTTGAAAGTGGTTTTGTAGAAAAGCACAATCTTCCTGTTCCGCAAATGTATCCAATGTCATGTTTACAGAAAGAAATATCATGTTTTCTCAGGTTTCTGAAGCTTTCTTCCTGAAAACTCGAATGTGTGGAGTATTTGACTCCAGGTGGAACCAATTAGCATTTGCCAGAAGAAAGCAAAAAGGGTCCTGCTAAAATGCATTCAAAACCTTAAAGTAAATAGAGAATATCCAGAAAACACAAACACACACAGAGGCTCTACCAAGATCTGGGATTGAGATAGCTACAAATCACCAGATAGTTTGGTTTTCATCCAGGAGTCACTGGACAAATTGTTGTTGTTTTGAAGTGAAATTTAACCAAAAAATCACAGTGGAAGTGGTTTTGGAGAAAAGCACATTCTTCCTGTTCAGCAAATGTATCCAATGTCATGTTTACAGAAAGAAATATCATGTTTTCTCAGGTTTCTGAAGCTTTCTTCCTAGAAAACTCGAATGTGTGGAGGATTTGACTCCAGGTGGAACCAATTAGCGTTTGCCAGCAGAAAACAAAAAGGGTCCTGCTAAAATGCATTCAAAACCTTAAAGTCCATAGAGAACATCCAGAAAACACAAACACACACAGAGGCTGTAGCAAGATCTGGGATTGAGATAGCTACAAATCACCACATATTTTTGTTTTCATCCAGGAGTCTCTGGACAAATTTTTGTTGTTTTGAAGTGAAATTTAACCAAAAAATCACCGTGAAAGTGGTTTTGGAGAAAAGCACAATCTTTCTGTTCAGCAAATGAATCCAATGTCATGTTTACAAATACAAATATAATGTTTTCTCAGGTTTCTGGAGCTTTCTTCCAAGAAAACTAGAATGTGTGGAGTATTTGACTCCAGGTGGAACCAATTAGCGTTTGCCAGCAGAAAACAAAAAGGGTTCTGCTAAAATGCATTCAAAACCGTAAAGTCCATAGAGAATATCCAGAAAACAGAAACACATACAGAGGCTGTAGCAAGATCTGGGATTGAGATAGCTACAAATCAACAGATAGTTTTTTGTTTTCATCCAGGAGTATCTGGACAAATTGTTGTGGATTTCAGGTGAAATTTAACCAAAAATCACCGTGAACGTGGTTTTGGAGAAAAGCACAATCTTCCTGTTCGGTAAATGCATCCAATGTCATGTTTACCGAAAGAAATATCATGTTTTCTCATGTTTCTGAAGCTTTCTTCCTAGAAAACTCGAATGTGTGGAGTATTTGACTCCAGGTGGAATCAATTAGCATTTACCAGCAGAAAACAAAAATGGTCCTGCCAAAATGCATTCAAAACCTTAAAGTCCATAGAGAATATTCAGAAAACACAAACACACACAGAGGCTGTAACAAGATCTGGGATTGAGATAGCTACAAATCACCAGATAGTTTTGTTTTCATCCAGGAGTATCTGGACAAATTTTTGTGGATTTTGGGTGAAATTTAACCAAAAATCACCGTGAAAGTGGTTTTGGAGAAAAGCACAATCTTCCTGTTCGGCAAATGAATCCAATGTCATGTTTACAAATACAAATATCATGTTTTCTCAGGTTTCTGAAGCATTCTTTCTAGACAGCTCGAATGTGTGGAGTATTTGACTCCAGGTGGAACCAATTAGCGTTTGCCAGCAGAAAACAAAAAGGGTCCTGCTAAAATGCATTCAAAACCTTAAAGTCCATAGAGAATATCCAGAAAACACAAACACACACAGAGGCTGTAGCAAGATCTGGGATTGAGATAGCTACAAATCACCAGATAGTTTTGTTTTCATCCAGGAGTATCTGGACAAATTGTTGTGGATGTCAGGAGAAATTTAACCAGAAATCACTGTGAAAGTGGCTTTGGAGAAAAGCACAATCTTCCTGTTCGGCAAATGTATCCAATGTCATGTTTACAGAAAGAAATATCATGTTTTCTCAGGTTTCTGAAGCTTTCTTCCTAGAACTCGAATGTGTGGAGGATTTGAGTCCAGGTCGAACCAATTAGCGTTTGCCAGCAGAAAACAAAAAGGGTCCTGCTAAAATGCATTCAAAACCTTAAAGTCCATAGAGAATATCCAGAAAACACAAACACACACAGAGGCTGTAGCAAGATCTGGGATTGAGATAGCTACAAATCACCAGATAGTTTTGTTTTCATCCAGGAGTATCTGGACAAATTGTTGTGGATTTCGGGTGAAATTTAACCAAAAATCACTTTGAAAGTGGTTTTGTAGAAAAGCACAATCTTCCTGTTCCGCAAATGTATCCAATGTCATGTTTACAGAAAGAAATATCATGTTTTCTCAGGTTTCTGAAGCTTTCTTCCTGAAAACTCGAATTTGTGGAGTATTTGACTCCAGGTGGAACCAATTAGCATTTGCCAGAAGAAAGCAAAAAGGGTCCTGCTAAAATGCATTCAAAACCTTAAAGTAAATAGAGAATATCCAGAAAACACAAACACACACAGAGGTTCTACCAAGATCTGGGATTGAGATAGCTACAAATCACCAGATAGTTTGGTTTTCATCCAGGAGTATCTGGACAAATTGTTGTTGTTTTGAAGTGAAATTTAACCAAAAAATCACAGTGGAAGTGGTTTTGCAGAAAAGCACATTCTTCCTGTTCAGCAAATGTATCCAATGTCATGTTTACAGAAAGAAATATCATGTTTTCTCAGGTTTCTGAAGCTTTCTTCCTAGAAAACTCGAATGTGTGGAGGATTTGACTCCAGGTGGAACCAATTAGCGTTTGCCAGCAGAAAACAAAAAGGGTCCTGCTAAAATGCATTCAAAACCCTAAAGTCCATAGAGAATATCCAGAAAACACAAACACACACAGAGAATGTAGCAAGATCTGGGATTGAGATAGCTACAAATCACCAGATAGTTTTGTTTTCATCCAGGAGTATCTGGACAAACTGTTGTAGTTTTGAAGTGAAATTTAAACAAAAAATCACCGTGAAAGTGGTTTTGGAGAAAAGCACAATATTTCTGTTGAGAAAATGAATCCAAAGTCATGTTTACAAATACAAATATCATGTTTTCTCAGGTTTCTGGAGCTTTCTTCCTAGAAAACTCGAATGTGTGGAGTATTTGACTCCAGGTGGAACCAATTAGCGTTTGCCAGCAGAAAACAAAAAGGGTCCTGCTAAAATGCATTCAAAACCGTAAAGTCCATAGAGAATATCCAGAAAACACAAACACACACAGAGGCTGTAGCAAGATCTGGGATTGAGATATCTACAAATCACCAGATAGTTTTTTCTTTTCATCCAGGAGTATCTGGACAAATTGTTGTGGATTTCGTTGGAAATTTAACCAAAAATCACCGTGAAAGTGGTTTTGTAGAAAAGCACAATCTTCCTGTTCCGCAAATGTATCCAATGTCATGTTTACAGAAAGAAATATCATGTTTTCTCAGGTTTCTGAAGCTTTCTTCCTGAAAACTCGAATGTGTGGAGTATTTGACTCCAGGTGGAACCAATTAGCATTTGCCAGAAGAAAGCAAAAAGGGTCCTGCTAAAATGCATTCAAAACCTTAAAGTAAATAGAGAATATCCAGAAAACACAAACACACACAGAGGCTCTACCAAGATCTGGGATTGAGATAGCTACAAATCACGATAGTTTGGTTTTCATCCAGTAGTCACTGGACAAATTGTTGTTGTTTTGAAGTGAAATTTAACCAAAAAATCACAGTGGAAGTGGTTTTGGAGAAAAGCACATTCTTCCTGTTCAGCAAATGTATCCAATGTCATGTTTACAGAAAGAAATATCATGTTTTCTCAGGTTTCTGAAGCTTTCTTCCTAGAAAACTCGAATGTGTGGAGGATTTGACTCCAGGTGGAACCAATTAGCGTTTGCCAGCAGAAAACAAAAAGGGTCCTGCTAAAATGCATTCAAAACCCTAAAGTCCATAGAGAATATCCAGAAAACACAAACACACACAGAGAATGTAGCAAGATCTGGGATTGAGATAGCTACAAATCACCAGATAGTTTTGTTTTCATCCAGGAGTATCTGGACAAACTGTTGTAGTTTTGAAGTGAAATTTAAACAAAAAATCACCGTGAAAGTGGTTTTGGAGAAAAGCACAATATTTCTGTTGAGAAAATGAATCCAAAGTCATGTTTACAAATACAAATATCATGTTTTCTCAGGTTTCTGGAGCTTTCTTCCTAGAAAACTCGAATGTGTGGAGTATTTGACTCCAGGTGGAACCAATTAGCGTTTGCCAGCAGAAAACAAAAAGGGTCCTGCTAAAATGCATTCAAAACCGTAAAGTCCATAGAGAATATCCAGAAAACACAAACACACACAGAGGTTCTACCAAGATCTGGGATTGAGATAGCTACAAATCACCAGATAGTTTGGTTTTCATCCAGGAGTATCTGGACAAATTGTTGTTGTTTTGAAGTGAAATTTAACCAAAAAATCACAGTGGAAGTGGTTTTGCAGAAAAGCACATTCTTCCTGTTCAGCAAATGTATCCAATGTCATGTTTACAGAAAGAAATATCATGTTTTCTCAGGTTTCTGAAGCTTTCTTCCTAGAAAACTCGAATGTGTGGAGGATTTGACTCCAGGTGGAACCAATTAGCGTTTGCCAGCAGAAAACAAAAAGGGTCCTGCTAAAATGCATTCAAAACCCTAAAGTCCATAGAGAATATCCAGAAAACACAAACACACACAGAGAATGTAGCAAGATCTGGGATTGAGATAGCTACAAATCACCAGATAGTTTTGTTTTCATCCAGGAGTATCTGGACAAACTGTTGTAGTTTTGAAGTGAAATTTAAACAAAAAATCACCGTGAAAGTGGTTTTGGAGAAAAGCACAATATTTCTGTTGAGAAAATGAATCCAAAGTCATGTTTACAAATACAAATATCATGTTTTCTCAGGTTTCTGGAGCTTTCTTCCTAGAAAACTCGAATGTGTGGAGTATTTGACTCCAGGTGGAACCAATTAGCGTTTGCCAGCAGAAAACAAAAAGGGTCCTGCTAAAATGCATTCAAAACCGTAAAGTCCATAGAGAATATCCAGAAAACACAAACACACACAGAGGCTGTAGCAAGATCTGGGATTGAGATATCTACAAATCACCAGATAGTTTTTTCTTTTCATCCAGGAGTATCTGGACAAATTGTTGTGGATTTCGTTGGAAATTTAACCAAAAATCACCGTGAAAGTGGTTTTGTAGAAAAGCACAATCTTCCTGTTCCGCAAATGTATCCAATGTCATGTTTACAGAAAGAAATATCATGTTTTCTCAGGTTTCTGAAGCTTTCTTCCTGAAAACTCGAATGTGTGGAGTATTTGACTCCAGGTGGAACCAATTAGCATTTGCCAGAAGAAAGCAAAAAGGGTCCTGCTAAAATGCATTCAAAACCTTAAAGTAAATAGAGAATATCCAGAAAACACAAACACACACAGAGGCTCTACCAAGATCTGGGATTGAGATAGCTACAAATCACGATAGTTTGGTTTTCATCCAGTAGTCACTGGACAAATTGTTGTTGTTTTGAAGTGAAATTTAACCAAAAAATCACAGTGGAAGTGGTTTTGGAGAAAAGCACATTCTTCCTGTTCAGCAAATGTATCCAATGTCATGTTTACAGAAAGAAATATCATGTTTTCTCAGGTTTCTGAAGCTTTCTTCCTAGAAAACTCGAATGTGTGGAGGATTTGACTCCAGGTGGAACCAATTAGCGTTTGCCAGCAGAAAACAAAAAGGGTCCTGCTAAAATGCATTCAAAACCCTAAAGTCCATAGAGAATATCCAGAAAACACAAACACACACAGAGAATGTAGCAAGATCTGGGATTGAGATAGCTACAAATCACCAGATAGTTTTGTTTTCATCCAGGAGTATCTGGACAAACTGTTGTAGTTTTGAAGTGAAATTTAAACAAAAAATCACCGTGAAAGTGGTTTTGGAGAAAAGCACAATATTTCTGTTGAGAAAATGAATCCAAAGTCATGTTTACAAATACAAATATCATGTTTTCTCAGGTTTCTGGAGCTTTCTTCCTAGAAAACTCGAATGTGTGGAGTATTTGACTCCAGGTGGAACCAATTAGCGTTTGCCAGCAGAAAACAAAAAGGGTCCTGCTAAAATGCATTCAAAACCGTAAAGTCCATAGAGAATATCCAGAAAACACAAACACACACAGAGGCTGTAGCAAGATCTGGGATTGAGATAGCTACAAATCACCAGATAGTTTTTTCTTTTCATCCAGGAGTATCTGGACAAATTGTTGTGGATTTCGTTGGAAATTTAACCAAAAATCACCGTGAAAGTGGTTTTGGAGAAAAGCACAATATTCCTGTTCGGTAAATGCATCCAATGTCATGTTTACAGAAAGAAATATCATGTTTTCTCAGGTTTCTGAAGCTTTCTTCCTAGAAAACTCGAATGTGTGGAGGATTTGACTCCAGGTGGAACCAATTAGCGTTTGCCAGCAGAAAACAAAAAGGGTCCTGCTAAAATGCATTCAAAACCGTAAAGTCCATAGAGAATATCCAGAAAACACAAACACACACAGAGGCTGTAGCAAGATCTGGGATTGAGATAGCTACAAATCACCAGATAGTTTTGTTTTCATCCAGGAGTATCTGGACAAATTGTTGTGGATTTCGGGTGAAATTTAAGCAACAAATCACCGTGAAAGTGGTTTTGGAGAAAAGCACAATCTTCCTGTTCTGTAAATGCATCGGATGTCATGTTTACAGAAAGAAATATCATGTTTTCTCAGGTTTCTGAAGCTTTCTTCCTAGAAAACTCGAATGTGTGGAGTATTTGACTCCAGGTGGAACCAATTAGCGTTTGCCAGCAGAAAACAAAAAGGGTCCTGCTAAAATGCATTCAAAACCTTAAAGTCCATAGAGAATATCCAGAAAACACAAACACACACAGAGGCTGAAGCAAGATCTGGGATTGAGATAGCTACAAATCAGCAGATAGTTTTTTGTTTTCATCCAGGAGTATCTGGACAAATTGTTGTTGTTTTGAAATGCAATTTACCGAAAAAATCACCGTGAAAGTGGTTTTGGAGAAAAGCACAATCTTTCTGTTCATAAAATGAATCCAATGTCATGTTTACAAATACAAATATCATGTTTTCTCAGGTTTCTGGAGCTTTCTTCCTAGAAAACTCGAATGTGTGGAGTATTTGACTCCAGGTGGAACCAATTAGCGTTTGCCAGCAGAAAACAAAAAGGGTCCTGCTAAAATGCATTCAAAACCTTAAAGTCCATAGAGAATATCCAGAAAACAAAAACACACACAGAGGCTGTAGCAAGATCTGGGATTGAGATAGCTACAAATCAACAGATAGTTTGGTTTTCATCCAGGAGTATCTGGACAAATTGTTGTTGATGTCAGGTGAAATTTAACCAGAAATCACCGTGAAAGTGGTTTTGGAGAAAAGCACAATCTTCCTGTTCGGGAAATGCATCCAATGTCATGTTTACAGAAAGAAATATCATGTTTTCTCAGGTTTCTGAAGCTTTCTTCCTAGAAAACTCGAATGTGTGGAGGATTTGACTCCAGGTGGAACCAATTAGCGTTTGCCAGCTGAAAACTAAAGCTTACATGCTAAAATGCATTCAAAACCGTAAAGTCCATAGAGAATATCCAGAAAACACAAACACACACAGAGGCTGTAGCAAGATCTGGGGTTGAGATAGCTACAAATCACCAGATAGTTTTGTTTTCATCCAGGAGTATCTGGACAAACTGTTGTAGTTTTGAAGTGAAATTTAAACAAAAAATCACCGTGAAAGTGGTTTTGGAGAAAAGCACAATATTTCTGTTGAGAAAATGAATCCAAAGTCATGTTTACAAATACAAATATCATGTTTTCTCAGGTTTCTGGAGCTTTCTTCCTAGAAAACTCGAATGTGTGGAGTATTTGACTCCAGGTGGAACCAATTAGCGTTTGCCAGCAGAAAACAAAAAGGGTCCTGCTAAAATGCATTCAAAACCGTAAAGTCCATAGAGAATATCCAGAAAACACAAACACACACAGAGGCTGTAGCAAGATCTGGGATTGAGATATCTACAAATCACCAGATAGTTTTTTCTTTTCATCCAGGAGTATCTGGACAAATTGTTGTGGATTTCGTTGGAAATTTAACCAAAAATCACCGTGAAAGTGGTTTTGTAGAAAAGCACAATCTTCCTGTTCCGCAAATGTATCCAATGTCATGTTTACAGAAAGAAATATCATGTTTTCTCAGGTTTCTGAAGCTTTCTTCCTGAAAACTCGAATGTGTGGAGTATTTGACTCCAGGTGGAACCAATTAGCATTTGCCAGAAGAAAGCAAAAAGGGTCCTGCTAAAATGCATTCAAAACCTTAAAGTAAATAGAGAATATCCAGAAAACACAAACACACACAGAGGCTCTACCAAGATCTGGGATTGAGATAGCTACAAATCACGATAGTTTGGTTTTCATCCAGTAGTCACTGGACAAATTGTTGTTGTTTTGAAGTGAAATTTAACCAAAAAATCACAGTGGAAGTGGTTTTGGAGAAAAGCACATTCTTCCTGTTCAGCAAATGTATCCAATGTCATGTTTACAGAAAGAAATATCATGTTTTCTCAGGTTTCTGAAGCTTTCTTCCTAGAAAACTCGAATGTGTGGAGGATTTGACTCCAGGTGGAACCAATTAGCGTTTGCCAGCAGAAAACAAAAAGGGTCCTGCTAAAATGCATTCAAAACCCTAAAGTCCATAGAGAATATCCAGAAAACACAAACACACACAGAGAATGTAGCAAGATCTGGGATTGAGATAGCTACAAATCACCAGATAGTTTTGTTTTCATCCAGGAGTATCTGGACAAACTGTTGTAGTTTTGAAGTGAAATTTAAACAAAAAATCACCGTGAAAGTGGTTTTGGAGAAAAGCACAATATTTCTGTTGAGAAAATGAATCCAAAGTCATGTTTACAAATACAAATATCATGTTTTCTCAGGTTTCTGGAGCTTTCTTCCTAGAAAACTCGAATGTGTGGAGTATTTGACTCCAGGTGGAACCAATTAGCGTTTGCCAGCAGAAAACAAAAAGGGTCCTGCTAAAATGCATTCAAAACCGTAAAGTCCATAGAGAATATCCAGAAAACACAAACACACACAGAGGTTCTACCAAGATCTGGGATTGAGATAGCTACAAATCACCAGATAGTTTGGTTTTCATCCAGGAGTATCTGGACAAATTGTTGTTGTTTTGAAGTGAAATTTAACCAAAAAATCACAGTGGAAGTGGTTTTGCAGAAAAGCACATTCTTCCTGTTCAGCAAATGTATCCAATGTCATGTTTACAGAAAGAAATATCATGTTTTCTCAGGTTTCTGAAGCTTTCTTCCTAGAAAACTCGAATGTGTGGAGGATTTGACTCCAGGTGGAACCAATTAGCGTTTGCCAGCAGAAAACAAAAAGGGTCCTGCTAAAATGCATTCAAAACCCTAAAGTCCATAGAGAATATCCAGAAAACACAAACACACACAGAGAATGTAGCAAGATCTGGGATTGAGATAGCTACAAATCACCAGATAGTTTTGTTTTCATCCAGGAGTATCTGGACAAACTGTTGTAGTTTTGAAGTGAAATTTAAACAAAAAATCACCGTGAAAGTGGTTTTGGAGAAAAGCACAATATTTCTGTTGAGAAAATGAATCCAAAGTCATGTTTACAAATACAAATATCATGTTTTCTCAGGTTTCTGGAGCTTTCTTCCTAGAAAACTCGAATGTGTGGAGTATTTGACTCCAGGTGGAACCAATTAGCGTTTGCCAGCAGAAAACAAAAAGGGTCCTGCTAAAATGCATTCAAAACCGTAAAGTCCATAGAGAATATCCAGAAAACACAAACACACACAGAGGCTGTAGCAAGATCTGGGATTGAGATATCTACAAATCACCAGATAGTTTTTTCTTTTCATCCAGGAGTATCTGGACAAATTGTTGTGGATTTCGTTGGAAATTTAACCAAAAATCACCGTGAAAGTGGTTTTGTAGAAAAGCACAATCTTCCTGTTCCGCAAATGTATCCAATGTCATGTTTACAGAAAGAAATATCATGTTTTCTCAGGTTTCTGAAGCTTTCTTCCTGAAAACTCGAATGTGTGGAGTATTTGACTCCAGGTGGAACCAATTAGCATTTGCCAGAAGAAAGCAAAAAGGGTCCTGCTAAAATGCATTCAAAACCTTAAAGTAAATAGAGAATATCCAGAAAACACAAACACACACAGAGGCTCTACCAAGATCTGGGATTGAGATAGCTACAAATCACGATAGTTTGGTTTTCATCCAGTAGTCACTGGACAAATTGTTGTTGTTTTGAAGTGAAATTTAACCAAAAAATCACAGTGGAAGTGGTTTTGGAGAAAAGCACATTCTTCCTGTTCAGCAAATGTATCCAATGTCATGTTTACAGAAAGAAATATCATGTTTTCTCAGGTTTCTGAAGCTTTCTTCCTAGAAAACTCGAATGTGTGGAGGATTTGACTCCAGGTGGAACCAATTAGCGTTTGCCAGCAGAAAACAAAAAGGGTCCTGCTAAAATGCATTCAAAACCCTAAAGTCCATAGAGAATATCCAGAAAACACAAACACACACAGAGAATGTAGCAAGATCTGGGATTGAGATAGCTACAAATCACCAGATAGTTTTGTTTTCATCCAGGAGTATCTGGACAAACTGTTGTAGTTTTGAAGTGAAATTTAAACAAAAAATCACCGTGAAAGTGGTTTTGGAGAAAAGCACAATATTTCTGTTGAGAAAATGAATCCAAAGTCATGTTTACAAATACAAATATCATGTTTTCTCAGGTTTCTGGAGCTTTCTTCCTAGAAAACTCGAATGTGTGGAGTATTTGACTCCAGGTGGAACCAATTAGCGTTTGCCAGCAGAAAACAAAAAGGGTCCTGCTAAAATGCATTCAAAACCGTAAAGTCCATAGAGAATATCCAGAAAACACAAACACACACAGAGGCTGTAGCAAGATCTGGGATTGAGATAGCTACAAATCACCAGATAGTTTTTTCTTTTCATCCAGGAGTATCTGGACAAATTGTTGTGGATTTCGTTGGAAATTTAACCAAAAATCACCGTGAAAGTGGTTTTGGAGAAAAGCACAATATTCCTGTTCGGTAAATGCATCCAATGTCATGTTTACAGAAAGAAATATCATGTTTTCTCAGGTTTCTGAAGCTTTCTTCCTAGAAAACTCGAATGTGTGGAGGATTTGACTCCAGGTGGAACCAATTAGCGTTTGCCAGCAGAAAACAAAAAGGGTCCTGCTAAAATGCATTCAAAACCGTAAAGTCCATAGAGAATATCCAGAAAACACAAACACACACAGAGGCTGTAGCAAGATCTGGGATTGAGATAGCTACAAATCACCAGATAGTTTTGTTTTCATCCAGGAGTATCTGGACAAATTGTTGTGGATTTCGGGTGAAATTTAAGCAACAAATCACCGTGAAAGTGGTTTTGGAGAAAAGCACAATCTTCCTGTTCTGTAAATGCATCGGATGTCATGTTTACAGAAAGAAATATCATGTTTTCTCAGGTTTCTGAAGCTTTCTTCCTAGAAAACTCGAATGTGTGGAGTATTTGACTCCAGGTGGAACCAATTAGCGTTTGCCAGCAGAAAACAAAAAGGGTCCTGCTAAAATGCATTCAAAACCTTAAAGTCCATAGAGAATATCCAGAAAACACAAACACACACAGAGGCTGAAGCAAGATCTGGGATTGAGATAGCTACAAATCAGCAGATAGTTTTTTGTTTTCATCCAGGAGTATCTGGACAAATTGTTGTTGTTTTGAAATGCAATTTACCGAAAAAATCACCGTGAAAGTGGTTTTGGAGAAAAGCACAATCTTTCTGTTCATAAAATGAATCCAATGTCATGTTTACAAATACAAATATCATGTTTTCTCAGGTTTCTGGAGCTTTCTTCCTAGAAAACTCGAATGTGTGGAGTATTTGACTCCAGGTGGAACCAATTAGCGTTTGCCAGCAGAAAACAAAAAGGGTCCTGCTAAAATGCATTCAAAACCTTAAAGTCCATAGAGAATATCCAGAAAACAAAAACACACACAGAGGCTGTAGCAAGATCTGGGATTGAGATAGCTACAAATCAACAGATAGTTTGGTTTTCATCCAGGAGTATCTGGACAAATTGTTGTTGATGTCAGGTGAAATTTAACCAGAAATCACCGTGAAAGTGGTTTTGGAGAAAAGCACATTCTTCCTGTTCGGCAAATGCATCCAATGTCATGTTTACAGAAAGAAATATCATGTTTTCTCAGGTTTCCGAAGCTTTCTTCCTAGAAAACTCGAATGTGTGGAGTATTTGACTCCAGGTGGAACCAATTAGCGTTTGCCAGCTGAAAACTAAAGCTTACATGCTAAAATGCATTCAAAACCGTAAAGTCCATAGAGAATATCCAGAAAACACAAACACACACAGAGGCTGTAGCAAGATCTGGGGTTGAGATAGCTACAAATCACCAGATAGTTTTGTTTTCATCCAGTAGTATCTGGACAAATTTTTGTGGATTTCGGGTGAAATTTAACCAAAAATCACTTTGAAAGTGGTTTTGGAGAAAAGCACAATCTTCCTGTTCGGCAAATGTATCCAATGTCATGTTTACAGAAAGAAATATCATGTTTTCTCAGGTTTCTGAAGCTTTCTTCCTAGAAAACTCGAATGTGTGGAGGATTTGACTCCAGGTGGAACCAATTAGCGTTTGCCAGCAGAAAACAAAAAGGGTCCTGCTAAAATGCATTCAAAACCTTAAAGTCCATAGAGAATATCCAGAAAACACAAACACACACAGAGGCTGTAGCAAGATCTGGGATTGAGATAGCTACAAATCACCAGATAGTTTTGTTTTCATCCAGGAGTATCTGGACAAATTGTTGTGGATTTCGGGTGAAATTTAACCAAAAATCACTTTGAAAGTGGTTTTGGAGAAAATCACAATCTTCCTGTTCGGCAAATGTATCCAATGTCATGTTTACAGAAAGAAATATCATGTTTTCTCAGGTTTCTGAAGCTTTCTTCCTGAAAACTCGAATGTGTGGAGTATTTGACTCCAGGTGGAACCAATTAGCATTTGCCAGCAGAAAACAAAAAGGGTCCTGCTAAAATGCATTCAAAACCTTAAAGTCCATAGAGAATATCCAGAAAACAGAAACACACACAGAGGCTGTAGCAAGATCTGGGATTGAGATAGCTACAAATCACCAGATAGTTTGGATTTCATCCAGGAGTCTCTGGAAAAATTGTTGTTGTTTTGAAGTGAAATTTAACCAAAAAATCAGAGTGGAAGTGGTTTTGGAGAAAAGCATAATCTTTCTGTTCAGCAAATGTATCCAATGTCATGTTTACAGAAAGAAATATCATGTTTTCTCAGGTTTCTGAAGCTTTATTCCTAGAAAACTCGAAAGTGTGGAGTATTTGACTCCAGGTGGAACCAATTAGCGTTTGCCAGCAGAAAACAAAAAGGGTCCTGCTAAAATGCATTCAAAACCCTAAAGTCCATAGAGAATATCCAGAAAACACAAACACACACAGAGGATGTAGCAAGATCTGGGATTGAGATAGCTACAAATCACCAGATAGTTTTGTTTTCATCCAGGAGTATCTGGACAAATTGCTGTAGATTTCAGCTGCAATTTAACCAAAAATCACCGTGAAAGTGGTTTTGGAGAAAAGCACAATCTTCCTGTTCGGCAAATGTTTGCAATGTCATGTTTACAGAAAGAAATATCATGTTTTCTCAGGTTTCTGAAGCTTTCTTCCTAGAAAATTCGAATGTGTGGAGGATTTGACTCCAGGTGGAACCAATTAGTGTTTTCCAGCAGAAAACAAAAAGGGTTCTGCTAAAATGCATTCAAAACCGTAAAGTCCATAGAGAATATCCAGAAAACACAAACACATACAGAGGCTGTAGCAAGATCTGGGATTGAGATAGCTACAAATCACCAGATAGTTTTTTGTTTTCATCCAGGAGTATCTGGACAAATTGTTGTGGATTTCAGGTGAAATTTAACCAAAAATCACCGTGAACGTGGTTTTGGAGAAAAGCACAATCTTCCTGTTCGGTAAATGCATCCAATGTCATGTTTACCGAAAGAAATATCATGTTTTCTCATGTTTCTGAAGCTTTCTTCCTAGAAAACTCGAATGTGTGGAGTATTTGACTCCAGGTGGAATCAATTAGCGTTTGCCAGCAGAAAACAAAAAGGGTCCTGCCAAAATGCATTCAAAACCTTAAAGTCCATAGAGAATATCCAGAAAACACAAACACACACAGAGGCTGTAACAAGATCTGGGATTGAGATAGCTACAAATCACCAGATAGTTTGGTTTTCATCCAGGAGTATCTGGACAAATTGTTGTGGATTTTGGGTGAAATTTAACCAAAAATCACCGTGAAAGTGCTTTTGGAGAAAAGCACAATATTCCTGTTCGGCAAATGAATCTAATGTCATGTTTACAAATACAAATATCATGTTTTCTCAGGTTTCTGAAGCATTCTTTCTAGACAGCTCGAATGTGTGGAGGATTTGACTCCAGGTGGAACCAATTAGCGTTTGCCAGCAGAAAACAAAAAGGGTCCTGCTAAAATGCATTCAAAACCTTAAAGTCCATAGAGAATATCCAGAAAACACAAACACACACAGAGGCTGTAACAAGATCTGGGATTGAGATAGCTACAAATCACCAGATAGTTTTGTTAACATCCAGGAGTCTCTGGACAAATTGTTGTTGTTTTGAAGTGAAATTTAACCAAAAAATCACAGTGGAAGTGGTTTTGGAGAAAAGCGTAATCTTTCTGTTCAGCAAATGTATCCAATGTCATGTTTACAGAAAGAAATATCATGTTTTCTCAGGTTTCTGAAGCTTTCTTCCTAGAAAACTCGAATGTGTGGAGGATTTGACTCCAGGTGGAACCAATTAGCGTTTGCCAGCAGAAAACAAAAAGGGTCCTGCTAAAATGCATTCAAAACCCTAAAGTCCATAGAGAATATCCAGAAAACACAAACACACACAGAGGCTGAAGCAAGATCTGGGATTGAGATAGCTACAAATCAACAGATAGTTTTTTGTTTTCATCCAGGAGTATCTGGACAAATTGTTGTTATTTTGAAATGCAATTTACCGAAAAAATCACCGTGAAAGTGGTTTTGGAGAAAAGCACAATCTTTCTGTTCATAAAATGAATCCAATGTCATGTTTACAAATACAAATATCATGTTTTCTCAGGTTTCTGAAGCTTTCTTCCTGAAAACTCGAATGTGTGGAGTATTTGACTCCAGGTGGAACCAATTAGCATTTGCCAGCAGAAAACAAAAAGGGTCCTGCTAAAATGCATTCAAAACCGTAAAGTCCATAGAGAATATCCAGAAAACACAAACACACACAGAGGCTGTAGCAAGATCTGGGATTGAGATAGCTACAAATCACCAGATAGTTTTGTTAACATCCAGGAGTCTCTGGACAAATTGTTGTTGTTTTGAAGTGAAATTTAACCAAAAAATCACAGTGGAAGTGGTTTTGGAGAAAAGCGTAATCTTTCTGTTCAGCAAATGTATCCAATGTCATGTTTACAGAAAGAAATATCATGTTTTCTCAGGTTTCTGAAGCTTTCTTCCTAGAAAACTCGAATGTGTGGAGGATTTGACTCCAGGTGGAACCAATTAGCGTTTGCCAGCAGAAAACAAAAAGGGTCCTGCTAAAATGCATTCAAAACCCTAAAGTCCATAGAGAATATCCAGAAAACACAAACACACACAGAGGCTGTAGCAAGATCTGGGGTTGAGATAGCTACAAATCACCAGATAGTTTTGTTTTCATCCAGTAGTATCTGGACAAATTTTTGTGGATTTCGGGTGAAATTTAACCAAAAATCACTTTGAAAGTGGTTTTGGAGAAAATCACAATCTTCCTGTTCGGCAAATGTATCCAAAGTCATGTTTACAGAAAGAAATATCATGTTTTCTCAGGTTTCTGAAGCTTTCTTCCTAGAAAACTCAAATGTGTGGAGGTTTTGAGTCCAGGTGGAACCAATTAGCGTTTGCCAGCAGAAAACAAAAAGGGTCCTGCTAAAATGCATTCAAAACCTTAAAGTCCATAGAGAATATCCAGAAAACACAAACACACACAGAGGCTGTAACAAGATCTGGGATTGAGATAGCTACAAATCACCAGATAGTTTTGTTTTCATCCAGGAATATCTGGACAAATTTTTGTGGATTTCGGGTGAAATTTAACCAAAAATCACTTTGAAAGTGGTTTTGGAGAAAATCACAATCTTCCTGTTCGGCAAATGTATCCAATGTCATGTTTACAGAAAGAAATATCATGTTTTCTCAGGTTTCTGAAGCTTTCTTCCTGAAAACTCGAATGTGTGGAGTATTTGACTCCAGGTGGAACCAATTAGCATTTGCCAGCAGAAAACAAAAAGGGTCCTGCTAAAATGCATTCAAAACCGTAAAGTCCATAGAGAATATCCAGAAAACACAAACACACACAGAGGCTGTAGCAAGATCTGGGATTGAGATAGCTACAAATCACCAGATAGTTTTGTTAACATCCAGGAGTCTCTGGACAAATTGTTGTTGTTTTGAAGTGAAATTTAACCAAAAAATCACAGTGGAAGTGGTTTTGGAGAAAAGCGTAATCTTTCTGTTCAGCAAATGTATCCAATGTCATGTTTACAGAAAGAAATATCATGTTTTCTCAGGTTTCTGAAGCTTTCTTCCTAGAAAACTCGAATGTGTGGAGGATTTGACTCCAGGTGGAACCAATTAGCGTTTGCCAGCAGAAAACAAAAAGGGTCCTGCTAAAATGCATTCAAAACCTTAAAGTCCATAGAGAATATCCAGAAAACACAAACACACACAGAGGCTGTAGCAAGATCTGGGATTGAGATAGCTACAAATCACCAGATAGTTTTGTTTTCATCCAGGAGTATCTGGACAAATTGTTGTGGATTTCGGGTGAAATTTAACCAAAAATCACTTTGAAAGTGGTTTTGGAGAAAATCACAATCTTCCTGTTCGGCAAATGTATCCAATGCCATGTTTACAGAAAGAAATATCATGTTTTCTCAGGTTTCTGAAGCTTTCTTCCTGAAAACTCGAATGTGTGGAGTATTTGACTCCAGGTGGAACCAATTAGCGTTTGCCAGCAGAAAACAAAAAGGGTCCTGCTAAAATGCATTCAAAACCGTAAAGTCCATAGAGAATATCCAGAAAACACAAACACACACAGAGGCTGAAGCAAGATCTGGGATTGAGATAGCTACAAATCAACAGATAGTTTTTTGTTTTCATCCAGGAGTATCTGGACAAATTGTTGTTATTTTGAAATGCAATTTACCGAAAAAATCACCGTGAAAGTGGTTTTCGAGAAAAGCACAATCATTCTGTTCATAAAATGAATCCAATGTCATGTTTACAAATACAAATATCATGTTTTCTCAGGTTTCTGGAGCTTTCTTCCTAGAAAACTCAAATGTGTGGAGTATTTGACTCCAGGTGGAACCAATTAGCGTTTGCCAGCAGAAAACAAAAAGGGTCCTGCTAAAATGCATTCAAAACCGTAAAGTCCATAGAGAATATCCAGAAAACAGAAACACATACAGAGGCTGTAGCAAGATCTGGGATTGAGATAGCTACAAATCAACAGATAGTTTTTTGTTTTCATCCAGGAGTATCTGGACAAATTGTTGTGGATTTCAGGTGAAATTTAACCAAAAATCACCGTGAACGTGGTTTTGGAGAAAAGCACAATCTTCCTGTTCGGTAAATGCATCCAATGTCATGTTTACCGAAAGAAATATCATGTTTTCTCAGGTTTCTGAAGCTTTCTTCCTAGAAAACTCGAATGTGTGGAGGATTTGACTGCAGGTGGAACCAATTAGCATTTACCAGCAGAAAACAAAAAGGGTCCTGCCAAAATGCATTCAAAACCTTAAAGTCCATAGAGAATATCCAGAAAACACAAACACACACAGAGGCTGTAACAAGATCTGGGATTGAGATAGCTACAAATCACCAGATAGTTTTGTTTTCATCCAGGAGTATCTGGACAAATTTTTGTGGATTTTGGGTGAAATTTAACCAAAAATCACCGTGAAAGTGGTTTTGGAGAAAAGCACAATATTTCTGTTGAGAAAATGAATCCAATGTCATGTTTACAAATACAAATATCATGTTTTCTCAGGTTTCTGAAGCATTCTTTCTAGACAGCTCGAATGTGTGGAGGATTTGACTCCAGGTGGAACCAATTAGCGTTTGCCAGCAGAAAACAAAAAGGGTCCTGCTAAAATGCATTCAAAACCTTAAAGTCCATAGAGAATATCCAGAAAACACAAACACACACAGAGGCTGTAGCAAGATCTGGGATTGAGATAGCTACAAATCACCAGATAGTTTGGTTTTCATCCAGGAGTATCTGGACAAATTGTTGTGGATTTCGGGTGAAATTTAACCAAAAATCACTTTGAAAGTGGTTTTGGAGAAAATCACAATCTTCCTGTTCGGCAAATGTATCCAATGTCATGTTTACAGAAAGAAATATCATGTTTTCTCAGGTTTCTGAAGCTTTCTTCCTGAAAACTCGAATGTGTGGAGTATTTGACTCCAGGTGGAACCAATTAGCGTTTGCCAGCAGAAAACAAAAAGGGTCCTGCTAAAATGCATTCAAAACCGTAAAGTCCATAGAGAATATCCAGAAAACACAAACACACACAGAGGCTGAAGCAAGATCTGGGATTGAGATAGCTACAAATCAACAGATAGTTTTTTGTTTTCATCCAGGAGTATCTGGACAAATTGTTGTGGATTTCAGGTGAAATTTAACCAAAAATCACCGTGAACGTGGTTTTGGAGAAAAGCACAATCTTCCTGTTCGGTAAATGCATCCAATGTCATGTTTACCGAAAGAAATATCATGTTTTCTCAGGTTTCTGAAGCTTTCTTCCTAGAAAACTCGAATGTGTGGAGTATTTGACTCCAGGTGGAATCAATTAGCGTTTGCCAGCAGAAAACAAAAAGGGTCCTGCTAAAATGCATTCAAAACCTTAAAGTCCATAGAGAATATCCAGAAAACACAAACACACATAGAGGCTGTAACAAGATCTGGGATTGAGATAGCTACAAATCACCAGATAGTTTTGTTTTCATCCAGGAGTATCTGGACAAATTTTTGTGGATTTTGGGTGAAATTTAACCAAAAATCACCGTGAAAGTGCTTTTGGAGAAAAGCACAATCTTCCTGTTCGGCAAATGAATCTAATGTCATGTTTACAAATACAAATATCATGTTTTCTCAGGTTTCTGAAGCATTCTTTCTAGACAGCTCGAATGTGTGGAGTATTTGACTCCAGGTGGAACCAATTAGCGTTTGCCAGCAGAAAACAAAAAGGGTCCTGCTAAAATGCATTCAAAACCTTAAAGTCCATAGAGAATATCCAGAAAACACAAACACACACAGAGGCTCTACCAAGATCTGGGATTGAGATAGCTACAAATCACCAGCTAGTTTGGTTTTCATCCAGGAGTCTCTGGACAAATTGTTGTTGTTTTGAAGTGAAATTTAACCAAAAAATCAGAGTGGAAGTGGTTTTGGAGAAAAGCATAATCTTTCTGTTCAGCAAATGCATCCAATGTCATGTTTAGAGAAAGAAATATCACGTTTTCTCAGGTTTCTGAAGCTTTCTTCCTAGAAAACTCGAATGTGTGGAGTATTTGACTCCAGGTGGAACCAATTAGCGTTTGCCAGCAGAAAACAAAAAGGGTCCTGCTAAAATGCATTCAAAACCCTAAAGTCCATAGAGAATATCCAGAAAACACAAACACACACAGAGGATGTAGCAAGATCTGGGATTGAGATAGCAACAAATCACCAGATAGTTTTGTTTTCATCCAGGAGTATCTGGACAAATTGTTGTAGTTTTGAAGTGAAATTTAAACAACAAATCACCGTGAAAGTGGTTTTGGAGAAAAGCACAATCTTCCTGTTGAGAAAATGAATCCAATGTCATGTTTACAAATACAAATATCATGTTTTCTCAGGTTTCTGGAGCTTTCTTCCTAGAATACTCGAATGTGTGGAGTATTTGACTCTTGTGGAACCAATTAGCTTTTGGCAGCTAAAAACAAAAACTTACATGCTAAAATGCATTCAAAACCTTAAAGTCCATAGAGAATATCCAGAAAACACAAACACACACAGAGGCTGTAGCAGGATCTGGGATTTAGATAGCTACAAATCACCAGATAGTTTTGTTTTCATCCAGGAGTATCTGGACAAATTGTGCATTTCGGGTGAAATTTAACCTAAAATCACCGTGAAAGTGGTTTTGGAGAAAAGCACAATCTTCCTGCTCGGCAAATGTATCCAATGTCATGTTTACAGAAAGCAATATCATGTTTTCTCAGGTTTCTGAAGCTTTCTTCCTAGAAAACTCGAATGTGTGGAGTATTTGACTCCAGGTGGAACAAATTAGCGTTTGCCAGCAGAAAACAAAAAGGGTCCTGCTAAAATGCATTCAAAACCGTAAAGTCCATAGAGAATATCCAGAAAACACAAACACACACAGAGGTTGTAGCAAGATCTGGGATTGAGATAGCTACAAATCACCAGATAGTTTTGTTTTCATCCAGGAGTATCTGGACAAATTGTTGTAGTTTTGAAGTGAAATTTACCAAAAAATCACCGTGAAAGTGGTTTTGGAGAAAAGCACAATCTTTCAGTTCAGCAAATGAATCCAATGTCATGTTAACAAATACAAATATCATGTTTTCTCAGGTTTCTGGAGCTTTCTTCCTAGAAAAGTCGAATGTGTGGAGTATTTGACTCCAGGTGGAACCAATTAGTTTTTGCCAGCAGAAAACAAAAAGGGTCCTGCTAAAATGCATTCAAAACTTTAAAGTCCATAGAGAATATGCAGAAAACACAAACACACACAGAGGCTGTAGCAAGATCTGGGATTGAGATAGCTACAAATCACCAGATAGTTTTGTTTTCATCCAGGAGTATCTGGACAAATTGTTGTGGATTTCGGGTGAAATTTAACCAAAAATCACCGTGAAAGTGGTTTTGCAGAAAAGCACAATCTTCCTGTTCGGCAAATGTATCCAATGTCATGTTTACAGAAAGCAATATCATGTTTTCTCAGGTTTCTGAAGCTTTCTTCCTAGAAAACTCGAATGTGTGGAGGATTTGACTCCAGGTGAAACCAATTAGCTTTTGGCAGCTAAAAACAAAGCTTACATGCTAAAGTGCATTCAAAACCTTAAAGTCCATAGAGAATATCCAGAAAACACAAACACGCACAGAGGCTCTAGCAAGATCTGGGATTGAGATAGCTACAAATCACCAGATAGTTTTGTTTTCATCCAGGAGTATCTGGACAAATTGTTGCGGATTTCGGGTGAAATTTAACCAAAAATCACCGTGAAAGTGGTTTTGGAGAAAAGCACAATCTTCTTGTTCGGCAAATGTATCCAATGTCATGTTTACAGAAAGAAATATCTTGTTTTCTCAGGTTTCTGAAGCTTTCTTCCTAGAAAACTCGAATGTGTGGAGTATTTGACTCCAGGTGGAACCAATTAGCGTTTGCCAGCAGAAAACAAAAAGGGTCCTGCTAAAATGCATTCAAAACCGTAAAGTCCATAGAGAATATCCAAAAAACACAAACACACACAGAGGCTGTAGCAAGATCTGGGATTGAGATAGCTACAAATCACGAGATAGTTTTGTTTTCATCCAGGAGAATCTGGACAAAATGTTGGTGTTTTGAAGTGAAATTTACCCAAAAAATCACCGTGAAAGTGGTTTTGGAGAAAAGCACAATCTTTCTGTTCATCAAATGAATCCAATGTCATGTTTATTGAATGAAATATCATGTTTTCTCAGGTTTCTGAAGCTTTCTTCCTAGAATACTCGAATGTGTGGAGTATTTGACTCTTGTGGAACCAATTAGCTTTTGGCAGGTAAAAACAAAAGCTTACATGCTAAAATGCATTCAAAACCTTAAAGTCCATAGAGAATATCCAGAAAACACAAACACACATAGAGGCTGTAGCAAGATCTGGGATTCAGATAGCTACAAATCACCAGATAGTTTTGTTTTCATCCAGGAGTATCTGGACAAATTGTTGTGGATTTCGGGTGAAATTTAACCAAAAATGACCGTGAAAGTGATTTTGGAGAAAAGCACAATCTTCCTGCTCGGCAAATGTATCCAATGTCATGTTTACAGAAAGCAATATCATGTTTTCTCAGGTTTCTGAAGCTTTCTTCCTAGAAAACTCGAATGTGTGGAGTATTTGACTCCAGGTGGAACCAATTAGCGTTTGCCAGCAGAAAACAAAAAGGGTCCTGCTAAAATGCATTCAAAACCGTAAAGTCCATAGAGAATATCCAGAAAACACAAACACACACAGAGGCTGTAGCAAGATCTGGGATTGAGATAGCTACAAATCACCAGATAGTTTGGTTTTCATCCAGGAGTATCTGGACAAATTGTTGTAGTTTTGAAGTGAAATTTAACCAAAAATCACCGTGAAAGTGGTTTTGGAGAAAAGCACAATCTTTCAGTTCAGCAAATAAATCCAATGTCATGTTAACAAATACAAATATCATGTTTTCTCAGGTTTCTGGAGCTTTCTTCCTAGAAAAGTCGAATGTGTGTAGTATTTGACTCCAGGTGGAACCAATTAGTTTTTGCCAGCAGAAAACAAAAAGGGTCCTGCTAAAATGCATTCAAAACTTTAAAGTCCATAGAGAATATGCAGAAAACACAAACACACACAGAGGCTGTAGCAAGATCTGGGATTGAGATAGCTACAAATCACCAGATAGTTTTGTTTTCATCCAGGAGTATCTGGACAAATTGTTGTGGATTTCGGGTGAAATTTAACCAAAAATCACCGTGAAAGTGGTTTTGCAGAAAATCACAATCTTCCTGTTTGGCAAATGTATCCAATGTCATGTTTACAGAAAGCAATATCATGTTTTCTCAGGTTTCTGAAGCTTTCTTCCTAGAAAACTCGAATGTGTGGAGGATTTGACTCCAGGTGAAATCAATTAGCTTTTGGCAGCTAAAAACAAAGCTTACATGCTAAAGTGCATTCAAAACCTTAAAGTCCATAGAGAATATCCAGAAAACACAAACACGCACAGAGGCTCTAGCAAGATCTGGGATTGAGATAGCTACAAATCACCAGATAGTTTTGTTTTCATCCAGGAGTATCTGGACAAATTGTTGTGGATTTCGGGTGAAATTTAACCAAAAATCACCGTGAAAGTGGTTTTGGAGAAAAGCACAATCTTCCTGTTCGGCAAATGTATCCAATGTCATGTTTACAGAAAGAAATATCTTGTTTTCTCAGGTTTCTGAAGCTTTCTTCCTAGAAAACTCGAATGTGTGGAGTATTTGACTCCAGGTGGAACCAATTAGCATTTGCCAGCAGAAAACAAACAGGGTCCTGCTAAAATGCATTCAAAACCGTAAAGTCCATAGAGAATATCCAAAAAGCACAAACACACACAGAGCCTGTAGCAAGATCTGGGATTGAGATAGCTACAAATCACCAGACAGTTTGGTTTTCATCCAGGAGAATCTGGACAAAATGTTGGTGTTTTGAAGTGAAATTTACCCAAAAAATCACCGTGAAAGTGGTTTTGGAGAAAAGCACAATCTTTCTGTTCATCAAATGAATCCAATGTCATGTTTATGGAATGAAATATCATGTTTTCTCAGGTTTCTGAAGCTTTCTTCCTAGAATACTAGATTGTGAGGAGTATTTGACTCTTGTGGAACCAATTAGCTTTTGGCAGGTAAAAACAAAAACTTACATGCTAAAATGCATTCAAAACCTTAAAGTCCATAGAGAATATCCAGAAAACACAAACACACACAGAGGCTGTAGCAAGATCTGGGATTCAGATAGCTACAAATCACCAGATAGTTTTGTTTTCATCCAGGAGTATCTGGACAAATTGTTGTGGATTTCGGGTGAAATTTAACCAAAAATGACCGTGAAAGTGATTTTGGAGAAAAGCACAATCTTCCTGTTCGGCAAATGTATCCAATGTCATGTTTACAGAAAGCAATATCATGTTTTCTCAGGTTTCTGAATCTTTCTTCCTAGAAAACTCGCATGTGTGGAGTATTTGACTCCAGGTGGAATCAATTAGCGTTTGCCAGCAGAAAACAAAAAGTTACATTCTAAAATGCTTTCAAAACCGTAAAGACCATAGAGAATGTCCAGAAAACACAAACACACACAGAGGCTGTAGCAAGATCTGGGATTGATATAGCTACAAATCACGAGATAGTTTTGTTTTCATCCAGGAGTATCTGGACAAATTGTTGTAGTTTTGACCTGAAATTTAACCAAAAAATCACCGTGAAAGTTGTGTTGGAGAAAAGCACAATCTTCCAGTTCGGCAAATGTATCCAGTGTCATGTTTACAGAAAGAAATATCATGTTTTCTCAGTTTTGTTTTCATCCAGGAGTATCTGGACAAATTGTTGTAGTTTGGAAGTGAAATTTAACCAAAAATCACCGTGAAAGTGGTTTTGGAGAAAAGCACAATCTTCCTGTTCGGCAAATGTATCCAAAGTCATGCTAACAGAAAGAAATATCATGTTTTCTCAGGTTTCTGAAGCTTTCTTCGTAGAAAACTCGAATGCGTGGAGGATTTGACTCCAGGGGGAACCAATTAGCGTTTGCCAGCAGAAAACAAAAAGGGTCCTGCTAAAATGCATTCAAAACCTTAAAGTACATAGAGAATATCCAGAAAACACAAACACACACAGAGGCTGTAGCAAGATCTGGGATTGAGATAGCTACAAATCACCAGATAGTTTTGTTTTCATCCAGGAGTATCTGGACAAATTGTTGTGGATTTCGGGTGAAATTTAAGCAAAAATCACCGTGAAAGCGGTTTTGGAGAAAAGCACAATCTTCCTGTTCGGCAAATGTATCCAATGTCATGTTTACAGAAAGAAATATCTTGTTTTCTCAGGTTTCTGAAGCTTTCTTCCTAGAAAACTCGAATGTGTGGAGTATTTGACTCCAGGTGGAACCAATTAGCGTTTTCCAGCAGAAAACCAAAAGGGTCCTGCTAAAATGCATTCAAAACCTTAAAGTCCATAGAGAATATGCAGAAAACACAAACACACACAGAGGCTGTAGCAAGATCTGGGATTGAGATAGCTACAAATCACCAGATAGTTTTGTTTTCATCCAGGAGTATCTGGACAAATTGTTGTGGATTTCGGGTGAAATTTAACCAAAAATCACCGTGAACGTGGTTTTGGAGAAAAGCACAATCTTCCTGTTTCATAAATGTATCCAAAGTCATGTTTACAGAAAGAAATATCATGTTTTCTCAGGTTTCTGAAGCTTTCTTCCTAGAAAAGTCGAATGTGTGGAGGATTTGACTCCAGGTGGAACCAATTAGCGTTTGCCAGCAGAAAACAAAAAGGGTCCTGCTAAAATGCATTGAAAACCTTAAAGTCCATAGAGAATGTCCAGAAAACACAAACACACACAGAGGCTGTAGCAAGATCTGGGATTGAGATAGCTACAAATCACCAGATAGTTTTGTTTCATCCAGGAATTTCTGGACAAATTGTTGTGGATTTCGGGTGAAATTTAACCAAAACTCACCGTGAAAGTGGTTTTGGAGAAAAGCACAATCTTCCTGTTCGGCAAATGTATCCAATATCACGTTTACAGAAAGAAATATCATGTTTTCTCAGGTTTCTGAAGCTTTCTTCCTAGAAAACTCGAATGTGTGGAGTATTTGACTCCAGGTCGAACCAATTAGCGTTTGCCAGCAGAAAACAAAAAGGGTCCTGCTAAAATGCATTCAAAACCTTAAAGTCCATAGAGAATGTCCAGAAAACACAAACACACACAGAGGCTGTAGCAAGCTCTGGGATTGAGGTAGCTACAAATCACCAGATAGTTTGGTTTTCATCCAGGAGTATCTGGACAAATTGTGCATTTCGGGTGAAATTTAACCTAAAGTCCATAGAGAATGACCAGAAAACACAAACACACACAGAGGCTGTAGCAAGATCTGGGATTCAGATAGCCACAACACACCAGATAGTTTTGTTTTCATCCAGGAGTATCTTGAAAAATTGTTGTGGATTTCGGGTGAAATTTAACCAAAAATCACCATGAAAGTGGTTTTGGAGAAAAGCACAATCTTCCTGTTCGGCAAATGTATCCAATGTCATGTTTACAGAAAGAAATATCATGTTTTCTCAGGTTTCCGAAGCTTTCTTCCTAGAAAACTCGAATGTGTGGAGTATTTGACTCCAGGTGGAACCAGTTAGCGTTTACCAGCAGAAAACCAAAAGTTACATGCTAAAATGCATTCAAAACCGTAAAGACCATAGAGAATGTCCAGAAAACACAAACACACACAGAGGCTGTAGCAAGATCTGGGATTGATATAGCTACAAATCACCAGATAGTTTTGTTTTCATCCAGGAGTATCTGGACAAATTGTTGTAGTTTTGAAGTTAAATTTAACCAATAAATCACCGTGAAAGTGGTTTTGGAGAAAAGCACAATCTTCCTGTTCGGCAAGTGCATCCAATGTCATGTTTACAAATACAAATATCATGTTTTCTCAGGTTTCTGAAGCTTTCTTCCTAGAAAACTCGAATGTGTGGAGTATTTGACTGCAGGTGGCACCAATTAGCGTTTGCCAGCAGAAAACAAAAAGGGTCCTGCTAAAATGCATTCAAAACCTTAAAGTCCATAGAGAATGTCCAGAAAACACAAACACACACAGAGGCTGTAGCAAGATCTGGGATTGAGATAGCTACAAATCACCAGATAGTTTGGTTTTCATCCAGGAGTATCTGGACAAATTGTTGTGGATTTCGGGTGAAATTTAAACAAAACTCACCGTGAAAGTGGTTTTGGAGAAAATCACAATCTTCCTGTTTGGCAAATGCATCCAATGTCATGTTTACAGAAAGAAATATCATGTTTTCTCAGGTTTCTGAAGCTTTCTTCCTAGAAAACTCGAATGTGTGGAGTATTTGACTCTAGGTGCAACCAATTAGCCTTTGCCAGCAGAAAACCAAAAGTTACATGCTAAAATGCATTCAAAACCGTAAAGACCATAGAGAATTTCCAGAAAACACAAACACACACAGAGGCTGTAGCAAGATCTGGGATTGAGATAGCTACAAATCACCAGATAGTTTGGTTTTCATCCAGGTGTATCTGGACAAATTGTTGTGGATTTTGGGTGAAATTTAACCAAAACTCACCGTGAAAGTGGTTTTGGAGAAAATCACAATCTTCCTGTTTGGCAAATGCATCCAATGTCATGTTTACAGAAAGAAATATCATGTTTTCTCAGGTTTCTGAAGCTTTCTTCCTAGAAAACTCGAATGTGTGGAGTATTTGACTCTAGGTGCAACCAATTAGCCTTTGCCAGCAGAAAACCAAAAGTTACATGCTAAAATGCATTCAAAACCGTAAAGACCATAGAGAATGTCCAGAAAACACAAACACACACAGAGGCTGTAGCAAGATCTGGAATTGATATAGCTACAAATCACCACATAGTTTTGTTTTCATCCAGGAGTATCTGGACAAATTGTTGTGGATTTTGGGTGAAATTTAACCAAAACTAACCGTGAAAGTGGTTTTGGAGAAAATCACAATCTTCCTGATTGGCAAATGCATCCAATGTCATGTTTACAGAAAGAAATATCATGTTTTCTCAGGTTTCTGAAGCTTTCTTCCTAGAAAACTCGAATGTGTGGAGGATTTGACTCCAGGTGTAACCAATTAGCTTTTTGCAGCTAAAAACAAAAACTTACATGCTAAAATGCATTCAAAACCTTAAATTCCATAGAGAATATCCAGAAAACACAAACACACACAGAGGCTGTAGCAAGATCTGGGATTGAGATAGCTACAAATCACCAGACAGTTTTGTTTTCATCCAGGAGTATCTGGATAAATTGTTGTAGTTTTGAAGTGAAATTTAACCAAAAAATCACCATGAAAGTGGTTTTGGAGAAAAGCACAATCTTTCTCTTCAGCTAATGAATCAAATGTCATGTTTACAAATACAAATATCATGTTTCTCAGGTTTCTGGAGCTTTCTTCCTAGAAAACTCGAATGTGTGGAGTATTTGACTCCAGATGGAACCAATTAGCGTTTGCCAGCAGAAAACAAAAGCTTACAAGCTAAAATGCATTCAAAACCATAAAGTCAAAAGAGAATGTTCAGAAAACACAAACACACACACAGGCTGTAGCAAGATCTGGGATTGAGATAGCTACAAATCAACAGATAGTTTTTTGTTTTCATCTAGGAGTATCTGGAGAAATTGTTGTGGATTTTCGGTGAAATTTAACTAAAAATCACCGTGAAAGTGGTTTTGGAGAAAAGCACAATCTTCCTGTTCGGCAAATGTATCCAATGTCATGTTTACAGAAAGAAATATCATGTTTTCTCAGGTTTCTGAAGCTTTCTTCCTAGAAAACTCGAATGTGTGGAGTATTTGACTCCAGGTGGAACCAATTAGCGTTTGCCAGCAGAAAACAAATGCTAAAATGCATTCAAAACTGTTAAGTTCATATAGAATGTCCAGAAAACACAAATGTACACACCTGCTGTAGCAAGATCTGGGATTGAGATAGCTACAAATCAACAGACAGTTTTTTGTTTTCATCCAGGAGTATCTGGGCAAATTGTTGTGGATTTCGGGTGAAATTTAACCAAAAAATCACCGTGAACGTGGTTTTCGAGAAAAGCACAATCTTTCTGTTAGGCAAATGAATCCAATGTCATGTTTGCAAATACAAATATCATGTTTACTTGGGTTTCTGGAGCTTTCTTCCTACAAACTCGAATGTGTGGAATATTTGAATCCAGGTGGAACCAATTAGCATTTGCCAGCAGAAAACAAATGCTAACATGCATTCAAAACTTTCAACTCCATAGAGAATAACCAGAAAACACAAACACACACAGAGGCTGTAGCAAGATCTGGGATTGAGATAGACACAACACGCCAGATAGTTTTGTTTTCATCCAGGAGTATCTGGACAAATTGTTGTGGATTTCGGGTGAAATTTAACCAAAAATCACCGTGAAAGTGGTTTAGGAGAAAAGCACAATCTTCCTGTTCGGCAAATGCATCCAATGTCATGTTTACAAATACAAATATCATGTTTTCTCAGGTTTCTGAAGCTTTCTTCCTAGAAAACTCGACTGTATGGAGGATTTGACTCCAGGTGGAACCAATTAGCGTTTGCCAGCAGAAAACAAAAAGGGTTCTGCTAAAACGCATTGAAAACCTTAAATTCCATAGAGAATATCCAGAAAACACAAACAGATACAGAGGCTGTAGCAAGATCTGGGATTGAGACAGCCACAACAAACCAGATAGTTTTGTATTCATCCAGGAATATCTGCACAAATTGTTGTGGATTTCAGGTGAAATTTAACCAAAAATCACCATGAAAGTGGTTTTGGAGAAAATCACAATGTTCCTGTTCGGAAAATGCATCCAATGTCATGTTAACAGAAAGAAATATCATGTTTTCTCAGGTTTCTGAAGCTTTCTTCCTAGAAAATTTGAATGTGTGGAGGATTTGACTCCAGGTGGAACCAATTAGCGTTTGCCAGCAGAAAACAAAAAGGGTCCTGCTAAAATGCATTGAAAACCTTAAAGTCCATAGAGAATGTCCAGAAAACACAAACACACACAGAGGCTGTAGCAAGATCTGGGATTGAGATAGCCACAACACGCCAGATAGTTTTGTTTTCATCCAGGAGTATCTGCACAAATTGTTGTGGATTTCGGGTGAAATTTAAACAAAAATCACCGTGAAAGTGGTTTTGGGGAAAAGCACAATCATCCTGTTCGGCAAATGCATCCAATGTCATGTTTACAAATAAAAATATCATGTTTTCTCAGGTTTCTGAAGCTTTCTTCCTAGAAAACTCGAATGTGTGGAGGATTTTCCTCCAGCTGGAACCAATTAGCGTTTGCCAGCAGAAAACAAAAAGGGTCCTGCTAAAATGCATTCAAAACCTTAAAGTCCATAGAGAATGTCCAGAATACACAAACACACACAGAGGCTGTAGCAAGATCTGGGATTGAGATAGCCACAACACACCAGATAGTTTTGTTTTCATCCAGGAGTATCTGGACAAATTGTTGTGGATTTCGGGTGAAATTTAACCAAAAATCACCGTGAAAGTGGTTTTGGAGAAAAGCACATTCTTCCTGTTCGGCAAATGCATCCAATGTCATGTTTACAGAAAGAAATATCATGTTTTCTCAGGTTTCCGAAGCTTTCTTCCTAGAAAACTCGAATGTGTGGAGTATTTGACTCCAGGTGGAACCAATTAGCGTTTACCAGCATAAAACCAAATGTTACATGCTAAAATGCATTCAAAACCGTAAAGACCATAGAGAATGTCCAGAAAACACAAACACACACAGAGGCTGTAGCAAGATCTGGGATTGAGATAGCTACAAGTCGCCATATAGTTTTGTTTTCATCCAGGAGTATCTGGACAAATTGTTGTAGTTTTGAAGTGAAATTTAAACAAAAAATCACCGTGAAAGTGGTTTTGCAGAAAAGCACAATCTTCCTGTTGAGAAAATGAATCCAATGTCATGTTTACAAATACAAATATCATGTTTTCTCAGGTTTCTGAAGCTTTCTTCCTAGAAAACTCGAATGTGTGGAGGATTTGACTGCAGGTGGAACCAATTAGCGTTTGCCAGCAGAAAACAAAAAGGGTCCTGCTAAAATGCATTCAAAACCTTAAAGTCCATAGAGAATATCCAGAAAACACAAACACACACAGAGGCTGTAGCAAGATCTGGGATTGAGATAGCTACAAATCACCAGATAGTTTGGTTTTCATCCAGGAGTATCTGGACAAATTGTTGTGGATTTCGGGTGAAATTTAACCAAAACTCACCGTGAAAGTGGTTTTGGAGAAAATCACAATCTTCCTGATTGGCAAATGCATCCAATGTCATGTTTACAGAAAGAAATATCATGTTTTCTCAGGTTTCTGAAGCTTTCTTCCTAGAAAACTCGAATGTGTGGAGGATTTGACTCCAGGTGTAACCAATTAGCTTTTTGCAGCTAAAAACAAAAACTTACATGCTAAAATGCATTCAAAACCTTAAATTCCATAGAGAATATCCAGAAAACACAAACACACACAGAGGCTGTAGCAAGATCTGGGATTGAGATAGCCACAACACACCAGATAGTTTTGTTTTCATCCAGGAGTATCTGGATAAATTGTTGTAGTTTTGAAGTGAAATTTAACCAAAAAATCACCATGAAAGTGGTTTTGGAGAAAAGCACAATCTTTCTCTTCAGCTAATGAATCAAATGTCATGTTTACAAATACAAATATCATGTTTCTCAGGTTTCTGGAGCTTTCTTCCTAGAAAACTCGAATGTGTGGAGTATTTGACTCCAGGTGGAACCAATTAGCGTTTGCCAGCAGAAAACAAAAGCTTACAAGCTAAAATGCATTCAAAACCATAAAGTCAAAAGACAATGTTCAGAAAACACAAACACACACACAGGCTGTAGCAAGATCTGGGATTGAGATAGCTACAAATCAACAGATAGTTTTTTGTTTTCATCTAGGAGTATCTGGAGAAATTGTTGTGGATTTTCGGTGAAATTTAACCAAAAATCACCGTGAAAGTGGTTTTGGAGAAAAGCACAATCTTCCTGTTCGGCAAATGTATCCAATGTCATGTTTACAGAAAGAAATATCATGTTTTCTCAGGTTTCTGAAGCTTTCTTCCTAGAAAACTCGAATGTGTGGAGTATTTGACTCCAGGTGGAACCAATTAGCGTTTGCCAGCAGAAAACAAATGCTAAAATGCATTCAAAACGGTTAAGTTCATATAGAATGTCCAGAAAACACAAATGTACACACCTGCTGTAGCAAGATCTGGGATTGAGATAGCTACAAATCACCAGACAGTTTTTTGTTTTCATCCAGGAGTATCTGGGCAAATTGTTGTGGATTTCGGGTGAAATTTAACCAAAAAATCACCGTGAACGTGGTTTTCGAGAAAAGCACAATCTTTCTGTTAGGCAAATGAATCCAATGTCATGTTTGCAAATACAAATATCATGTTTACTTGGGTTTCTGGAGCTTTCTTCCTACAAACTCGAATGTGTGGAATATTTGAATCCAGGTGGAACCAATTAGCATTTGCCAGCAGAAAACAAATGCTAAAATGCATTCAAAACTTTCAACTCCATAGAGAATAACCAGAAAACACAAACACACACAGAGGCTGTAGCAAGATCTGGGATTGAGATAGACACAACACGCCAGATAGTTTTGTTTTCATCCAGGAGTATCTGGACAAATTGTTGTGGATTTCGGGTGAAATTTAACCAAAAATCACCGTGAAAGTGGTTTAGGAGAAAAGCACAATCTTCCTGTTCGGCAAATGCATCCAATGTCATGTTTACAAATACAAATATCATGTTTTCTCAGGTTTCTGAAGCTTTCTTCCTAGAAAACTCGAATGTATGGAGGATTTGACTCCAGGTGGAACCAATTAGCGTTTGCCAGCAGAAAACAAAAAGGGTTCTGCTAAAACGCATTGAAAACCTTAAATTCCATAGAGAATATCCAGAAAACACAAACAGATACAGAGGCTGTAGCAAGATCTGGGATTGAGACAGCCACAACAAACCAGATAGTTTTGTATTCATCGAGGAATATCTGCACAAATTGTTGTGGATTTCAGGTGAAATTTAACCAAAAATCACCATGAAAGTGGTTTTGGAGAAAATCACAATGTTCCTGTTCGGAAAATGCATCCAATGTCATGTTAACAGAAAGAAATATCATGTTTTCTCAGGTTTCTGAAGCTTTCTTCCTAGAAAATTTGAATGTGTGGAGGATTTGACTCCAGGTGGAACCAATTAGCGTTTGCCAGCAGAAAACAAAAAGGGTCCTGCTAAAATGCATTGAAAACCTTAAAGTCCATAGAGAATGTCCAGAAAACACAAACACACACAGAAGCTGTAGCAAGATCTGGGATTGAGATAGCCACAACACGCCAGATAGTTTTGTTTTCATCCAGGAGTATCTGCACAAATTGTTGTGGATTTCGGGTGAAATTTAAACAAAAATCACCGTGAAAGTGGTTTTGGGGAAAAGCACAATCATCCTGTTCGGCAAATGCATCCAATGTCATGTTTACAAATAAAAATATCATGTTTTCTCAGGTTTCTGAAGCTTTCTTCCTAGAAAACTCGAATGTGTGGAGGACTTTCCTCCAGCTGGAACCAATTAGCGTTTGCCAGCAGAAAACAAAAAGGGTCCTGCTAAAATGCATTCAAAACCTTAAAGTCCATAGAGAATGTCCAGAATACACAAACACACACAGAGGCTGTAGCAAGATCTGGGATTGAGATAGCCACAACACACCAGATAACTTTGTTTTCAACCAGGAATATCTGGACAAATTGTTGTGGATTTCGGGTGAAATTTAACCAAAAATCACCGTGAAAGTGGTTTTGGAGAAAAGCACATTCTTCCTGTTCGGCAAATGCATCCAATGTCATGTTTACAGAAAGAAATATCATGTTTTCTCAGGTTTCCGAAGCTTTCTTCCTAGAAAACTCGAATGTGTGGAGTATTTGACTCCAGGTGGAACCAATTAGCGTTTACCAGCATAAAACCAAATGTTACATGCTAAAATGCATTCAAAACCGTAAAGACCATAGAGAATGTCCAGAAAACACAAACACACACAGAGGCTGTAGCAAGATCTGGGATTGAGATAGCTACAAGTCGCCATATAGTTTTGTTTTCATCCAGGAGTATTTGGACAAATTGTTGTAGTTTTGAAGTGAAATTTAAACAAAAAATCACCGTGAAAGTGGTTTTGGAGAAAGGCACAATCTTCCTGTTGAGAAAATGAATCCAATGTCATGTTTACAAATACAAATATCATGTTTTCTCAGGTTTCTGAAGCTTTCCTCCTAGAAAACTCGAATGTGTGGAGGATTTGACTGCAGGTGGAACCAATTAGCGTTTGCCAGCAGAAAACAAAAAGGGTCCTGCTAAAATGCATTCAAAACCTTAAAGTCCATAGAGAATGTCCAGAAAACACAAACACACACAGAGGCTGTAGCAAGATCTGGGATTGAGATAGCTACAAATCACCAGATAGTTTGGTTTTCATCCAGGAGTATCTGGACAAATTGTTGTGGATTTAGGGTGAAATTTAACCAAAACTCACCGTGAAAGTGGTTTTGGAGAAAATCACAATCTTCCTGTTTGGCAAATGCATCCAATGTCATGTTTACAGAAAGAAATATCATGTTTTCTCAGGTTTCTGAAGCTTTCTTCCTAGAAAACTCGAATGTGTGGAGTATTTGACTCTAGGTGCAACCAATTTGCCTTTGCCAGCAGAAAACCAAAAGTTACAAGCTAAAATGCATTCAAAACCATAAAGACCATAGAGAGTGTCCAGAAAACACAAACACACACAGAGGCTGTAGCAAGATCTGGAATTGAGATAGCTACAAATCACCAGATAGTTTGGTTTTCATCCAGGAGTATCTGGACAAATTGTTGTGGATTTCGGGTGAAATTTAACCAAAACTCACCGTGAAAGTGGTTTTGGAGAAAATCACAATCTTCCTGATTGGCAAATGCATCCAATGTCATGTTTACAGAAAGAAATATCATGTTTTCTCAGGTTTCTGAAGCTTTCTTCCTAGAAAACTCGAATGTGTGGAGGATTTGACTCCAGGTGTAACCAATTAGCTTTTTGCAGCTAAAAACAAAAACTTACATGCTAAAATGCATTCAAAACCTTAAATTCCATAGAGAATATCCAGAAAACACAAACACACACAGAGGCTGTAGCAAGATCTGGGATTGAGATAGCCACAACACACCAGATAGTTTTGTTTTCATCCAGGAGTATCTGGATAAATTGTTGTAGTTTTGAAGTGAAATTTAACCAAAAAATCACCATGAAAGTGGTTTTGGAGAAAAGCACAATCTTTCTCTTCAGCTAATGAATCAAATGTCATGTTTACAAATACAAATATCATGTTTCTCAGGTTTCTGGAGCTTTCTTCCTAGAAAACTCGAATGTGTGGAGTATTTGACTCCAGATGGAACCAATTAGCGTTTGCCAGCAGAAAACAAAAGCTTACAAGCTAAAATGCATTCAAAACCATAAAGTCAAAAGAGAATGTTCAGAAAACACAAACACACACACAGGCTGTAGCAAGATCTGGGATTGAGATAGCTACAAATCAACAGATAGTTTTTTGTTTTCATCTAGGAGTATCTGGAGAAATTGTTGTGGATTTTCGGTGAAATTTAACCAAAAATCACCGTGAAAGTGGTTTTGGAGAAAAGCACAATCTTCCTGTTCGGCAAATGTATCCAATGTCATGTTTACAGAAAGAAATATCATGTTTTCTCAGGTTTCTGAAGCTTTCTTCCTAGAAAACTCGAATGTGTGGAGTATTTGACTCCAGGTGGAACCAATTAGCGTTTGCCAGCAGAAAACAAATGCTAAAATGCATTCAAAACGGTTAAGTTCATATAGAATGTCCAGAAAACACAAATGTACACACCTGCTGTAGCAAGATCTGGGATTGAGATAGCTACAAATCACCAGACAGTTTTTTGTTTTCATCCAGGAGTATCTGGGCAAATTGTTGTGGATTTCGGGTGAAATTTAACCAAAAAATCACCGTGAACGTGGTTTTCGAGAAAAGCACAATCTTTCTGTTAGGCAAATGAATCCAATGTCATGTTTGCAAATACAAATATCATGTTTACTTGGGTTTCTGGAGCTTTCTTCCTACAAACTCGAATGTGTGGAATATTTGAATCCAGGTGGAACCAATTAGCATTTGCCAGCAGAAAACAAATGCTAAAATGCATTCAAAACTTTCAACTCCATAGAGAATAACCAGAAAACACAAACACACACAGAGGCTGTAGCAAGATCTGGGATTGAGATAGACACAACACGCCAGATAGTTTTGTTTTCATCCAGGAGTATCTGGACAAATTGTTGTGGATTTCGGGTGAAATTTAACCAAAAATCACCGTGAAAGTGGTTTAGGAGAAAAGCACAATCTTCCTGTTCGGCAAATGCATCCAATGTCATGTTTACAAATACAAATATCATGTTTTCTCAGGTTTCTGAAGCTTTCTTCCTAGAAAACTCGAATGTATGGAGGATTTGACTCCAGGTGGAACCAATTAGCGTTTGCCAGCAGAAAACAAAAAGGGTTCTGCTAAAACGCATTGAAAACCTTAAATTCCATAGAGAATATCCAGAAAACACAAACAGATACAGAGGCTGTAGCAAGATCTGGGATTGAGACAGCCACAACAAACCAGATAGTTTTGTATTCATCCAGGAATATCTGCACAAATTGTTGTGGATTTCGGGTGAAATTTAACCAAAAATCACCATGAAAGTGGTTTTGGAGAAAATCACAATGTTCCTGTTCGGAAAATGCATCCAATGTCATGTTAACAGAAAGAAATATCATGTTTTCTCAGGTTTCTGAAGCTTTCTTCCTAGAAAACTCGCATGTGTGGAGGATTTGAGTCCAGGTGGAACCAATTAGCGTTTGCCAGCAGAAAACAAAAAGGGTCCTGCTAAAATGCATTGAAAACCTTAAAGTCCATAGAGAATGTCCAGAAAACACAAACACACACAGAGGCTGTAGCAAGATCTGGGATTGAGATAGCCACAACACGCCAGATAGTTTTGTTTTCATCCAGGAGTATCTGCACAAATTGTTGTGGATTTCGGGTGAAATTTAAACAAAAATCACCGTGAAAGTGGTTTTGGGGAAAAGCACAATCATCCTGTTCGGCAAATGCATCCAATGTCATGTTTACAAATAAAAATATCATGTTTTCTCAGGTTTCTGAAGCTTTCTTCCTAGAAAACTCGAATGTGTGGAGGATTTTCCTCCAGCTGGAACCAATTAGCGTTTGCCAGCAGAAAACAAAAAGGGTCCTGCTAAAATGCATTCAAAACCTTAAAGTCCATAGAGAATCTCCAGAATACACAAACACACACAGAGGCTGTAGCAAGATCTGGGATTGAGATAGCCACAACACACCAGATAACTTTGTTTTCAACCAGGAATATCTGGACAAATTGTTGTGGATTTCGGGTGAAATTTAACCAAAAATCACCGTGAAAGTGGTTTTGGAGAAAAGCACATTCTTCCTGTTCGGCAAATGCATCCAATGTCATGTTTACAGAAAGAAATATCATGTTTTCTCAGGTTTCCGAAGCTTTCTTCCTAGAAAACTCGAATGTGTGGAGTATTTGACTCCAGGTGGAACCAATTAGCGTTTACCAGCATAAAACCAAATGTTACATGCTAAAATGCATTCAAAACCGTAAAGACCATAGAGAATGTCCAGAAAACACAAACACACACAGAGGCTGTAGCAAGATCTGGGATTGAGATAGCTACAAGTCGCCATATAGTTTTGTTTTCATCCAGGAGTATCTGGACAAATTGTTGTAGTTTTGAAGTGAAATTTAAACAAAAAATCACCGTGAAAGTGGTTTTGGAGAAAGGCACAATCTTCCTGTTGAGAAAATGAATCCAATGTCATGTTTACAAATACAAATATCATGTTTTCTCAGGTTTCTGAAGCTTTCCTCCTAGAAAACTCGAATGTGTGGAGGATTTGACTGCAGGTGGAACCAATTAGCGTTTGCCAGCAGAAAACAAAAAGGGTCCTGCTAAAATGCATTCAAAACCTTAAAGTCCATAGAGAATGTCCAGAAAACACAAACACACACAGAGGCTGTAGCAAGATCTGGGATTGAGATAGCTACAAATCACCAGATAGTTTGGTTTTCATCCAGGAGTATCTGGACAAATTGTTGTGGATTTAGGGTGAAATTTAACCAAAACTCACCGTGAAAGTGGTTTTGGAGAAAATCACAATCTTCCTGTTTGGCAAATGCATCCAATGTCATGTTTACAGAAAGAAATATCATGTTTTCTCAGGTTTCTGAAGCTTTCTTCCTAGAAAACTCGAATGTGTGGAGTATTTGACTCTAGGTGCAACCAATTTGCCTTTGCCAGCAGAAAACCAAAAGTTACAAGCTAAAATGCATTCAAAACCATAAAGACCATAGAGAGTGTCCAGAAAACACAAACACACACAGAGGCTGTAGCAAGATCTGGAATTGAGATAGCTACAAATCACCAGATAGTTTGGTTTTCATCCAGGAGTATCTGGACAAATTGTTGTGGATTTCGGGTGAAATTTAACCAAAACTCACCGTGAAAGTGGTTTTGGAGAAAATCACAATCTTCCTGATTGGCAAATGCATCCAATGTCATGTTTACAGAAAGAAATATCATGTTTTCTCAGGTTTCTGAAGCTTTCTTCCTAGAAAACTCGAATGTGTGGAGGATTTGACTCCAGGTGTAACCAATTAGCTTTTTGCAGCTAAAAACAAAAACTTACATGCTAAAATGCATTCAAAACCTTAAATTCCATAGAGAATATCCAGAAAACACAAACACACACAGAGGCTGTAGCAAGATCTGGGATTGAGATAGCCACAACACACCAGATAGTTTTGTTTTCATCCAGGAGTATCTGGATAAATTGTTGTAGTTTTGAAGTGAAATTTAACCAAAAAATCACCATGAAAGTGGTTTTGGAGAAAAGCACAATCTTTCTCTTCAGCTAATGAATCAAATGTCATGTTTACAAATACAAATATCATGTTTCTCAGGTTTCTGGAGCTTTCTTCCTAGAAAACTCGAATGTGTGGAGTATTTGACTCCAGATGGAACCAATTAGCGTTTGCCAGCAGAAAACAAAAGCTTACAAGCTAAAATGCATTCAAAACCATAAAGTCAAAAGAGAATGTTCAGAAAACACAAACACACACACAGGCTGTAGCAAGATCTGGGATTGAGATAGCTACAAATCAACAGATAGTTTTTTGTTTTCATCTAGGAGTATCTGGAGAAATTGTTGTGGATTTTCGGTGAAATTTAACCAAAAATCACCGTGAAAGTGGTTTTGGAGAAAAGCACAATCTTCCTGTTCGGCAAATGTATCCAATGTCATGTTTACAGAAAGAAATATCATGTTTTCTCAGGTTTCTGAAGCTTTCTTCCTAGAAAACTCGAATGTGTGGAGTATTTGACTCCAGGTGGAACCAATTAGCGTTTGCCAGCAGAAAACAAATGCTAAAATGCATTCAAAACGGTTAAGTTCATATAGAATGTCCAGAAAACACAAATGTACACACCTGCTGTAGCAAGATCTGGGATTGAGATAGCTACAAATCACCAGACAGTTTTTTGTTTTCATCCAGGAGTATCTGGGCAAATTGTTGTGGATTTCGGGTGAAATTTAACCAAAAAATCACCGTGAACGTGGTTTTCGAGAAAAGCACAATCTTTCTGTTAGGCAAATGAATCCAATGTCATGTTTGCAAATACAAATATCATGTTTACTTGGGTTTCTGGAGCTTTCTTCCTACAAACTCGAATGTGTGGAATATTTGAATCCAGGTGGAACCAATTAGCATTTGCCAGCAGAAAACAAATGCTAAAATGCATTCAAAACTTTCAACTCCATAGAGAATAACCAGAAAACACAAACACACACAGAGGCTGTAGCAAGATCTGGGATTGAGATAGACACAACACGCCAGATAGTTTTGTTTTCATCCAGGAGTATCTGGACAAATTGTTGTGGATTTCGGGTGAAATTTAACCAAAAATCACCGTGAAAGTGGTTTAGGAGAAAAGCACAATCTTCCTGTTCGGCAAATGCATCCAATGTCATGTTTACAAATACAAATATCATGTTTTCTCAGGTTTCTGAAGCTTTCTTCCTAGAAAACTCGAATGTATGGAGGATTTGACTCCAGGTGGAACCAATTAGCGTTTGCCAGCAGAAAACAAAAAGGGTTCTGCTAAAACGCATTGAAAACCTTAAATTCCATAGAGAATATCCAGAAAACACAAACAGATACAGAGGCTGTAGCAAGATCTGGGATTGAGACAGCCACAACAAACCAGATAGTTTTGTATTCATCCAGGAATATCTGCACAAATTGTTGTGGATTTCGGGTGAAATTTAACCAAAAATCACCATGAAAGTGGTTTTGGAGAAAATCACAATGTTCCTGTTCGGAAAATGCATCCAATGTCATGTTAACAGAAAGAAATATCATGTTTTCTCAGGTTTCTGAAGCTTTCTTCCTAGAAAACTCGCATGTGTGGAGGATTTGAGTCCAGGTGGAACCAATTAGCGTTTGCCAGCAGAAAACAAAAAGGGTCCTGCTAAAATGCATTGAAAACCTTAAAGTCCATAGAGAATGTCCAGAAAACACAAACACACACAGAGGCTGTAGCAAGATCTGGGATTGAGATAGCCACAACACGCCAGATAGTTTTGTTTTCATCCAGGAGTATCTGCACAAATTGTTGTGGATTTCGGGTGAAATTTAAACAAAAATCACCGTGAAAGTGGTTTTGGGGAAAAGCACAATCATCCTGTTCGGCAAATGCATCCAATGTCATGTTTACAAATAAAAATATCATGTTTTCTCAGGTTTCTGAAGCTTTCTTCCTAGAAAACTCGAATGTGTGGAGGATTTTCCTCCAGCTGGAACCAATTAGCGTTTGCCAGCAGAAAACAAAAAGGGTCCTGCTAAAATGCATTCAAAACCTTAAAGTCCATAGAGAATCTCCAGAATACACAAACACACACAGAGGCTGTAGCAAGATCTGGGATTGAGATAGCCACAACACACCAGATAACTTTGTTTTCAACCAGGAATATCTGGACAAATTGTTGTGGATTTCGGGTGAAATTTAACCAAAAATCACCGTGAAAGTGGTTTTGGAGAAAAGCACAATCTTCTCTTCGGCAAATGCATCCAATGTCATGTTTACAGAAAGAAATATCATGTTTTCTCAGGTTTCCGAAGCTTTCTTCCTAGAAAACTCGAATGTGTGGAGTATTTGACTCCAGGTGGAACCAATTAGCGTTTACCAGCATAAAACCAAATGTTACATGCTAAAATGCATTCAAAACCGTAAAGACCATAGAGAATGTCCAGAAAACACAAACACACACAGAGGCTGTAGCAAGATCTGGGATTGAGATAGCTACAAGTCGCCATATAGTTTTGTTTTCATCCAGGAGTATCTGGACAAATTGTTGTAGTTTTGAAGTGAAATTTAAACAAAAAATCACCGTGAAAGTGGTTTTGGAGAAAGGCACAATCTTCCTGTTGAGAAAATGAATCCAATGTCATGTTTACAAATACAAATATCATGTTTTCTCAGGTTTCTGAAGCTTTCTTCCTAGAAAACTCGAATGTGTGGAGGATTTGACTGCAGGTGGAACCAATTAGCGTTTGCCAGCAGAAAACAAAAAGGGTCCTGCTAAAATGCATTCAAAACCTTAAAGTCCATAGAGAATGTCCAGAAAACACAAACACACACAGAGGCTGTAGCAAGATCTGGGATTGAGATAGCTACAAATCACCAGATAGTTTTGTTTTCATCCAGGAGTATCTGGACAAATTGTTGTGGATTTCGGGTGAAATTTAACCAAAACTCACCGTGAAAGTGGTTTTGGAGAAAATCACAATCTTCCTGTTTGGCAAATGCATCCAATGTCATGTTTACAGAAAGAAATATCATGTTTTCTCAGGTTTCTGAAGCTTTCTTCCTAGAAAACTCGAATGTGTGGAGTATTTGACTCTAGGTGGAACCAATTAGCGTTTGCCAGCAGAAAACCAAAAGTTACAAGCTAAAATGCATTCAAAACCATAAAGACCATAGAGAGTGTCCAGAAAACACAAACACACACAGAGGCTGTAGCAAGATCTGGAATTGAGATAGCTACAAATCACCAGATAGTTTGGTTTTCATCCAGGAGTATCTGGACAAATTGTTGTGGATTTCGGGTGAAATTTAACCAAAACTCACCGTGAAAGTGGTTTTGGAGAAAATCACAATCTTCCTGTTTGGCAAATGCATCCAATGTCATGTTTACAGAAAGAAATATCATGTTTTCTCAGGTTTCTGAAGCTTTCTTCCTAGAAAACTCGAATGTGTGGAGTATTTGACTCTAGGTGCAACCAATTAGCCTTTGCCAGCAGAAAACCAAAAGTTACATGCTAAAATGCATTCAAAACCTTAAATTCCATAGAGAATATGCAGAAAACACAAACACACACAGAGGCTGTAGCAAGATCTGGGATTGAGATAGCCACAACACACCAGATAGTTTTGTTTTCATCCAGTAGTGTCTGGACAAATTGTTGTAGTTTTGAAGTGAAATTTAACCTAAAAATCACCATGAAAGTGGTTTTGGAGAAAAGCACAATCTTTCTCTTCAGCTAATGAATCAAATGTCATGTTTACAAATACAAATATCATGTTTCTCAGGTTTCTGGAGCTTTCTTCCTAGAAAACTCGAATGTGTGGAGTATTTGACTCCAGATGGAACCAATTAGCGTTTGCCAGCAGAAAACAAAAGCTTACATGCTAAAATGCATTCAAAACCATAAAGTCAAAAGAGAATGTTCAGAAAACACAAACACACACACAGGCTGTAGCAAGATCTGGGATTGAGATAGCTACAAATCAACAGATAGTTTTGTTTTCATCCAGGAGTATCTGGAGAAATTGTTGTGGATTTTCGGTGAAATTTAACCAAAAATCACCGTGAAAGTGGTTTTGGAGAAAAGCACAATCTTCCTGTTCGGCAAATGTATCCAATGTCATGTTTACAGAAAGAAATATCATGTTTTCTCAGATTTCTGAAGCTTTCTTCCTAGAAAAATTGAATGTGTGGAGGATTTGACTCCAGGTGGAAGCAATTAGCGTTTGCCAGCAGAAAACAAATGCTAAAATGCATTCAAAACGGTTAAGTTCATATAGAATGTCCAGAAAACACAAATGTACACACCTGCTGTAGCAAGATCTGGGATTGAGATAGCTACAAATCACCAGACAGTTTTTTGTTTTCATCCAGGAGTATCTGGGCAAATTGTTGTGGATTTCGTGTGAAATTTAACCAAAAAATCACCGTGAACGCGGTTTTCGAGAAATGCACAATCTTTCTGTTAGGCAAATGAATCCAATGTCATGTTTGCAAATACAAATATCATGTTTTCTCAGGTTTCTGGAGCTTTCTTCCTACAAACTCGAATGTGTGGAGTATTTGAATCCAGGTGGAACCAATTAACATTTGCCAGCAGGAAACAAATGCTAAAATGCATTCAAAACTTTCAACTCCATAGAGAATAACCAGAAAACACAAACACACACAGAGGCTGTAGCAAGATCTGGGATTGAGATAGACACAACACGCCAGATAGTTTTGTTTTCATCCAGGAGTATCTGGACAAATTGTTGTGGATTTCGGGTGAAATTTAACCAAAAATCACCGTGAAAGTGCTTTTGGAGAAAAGCACAATATTCCTGTTCGGCAAATGAATCTAATGTCATGTTTACAGAAAGAAATATCATGTTTTCTCAGGTTTCTGAAGCCTTCTTCCTAGAAAACTCGAATGTGTGGAGGATTTGACTCCAGGTGGAACCAATTAGCGTTTGCCAGCAGAAAACAAAAAGTGTCCTGCTAAAATGCACTCAGAACCTTAAAGTCCATAGACAATATCCAGAAAACACAAACACACACAGAGGGTGTAGCAAGATCTGGGATTGAGATAGCTACAAATTACCAGATAGTTTTTTGTTTTCATCCAGGAGTATCTGGACAAATTGTTGTGCATTTCGTGTGAAATTTAACCAAAAATTACCGTGAAAGTGGTTTTGGAGAAAAGCACAATCTTCCTGTTCGGCAAATGCATTAAATGTCATGTTTACAGAGAGAAATATCATGTTTTCTCAGGTTTCTGAATCTTTCTTCCTAGAAAACTCGAATGTGTGGAGTATTTTCCTCCAGCTGGAACCAATTAGCGTTTGCGAGCAGAAAACAAAATGGGTCCTGCTAAAATGCATTCAAAACCTTAAAGTCCATAGAGAATATCCAGAAAACACAAACACACACAGAGGCTGTAGCAAGATCTGGGATTGAGATAGCTACAAATCACCAGATAACTTTGTTTTCAACAAGGAGTATCTGAAGAAGTTTTTGTGGATTTTGGGTGAAATTTAACCAAAAATCACCGTGAAAGTGGTTTTGGAGAAAAGCACAATCTTCCTGTTCGGCAAATGCATCCAATGTCATGTTTACAGAAAGAAATATCATGTTTTCTCAGGTTTCTGAAGCATTCTTCCTAGAAAACTCGAATGTGTGGAGGATTTGACTCCAGGTGGGACAAATTAGCGTTTGCCAGCAGAAAACAAAAAGGGTCCTGCTAAAATGCACTCAAAACCTTAAAGTCCATAGAAAATATCCAGAAAACACAAACACACACAGAGGCTGTAGCAAGATCTGGGATTGAGATAGCTACATATCACCAGATACTTTTTTGTTTTCATCCAGTAGCATCTGGACAAATTGTTGTGGATTTCGGGTGAAATTTAACCAAAAATCACCGTGAAAAAGGTTTTGGAGTAAAGCACAATCTTCCTGTTCGGCAAATGCATCCAATGTCATGTTTACAGAAAGAAATATCATGTTTTCTCAGGTTTCTGAAGCTTTCTTCCTAGAAAACTCGAATGTGTGGAGGATTTGACTCCAGGTGGAACCAATTAGCCTTTGCCAGCAGAAAACAAAAAGGGTCCTGCTAAAATGCATTCAAAACCTTAAAGTCCATAGAGAATGTCCAGAAAACACAAACACACACAGAGGCTGCAGCAAGATCTGGGATTGAGATAGCTACAAATCACCACATAGTTTTGTTTTCATCCAGGAGTATCTGGACAAATTGTTGTGGTTTTCAAGTGAAATTTAACCAAAAAATCACTGTAAAGGTGGTTTTGGAGAAAAGCACAATCTTCCTGTTAGGCAAATGTATCCAATGTCATGTTTACAGAAAGAAATATCATGTTTTCTCAGGTTTCTGAAGCTTTCTTCCTAGAAAACTCGAATGTGTGGAGTATTTGTCTCCAGGTGGAAACAATTAGCATTTGCCAGCAGAAAACAAAAAGGGTCCTGCTAAAATGCATTCAAAACCTGAAAGTCCATAGAGAATGTCCAGAAAACACAAACACACACAGAGGCTGTAGCAAGATCTGGGATTGAGATAGCTACAAATCACCAGATGGTTTTGTTTTCATCCAGGAGTATCTGGACAAATTGTGGATTTCGGGTGAAATTTTACCAAAAATCACCGTGAAAGTGGTTTGGAGAAAAGCACAATCTTCCTGTTCGGCAAATGCCTCCAATGTCATGTTTACAGAAAGAGATATCATGTTTTCTCAGGTTTCTGAAGCTTTCTTCCTAGAAAACTCGAATATGTGGAGTATTTGAATCCAGGTGGAACCAATTAGCGTTTGCCAGCAGAAAACAAAAAGGGTCCTGCTAAAATGCATTCAAAACCGTAAAGTCCATAGAGAATATCCAGAAAACACAAACACACACAGAGGCTGTAGCAAGATCTGGGATTGAGCTAGCTACAAATCACCAGATAGTTTTTTGTTTCCATCCAGGAGTATCTGGACAAATTGTTGTAGTTTTGAAGTGAAATTTAACCAAAAAAATCACCGTGAAAGTGGTTTTGGAGAAAAGCACAATCTTTCTGTTCAGCAAATGAATCCAATGCCATGTGTACAGAAAGAAATATCATGTTTTCTCAGGTTTCTGGAGCTTTCTTCCTAGAAAACTCTAATGTGTGGAGGATTTGACTCCAGGTGGAACCAATTAGCGTTTGCCAGCAGAAAACAAAAAGGGTCCTGCTAAAATGCATTAAAACCTTAAAGTCCATAGAGAATATCCAGAAAACACAAACACACACAGAGGCTGTAGCAAGATCTGGGATTGAGATAGCTACAAGTCGCCAGATAGTTTTGTTTTCATCCAGGAGTATCTGGACAAATTGTTGTGGTTTTGAAGTGAAATTTAACCAAAAAATCAGCGTGAAAGTGGTTTTGGAGAAAAGCACCATCTTCCTGTTTGGCAAATATATCCAATGTAATTGTTACAGAAAGAAATATCATGTTTTCTCAGGTTTCTGAAGCTTTCTTCCTAGAAAACTCGAATGTGTGGAATATTTGACTCCAGGTGGAACCAACTAGCGTTTGCCAGCAGAAAACAAAAAGGGTCCTGCTAAAATGCATTCAAAACCTGAAAGTCCATAGAGAATGTCCAGAAAATACAAACACACACAAAGGCTGTAGCAAGATCTGGGATTGAGATAGCTACAAATCACCAGATAGTTTTGTTTTCATCCAGGAGTATCTGGACAAATTGTTGTGGTTTTGAAGTGAAATTTAACCAAAAAATCAGCGTGAAAGTGGTTTTGGAGAAAAGCACAATCTTCTCTTCGGCAAATGTATCCAATGTCATGTTTACAGAAAGAAATATCATGTTTTCTCAGGTTTCTGAAGCTTTCTTCCTAGAAAACTCGAATGTGTGGAGGATTTGAGTCCAGGTGGAACCAATTAGCGTTTGCCAGCAGAAAACAAAAAGAGTCCTGATAAAATGCATTCAAAACCTTAAAGTCCATAGAGAATGTCCAGAAAACACAAACACACACAGAGGCTGTAGCAAGATCTGGGATTGAGATAGCTACAAATCACCAGATAGTTTGGTTTTCATCCAGTAGCATCTGGACAAATTGTTGTGGATTTCGGGTGAAATTTAACCAAAAATCACTTTGAAAGTGGTTTTGGAGAAAATCACAATCTTCCTGTTCGGCAAATGTATCCAATGCCATGTTTACAGAAAGAAATATCATGTTTTCTCAGGTTTCTGAAGCTTTCTTCCTGAAAACTCGAATGTGTGGAGTATTTGACTCCAGGTGGAACCAATTAGCGTTTGCCAGCAGAAAACAAAAAGGGTCCTGCTAAAATGCATTCAAAACCGTAAAGTCCATAGAGAATATCCAGAAAACACAAACACACACAGAGGCTGAAGCAAGATCTGGGATTGAGATAGCTACAAATCAACAGATAGTTTTTTGTTTTCATCCAGGAGTATCTGGACAAATTGTTGTTATTTTGAAATGCAATTTACCGAAAAAATCACCGTGAAAGTGGTTTTGGAGAAAAGCACAATCTTTCTGTTCATAAAATGAATCCAATGTCATGTTTACAAATACAAATATCATGTTTTCTCAGGTTTCTGGAGCTTTCTTCCTAGAAAACTCAAATGTGTGGAGTATTTGACTCCAGGTGGAACCAATTAGCGTTTGCCAGCAGAAAACAAAAAGGGTCCTGCTAAAATGCATTCAAAACCGTAAAGTCCATAGAGAATATCCAGAAAACACAAACACATACAGAGGCTGTAGCAAGATCTGGGATTGAGATAGCTACAAATCAACAGATAGTTTTTTGTTTTCATCCAGGAGTATCTGGACAAATTGTTGTGGATTTCAGGTGAAATTTAACCAAAAATCACCGTGAACGTGGTTTTGGAGAAAAGCACAATCTTCCTGTTCGGTAAATGCATCCAATGTCATGTTTACCGAAAGAAATATCATGTTTTCTCAGGTTTCTGAAGCTTTCTTCCTAGAAAACTCGAATGTGTGGAATATTTGTCTCCAGGTGGAACCATCTAGCGTTTGCCAGCAGAAAACAAAAAGGGTCCTGCTAAAATGCATTCAAAACCTGAAAGTCCATAGAGAATGTCCAGAAAACACAAACACACACAGAGGCTGTAGCAAGATCTGGGATTGAGATAGCTACAAATCACCAGATGGTTTTGTTTTCATCCAGGAGTATCTGGAAATTGTTGTGGTTTTGAAGTGAAATTTAACCAAAAAATCACCGTGAAAGTGGTTTTGGAGAAAAGCACAATCTTCCTGTTTGGCAAATATATCCAATGTCATTGTTACAGAAAGAAATATCATGTTTTCTCAGGTTTCTGAAGCTTTCTTCCTAGAAAACTCGAATGTGTGGAGGAGTTGACTCCAGGTGGAACCAATTAGCGTTTGCCAGCAGAAAACAAAAAGGGTCCTGCTAAAATGCATTCAAAACCTTAAAGTCCATAGAGAATGTCCAGAAAACACAAACACACACAGAGGCTGTAGCAAGATCTGGGATTGAGATAGCTACAAGTCGCCAGATAGTTTTGTTTTCATCCAGGAGTATCTGGACAAATTGTTCTGGTTTTGAAGTGAAATTTAACCAAAAAAGCACTGTAAAGGTGGTTTTGGAGAAAAGCACAATCTTCCTGTTGGGCAAATGTATCCAATGTCATGTTTACAGAAAGAAATATCATGTTTTCTCAGGTTTCTGAAGCTTTCTTCCTAGAAAACTCGAATGTGTGGAGTATTTGTCTCCAGGTGGAACCAATTAGCATTTGCCAGCAGAAAACAAAGAGGGTCCTGCTAAAATGCATTCAAAACCTGAAAGTCCATAGAGAATGTCCAGAAAACACAAACACACACAGAGGCTGTAGAAAGATCTGGGATTGAGATAGCTACAAATCAGCAAATGGTTTTCTTTTCATCCAGGAGTATCTGGACAAATTGTGGATTTCGGGTGAAATTTTACCAAAAATCACCGTGAAAGTGGTTTGGAGAAAAGCACAATCTTCCTGTTCGGCAAATGCCTCCAATGTCATGTTTACAGAAAGAGATATCATGTTTTCTCAGGTTACTGAAGCTTTCTTCCTAGAAAACTCGAATGTGTGGAGTATTTGAATCCAGGTGGAACCAATTAGCGTTTGCCAGCAGAAAACAAAAAGGGTCCTGCTAAAATGCATTCAAAACATTAAAGTCCATAGAGAATATCCAGAAAACACAAACACACACAGAGGCTGTAGCAAGATCTGGGATTGAGCTAGCTACAAATCACCAGATAGTTTTTTGTTTCCATCCAGGAGTATCTGGACAAATTGTTGTGGTTTTGAAGTGAAATTTAACCAAAAATCACCGTGAAAGTGGTTTTGGAGAAAAGCACAATCTTTCTGTTCAGCACATGAATCCAATGTCATGTTTACAAATACAAATATCATGTTTTCTCAGGTTTTGGAGATTTCTTCCTAGAAAACTCGAATGTGTGGAGGATTTGACTCCAGGTGGAACCAATTAGCGTTTACCAGCAGAAAACAAAAAGGGTCCTGCTAAAATGCATTCAAAACCTTAAAGTCCATAGAGAATATCCAGAAAACACAAACACACACAGAGGCTGTAGCAAGATCTGGAATTGAGATAGCTACAAATCACCAGATAGTTTTGTTTTCATCCAGGAGTGTCTGGACAAATTGTTGTGGATTTCGGGTGAAATTTAACCAAAAATCAATTTGAAAGTGGTTTTGGAGAAAAGCACAATCTTCCTGTTTGGCAAATATATCCAATGTCATTGTTACAGAAAGAAATATCATGTTTTCTCAGGTTTCTGAAGCTTTCTTCCTAGAAAACTCGAATGTGTGGAATATTTGTCTCCAGGTGGAACCAACTAGCGTTTGCCAGCAGAAAACAAAAAGGGTCCTGCTAAAATGCATTCAAAACCTTAAAGTCCATAGAGAATGTCCAGAAAACACAAACACACACAGAGGCTGTAGCAAGATCTGGGATTGAGATAGCTACAAGTCGCCAGATAGTTTTGTTTTCATCCAGGAGTATCTGGACAAATTGTTCTGGTTTTGAAGTGAAATTTAACCAAAAAAGCACTGTAAAGGTGGTTTTGGAGAAAAGCACAATCTTCCTGTTGGGCAAATGTATCCAATGTCCTGTTTACAGAAAGAAATATCATGTTTTCTCAGGTTTCTGAAGCTTTCTTCCTAGAAAACTCGAATGTGTGGAGTATTTGTCTCCAGGTGGAAACAATTAGCATTTGCCAGCAGAAAACAAAAAGGGTCCTGCTAAAATGCATTCAAAACCTGAAAGTCCATAGAGAATGTCCAGAAAACACAAACACACACAGAGGCTGTAGAAAGATCTGGGATTGAGATAGCTACAAATCAGCAAATGGTTTTCTTTTCATCCAGGAGTATCTGGACAAATTGTTGTGGATTTCGGGTGAAATTTAACCAAAAATCACCGTGAAAGTGGTTTTGGAGAAAAGCACAATCTTCCTGTTCGGCAAATGCATCCAATGTCATGTTTACAGAAAGAAATATCATGTTGTCTCAGGTTTCTGAAGCATTCTTCCTAGAAAACTCGAATGTGTGGAGTATTTGACTCCAGGTGGAACCAATTAGCGTTTGACAGCAGAAAACAAAAAGGGTCTTGCTAAAATGCATTCAAAACCTTAAAGTCCATAGAGAATGTCCAGAAAACACAAACACACACAGAGGCTGTAGCAAGATCTGGGATTGAGATAGCCACAACACACCAGATAACTTTGTTTTCAACCAGGAATATCTGGACAAATTGTTGTGGATTTTGGGTGAAATTTAACCAAAAATCACCGTGAAAGTGGTTTTGGAGAAAAGCACCATCTTCCTGTTTGGCAAGTATATCCAATGTAATTGTTACAGAAAGAAATATCATGTTTTCTCAGGTTTCTGAAGCTTTCTTCCTAGAAAACTCGAATGTGTGGAATATTTGACTCCAGGTGGAACCAACTAGCGTTTGCCAGCAGAAAACAAAAAGGGTCCTGCTAAAATGCATTCAAAACCTGAAAGTCCATAGAGAATGTCCAGAAAATACAAACACACACAAAGGCTGTAGCAAGATCTGGGATTGAGATAGCTACAAATCACCAGATAGTTTTGTTTTCATCCAGGAGTATCTGGACAAATTGTTGTGGTTTTGAAGTGAAATTTAACCAAAAAATCAGCGTGAAAGTAGTTTTGGAGAAAAGCACAATCTTTCTGTTCGGCAAATGTATCCAATGTCATGTTTACAGAAAGAAATATCATGTTTTCTCAGGTTTCTGAAGCTTTCTTCCTAGAAAACTCGAATGTGTGGAGGATTTGACTCCAGGTGGAACCAATTAGCCTTTGCCAGCAGAAAACAAAAAGGGTCCTGCTAAAATGCATTCAAAACCTTAAAGTCCATAGAGAATGTCCAGAAAACACAAACACACACAGAGGCTGCAGCAAGATCTGGGATTGAGATAGCTACAAATCACCACATAGTTTTGTTTTCATCCAGGAGTATCTGGACAAATTGTTGTGGTTTTCAAGTGAAATTTAACCAAAAAATCACTGTAAAGGTGGTTTTGGAGAAAAGCACAATCTTCCTGTTAGGCAAATGTATCCAATGTCATGTTTACAGAAAGAAATATCATGTTTTCTCAGGTTTCTGAAGCTTTCTTCCTAGAAAACTCGAATGTGTGGAGTATTTGTCTCCAGGTGGAAACAATTAGCATTTGCCAGCAGAAAACAAAAAGGGTCCTGCTAAAATGCATTCAAAACCTGAAAGTCCATAGAGAATGTCCAGAAAACACAAACACACACAGAGGCTGTAGCAAGATCTGGGATTGAGATAGCTACAAATCACCAGATGGTTTTGTTTTCATCCAGGAGTATCTGGACAAATTGTGGATTTCGGGTGAAATTTTACCAAAAATCACCGTGAAAGTGGTTTGGAGAAAAGCACAATCTTCCTGTTCGGCAAATGCCTCCAATGTCATGTTTACAGAAAGAGATATCATGTTTTCTCAGGTTTCTGAAGCTTTCTTCCTAGAAAACTCGAATATGTGGAGTATTTGAATCCAGGTGGAACCAATTAGCGTTTGCCAGCAGAAAACAAAAAGGGTCCTGCTAAAATGCATTCAAAACCGTAAAGTCCATAGAGAATATCCAGAAAACACAAACACACACAGAGGCTGTAGCAAGATCTGGGATTGAGCTAGCTACAAATCACCAGATAGTTTTTTGTTTCCATCCAGGAGTATCTGGACAAATTGTTGTAGTTTTGAAGTGAAATTTAACCAAAAAAATCACCGTGAAAGTGGTTTTGGAGAAAAGCACAATCTTTCTGTTCAGCAAATGAATCCAATGCCATGTGTACAGAAAGAAATATCATGTTTTCTCAGGTTTCTGGAGCTTTCTTCCTAGAAAACTCTAATGTGTGGAGGATTTGACTCCAGGTGGAACCAATTAGCGTTTGCCAGCAGAAAACAAAAAGGGTCCTGCTAAAATGCATTAAAACCTTAAAGTCCATAGAGAATATCCAGAAAACACAAACACACACAGAGGCTGTAGCAAGATCTGGGATTGAGATAGCTACAAGTCGCCAGATAGTTTTGTTTTCATCCAGGAGTATCTGGACAAATTGTTGTGGTTTTGAAGTGAAATTTAACCAAAAAATCAGCGTGAAAGTGGTTTTGGAGAAAAGCACCATCTTCCTGTTTGGCAAATATATCCAATGTAATTGTTACAGAAAGAAATATCATGTTTTCTCAGGTTTCTGAAGCTTTCTTCCTAGAAAACTCGAATGTGTGGAATATTTGACTCCAGGTGGAACCAACTAGCGTTTGCCAGCAGAAAACAAAAAGGGTCCTGCTAAAATGCATTCAAAACCTGAAAGTCCATAGAGAATGTCCAGAAAATACAAACACACACAAAGGCTGTAGCAAGATCTGGGATTGAGATAGCTACAAATCACCAGATAGTTTTGTTTTCATCCAGGAGTATCTGGACAAATTGTTGTGGTTTTGAAGTGAAATTTAACCAAAAAATCAGCGTGAAAGTGGTTTTGGAGAAAAGCACAATCTTCTCTTCGGCAAATGTATCCAATGTCATGTTTACAGAAAGAAATATCATGTTTTCTCAGGTTTCTGAAGCTTTCTTCCTAGAAAACTCGAATGTGTGGAGGATTTGAGTCCAGGTGGAACCAATTAGCGTTTGCCAGCAGAAAACAAAAAGAGTCCTGATAAAATGCATTCAAAACCTTAAAGTCCATAGAGAATGTCCAGAAAACACAAACACACACAGAGGCTGTAGCAAGATCTGGGATTGAGATAGCTACAAATCACCACATAGTTTTGTTTCCATCCAGGAGTATCTGGACAAATTGTTGTAGTTTTGAAGTGAAATTTAACCAAAAAATCACTGTAAAGGTGGTTTTGGAGAAAAGCACAATCTTCCTGTTAGGCAAATGTATCCAATGTCATGTTTACAGAAAGAAATATCATGTTTTCTCAGGTTTCTGAAGCTTTCTTCCTAGAAAACTCGAATGTGTGGAATATTTGTCTCCAGGTGGAACCATCTAGCGTTTGCCAGCAGAAAACAAAAAGGGTCCTGCTAAAATGCATTCAAAACCTGAAAGTCCATAGAGAATGTCCAGAAAACACAAACACACACAGAGGCTGTAGCAAGATCTGGGATTGAGATAGCTACAAATCACCAGATGGTTTTGTTTTCATCCAGGAGTATCTGGAAATTGTTGTGGTTTTGAAGTGAAATTTAACCAAAAAATCACCGTGAAAGTGGTTTTGGAGAAAAGCACAATCTTCCTGTTTGGCAAATATATCCAATGTCATTGTTACAGAAAGAAATATCATGTTTTCTCAGGTTTCTGAAGCTTTCTTCCTAGAAAACTCGAATGTGTGGAGGAGTTGACTCCAGGTGGAACCAATTAGCGTTTGCCAGCAGAAAACAAAAAGGGTCCTGCTAAAATGCATTCAAAACCGTAAAGTCCATAGAGAATGTCCAGAAAACACAAACACACACAGAGGCTGTAGCAAGATCTGGGATTGAGATAGCTACAAGTCGCCAGATAGTTTTGTTTTCATCCAGGAGTATCTGGACAAATTGTTCTGGTTTTGAAGTGAAATTTAACCAAAAAAGCACTGTAAAGGTGGTTTTGGAGAAAAGCACAATCTTCCTGTTGGGCAAATGTATCCAATGTCATGTTTACAGAAAGAAATATCATGTTTTCTCAGGTTTCTGAAGCTTTCTTCCTAGAAAACTCGAATGTGTGGAGTATTTGTCTCCAGGTGGAACCAATTAGCATTTGCCAGCAGAAAACAAAGAGGGTCCTGCTAAAATGCATTCAAAACCTGAAAGTCCATAGAGAATGTCCAGAAAACACAAACACACACAGAGGCTGTAGAAAGATCTGGGATTGAGATAGCTACAAATCAGCAAATGGTTTTCTTTTCATCCAGGAGTATCTGGACAAATTGTGGATTTCGGGTGAAATTTTACCAAAAATCACCGTGAAAGTGGTTTGGAGAAAAGCACAATCTTCCTGTTCGGCAAATGCCTCCAATGTCATGTTTACAGAAAGAGATATCATGTTTTCTCAGGTTACTGAAGCTTTCTTCCTAGAAAACTCGAATGTGTGGAGTATTTGAATCCAGGTGGAACCAATTAGCGTTTGCCAGCAGAAAACAAAAAGGGTCCTGCTAAAATGCATTCAAAACATTAAAGTCCATAGAGAATATCCAGAAAACACAAACACACACAGAGGCTGTAGCAAGATCTGGGATTGAGCTAGCTACAAATCACCAGATAGTTTTTTGTTTCCATCCAGGAGTATCTGGACAAATTGTTGTGGTTTTGAAGTGAAATTTAACCAAAAATCACCGTGAAAGTGGTTTTGGAGAAAAGCACAATCTTTCTGTTCAGCACATGAATCCAATGTCATGTTTACAAATACAAATATCATGTTTTCTCAGGTTTTGGAGATTTCTTCCTAGAAAACTCGAATGTGTGGAGGATTTGACTCCAGGTGGAACCAATTAGCGTTTACCAGCAGAAAACAAAAAGGGTCCTGCTAAAATGCATTCAAAACCTTAAAGTCCATAGAGAATATCCAGAAAACACAAACACACACAGAGGCTGTAGCAAGATCTGGAATTGAGATAGCTACAAATCACCAGATAGTTTTGTTTTCATCCAGGAGTGTCTGGACAAATTGTTGTGGATTTCGGGTGAAATTTAACCAAAAATCAATTTGAAAGTGGTTTTGGAGAAAAGCACAATCTTCCTGTTTGGCAAATATATCCAATGTCATTGTTACAGAAAGAAATATCATGTTTTCTCAGGTTTCTGAAGCTTTCTTCCTAGAAAACTCGAATGTGTGGAATATTTGTCTCCAGGTGGAACCAACTAGCGTTTGCCAGCAGAAAACAAAAAGGGTCCTGCTAAAATGCATTCAAAACCTTAAAGTCCATAGAGAATGTCCAGAAAACACAAACACACACAGAGGCTGTAGCAAGATCTGGGATTGAGATAGCTACAAGTCGCCAGATAGTTTTGTTTTCATCCAGGAGTATCTGGACAAATTGTTCTGGTTTTGAAGTGAAATTTAACCAAAAAAGCACTGTAAAGGTGGTTTTGGAGAAAAGCACAATCTTCCTGTTGGGCAAATGTATCCAATGTCCTGTTTACAGAAAGAAATATCATGTTTTCTCAGGTTTCTGAAGCTTTCTTCCTAGAAAACTCGAATGTGTGGAGTATTTGTCTCCAGGTGGAACCAATTAGCGTTTGCCAGCAGAAAACAAAAAGGGTCCTGCTAAAATGCATTCAAAACCTGAAAGTCCATAGAGAATGTCCAGAAAACACAAACACACACAGAGGCTGTAGAAAGATCTGGGATTGAGATAGCTACAAATCAGCAAATGGTTTTCTTTTCATCCAGGAGTATCTGGACAAATTGTGGATTTCGGGTGAAATTTTACCAAAAATCACCGTGAAAGTGGTTTGGAGAAAAGCACAATCTTCCTGTTCGGCAAATGCCTCCA